>NC_036454.1:3115381-3441214 GCF_002775205.1 Xiphophorus maculatus | reverse complement strand
GAACCATTAATTAATTAAACACTTCTTACAATAAAGTTTGCATTTTAATGATTTAAGGACATATTTAATAAATTGTCCTAAACTATTTAAACATTTTATTAAACATTGATAAACGTTCTAGTTCCAGTGGCAGATTATTTCAGCTACAACATGGGAAATGTCCTGTTATAAGTGAAATAATCAGTGGAACTAGAACCTTTTCATCAATATTAATAAACTATTTCATCAAAGCAAGAGCCTATATTTTGCTGAAAAGTTAATTGTACGTTAGTTTTGTCGTATTTCAAGTGTTCTAAGATATTTGCACTAGAAATTAGACCGAAACTACTTGGTAACATTTTGTGTTTTGGAAGTGGAGATTTATCTAAAAGTGTGAAAAACAGAGTTGGATGTGATCATCCAGGTAAGGGAGGCCATCTTGGGTTTGACCGAGTCTCCATAGCAACCAATGAGGTGAGTTTGGCTAGAAAAAAAAAGACAGAAAAGTTGGAAAAGCATCATTATCCTAATTGCACAGTGGTGATCTGTGATGCTGTGGGCCTGTTTGAAGGCCGTCGCTAGGACAATAAGAATAATTCGAAACGACCCAAAAGGTAATAAAGAATTTATTATAAAATGTATTACACTGTAAAGTTTCAGAAGTAATAAGAACATGGCATTCTCAGACATGCTAAAAGAACAAAACATAAATAGCAACAAAAAGACTTGTGCAACGTAGCGATTAGACCTAAATCTCCCCGTCAAACAGAATCCGTCAATCGTTCCAGTCGAGTCTCAGTTCTCACAACAGAAACAAACATTTTCCTCTTTCCTTCCCCCAAAGCTTCACCTCCCCACCTGCGATCTGCTCAAGGCAACGACACGACGACACAGCACTGCGTTTCAGGCACACAGCATTGGCAACAACACAGAACCGGTCTGGGACGCTTCGCCGAGCCGAGCTTTCTGCAAGCGCTGAAGTCTTTCTTTTATTTAAGTGAATCCTTTCTCTACATTCATGTTGCCTCTCTGCGTCTGGGGGAGAAATCAGAGCGGTTTGCTGAGTCGATTGGCAAGTTGGAGCTGAGAGAAAAGAGGCTTTAAGAGGCTTATTTTAACTCTGAACACTGGAGGAAGTGAAACACAGGAAACACTGCAGCTCTTCTTATCAGAATGTTTCCAGACACAAAAACCTCTTGGGAATAAAATACTCAACCTGAAAAATGTCATAATTCCTGTTTTCTTCTGTAAAAACTTTACAAACACCTACGCACAAAAAAACACAAAACATTTCACCAACTTTACCCCATTTCTCCAGCCTCTCCACACTGCAAAATCTAAACAATTCAAAGTGTTTCTGGTCTAGTTTCTACTGCAAACTCCTCAGCAGACTTGAAATGTGGCGAAACTAACTTAAAAGTAACTTTTCTCAGCTTGTTTTAAGCAAGTAATTCCACAGATTTATGTGAGAAATTCTCCAGACATTTCTGGGCTTCAAAAGTTAAAAAAAAATTGCTAGAAAAAACTCAGAAATTTTTAATCTCAGAATTATTAAGAAAAAAAAGAAAAACTTGGAAAGTCCCAGAAACTTCATGGTTTTTCTACAAGATTTCTCAGTTTTGACTTTTCAAATTCATACATTTCACAGAGAAGCTGCAAGAACAAGAACTAATAATTAAATACAAATGTAATCATTTATTTGCATCAATTATTTAACTTTTCAGTGCTCGTTTACAGTAAATAATTTCTTAATTTTGATGAAAAAGTATTAGATCCTCTGTCAGATAATTTCACTTCTAACAAGACATGTTTCCCTGTTATAAAGTAAAATAATCCACCAGAGGAAAAAGAGATTTTAACTTATAACATGAGAAAATGTCTTAGATATTAGTGAAATAATTTGCCGGTGGGCCTAGTACTTCTTTAATAATCAAAATTAATACATTATTAACTCTAAACAAGCTCCTATATTTCACTGAAATGTTTTATTTTTGTCTTATTTCAAGTGTACAAAGATACTGGTACTAGAAACTAGCCAGAAAAACTTGGTAACATTTTGTGTTTTTGCAGTGCAGCTTCGTGCTGTAAAAAGACAAAGTGAAAGAAGATGTGAGGCGACGCGTGGCCGGCCAACAACCCGCAGTGAAACCGACAGAAGCTCAAATTTAGCTTGGTAGAAGGCGGCGTCGACGCCACGGTGCAAAAGGGAAAACAGCCGACACCGTGGACGGCAAGCTGCAGCGTCAGGACGGTCAACAGTTATTTTACAGCAAAAACATAACAAAAATCCACCTTATTAGGCTATTTTCTCTTTATTTTGTGGCACTATCTATTTAAAGTCAGTAGGATGTCGATTGTGAATCTCAGCCATGATGATTTTTAATCTTTAGAAACTCAAAAATTTGTCATTTTATTGGTAAAAATGGCTAAAATTCCTTCTGCTGAAATGGAAAAACATTTAACAGGTCCCAGAATTTCCTTACAAACTGTCTTTATGATTAACAATTGTAGCCCCAATCTGCTCTCTGTTCCTGCTGTAAACATTAAAGGTCCGATGTGTGGATTCTACCGCCATCTAGAGGCTGAAGTCGAAGCTGCAACCGAAACTAAAATAACAGCAAAAACATGGAAAAAACACCAGGATCTTTGGTTTCTTCTTTCTGGGGATGATTTAGTGAAGAAATCAGGAAAATAATCTGCTGTTGGTTCAGATTTAAAATGTCTACAACAGAAGATAATTATATATTTTTTTACAAAATCTTTTTCCTCACAGAAGAGAGCAAACCTCTGATTACTGTACTGAATCCAAACGGGTAACAATGAAAAGCTGAATAAAAACACAGCCAGACTGTAACAGAACGACCAAATATTTAGCATTAAAGCAGCTTCAAAACAATCCGATCAAACAGTAACAGAAGAGAACGTCTCCGAAGCACAACATTAAGAAAAATACATTTTTCAACATAATTGCGGAAAATGATTAGAAACCGTGCAAAAAAACATAACGTAGAGCGATTAGACCATTATCTGAACTGTAACATTGATGGTGGCTCAGGTTAACACAACCAAAATGAAAAAACATTTTGTTCAGGGGAAAGTTTAATCAAACCCAAAAGACGGAAATTATGGGACCTGTAAAACAGAATCACCCAAAATTATTAAAAATATGGGATGTCCCGATCAGAGACGAAACTTTTCGTTGGTTAACTGATGTGCGACCTAATTTAATGTACCTTGCTTGAAAACCGCATCACAGTTTGCATTTAGAATAAAATTTATAGATGAAGAGAGAGACAGTAGTGGCTGGTGCAACCAGAGAGCAGAAAGCAGCTGAAACAGTCGTCATTACATTTTATGACGTTCAACCAGAACTCAGATAAACTGGGTAAAAATTAATGAGTCACAGCAGAATCACAGCAGAAAGTCAATATTTTAGCCTTTAGCTTAGCGCTTTTGCTAACTGAGCCATTTTCAGCAGCAGAAATAAACAAGTTAAAGCTGCGCATTTCTGTTAGCATCTGTCTTTACAGAAACTCCTTTCAAAGCTCTGGAGGTGGTTAGGTAATTTAATACTAAGAAAAAGAAACATTACGATGGCCAGCAGGTGCAAACATGCAGCAAAAACACGAATGATGCGAACTCCAAAACACAAACGCAACAGAAGAACCGCTGCAAACAAAAACTGTTGTAAGTAGCAAAAACTGCAAATATGAAACACAGCAAAGTTTCTCCACAAAACAGAAGTCCTCCAGACCAGTAGGGGGAGTCTGGAGTAGGTAGTATTACCTACATAAACACCCAATTGTGCTCAGTAATATTGTAAAAAAACATCTAAAAGTCTAACACACCTTTTCTTCCTTCTTCCTTGTGAAAAACCCCATAAATATCAACATCCCATCTTTACCTGGTGCCATAGGATTTTAGTCGACACTGTAAACTCAAAGTCCTTCAGACTTTGAGTTTACAGTGTTTCCTGCTTGCAGTTGTTCCCATCTTTTTATTTATATTTGTATTTATATTATATTTATTTATATTGTATTTGTTTCCTTTTTCTGTGATTGCAGCATTTTTCTGTTGCTTTTTTTGTTTATTTGTCTGTTTCTCGGAGTTTCATCATTCGTGTGTTTGCATCTCTCAGCCACCATGAAATACTGATGCAAAATGTCTGATTTTACTGAATGTGCATGATATTGATTTCCATGAAGCATCCGACTGGAAATCAGGGTTTATTTATGGAATCTTATCAGGATTGGAGCCAAAACCTGGACCGGGACATCCCTGCTAAAACTATTCTAAATCTGACTTAAAAACAGGTTTTTGTTTGATTTTTTTTCCAAATAAGATTCTTCATAATTTGGGTTTTCTGCCTTAAATCTAAACAGGTGAGGTTTAAACTTTTGATTTCGCTGTTTTAGTGTCAACAAGGCACGATTCTTCAGTTGTTTGGAAAGAACAGCTGTCGCAACAACAAGACGGTTTGTGCTTTTAGGGAGGTAGAAGGCCCCGAAGGCACTCTGAGAAACACTCTTAATTTATTAATTATACACAAAGATTAACAAAAGGAAAAAAAAGAACGACTGAGATAATATTAAATGCAAAAGAGATGGCGGCCTCCTACATAAACGCAGAGTTCTCGGGCGGGAGCTGAAAAACAGACGAGTTCTTCACCTGGAGACGGGTTTGCTTTTCCTATTTCAACTTGCAGCAGAGCAGGAGGATTATTATTATTGTTAATATTATTATTATTATTATTATTATTAAGCAGCACAATGAGATTAAAACCACAGGATTCCTCTTTGGAGCTTCAACGACATTCATACACTGCAAAAAACCAAAATCTCACCAAGTATTTTTGGTCTAGTTTCTGGTGTAAATATCTTAGCAGATTTGAAAAAAGACAAAACTAACAAGTTGCTTTTCAGCAAGAAGTGTGAGCAAGAAGTGTGTTTTAGGTCAATAATCACTTCATACTGATAGAAAAGTGATGCCTACAAGTTAAATAATCTGCCAGAATAATAAGATATTTTAACTTATATCAGAATAAAATGTCTAGTTCCACTGGTGATTATTTCACTTAAAGCATCTCGTTAAAAGTGAAATAGTTTGCTAGTAGAACTAGAACTTTTAAACTTAACATTAAAGATTTGTTGACTTAAAACAAGCTCTTACATCTTAGTTGTTAACAAGATATTTTAACTTACGTGAGAAAAATGTTTTCTAAGAAAAAAAAACTAACTTCAAAGTAACTTTTCAAATAAATAAGAGCTTATTTTAAGTCAATAATTCCTCAATATTGATGAAAACGTTCTAGTTTCACTGGCAGATAAATTTACTTATAACAAGATCATTTCCCCATGTAATAACTGAAGTAATTTGCCAGTAGATCTAGTGTGATTTTTAATAATATTTAAAAATAAATAAAACAAACTTGGTAAGATTTTGTGTTTTTGCAGTGAAAATGAATCATGCTGCTGATTTTATGGATTTACAGTTTGAGTTACAAAATCATACAATTTAACAGACACTGATTTAATGCATTGTTGACATAAAACTCTATTTTCTCTGTTTTCAACCAAAAAACAAACAAAAAAAAAAAATTGGGGAAATGTGTTGTTATATGTGACATAATCTGCAAGTGGAACTGGAACAATTTCGTCAATATTAAAGAATTATTTAGTGAAACGAGCTGCAATATCTTGATGAAAAGTTTCTGTTAACTTAGTTTTGTCTTACTTTTAGTTTACAAAGATATTTGCAGTAGAAATTAGAAATATTTGGTCAGATTTTGTGTTTCTTCAGGTTTTGTGTTTTTGCAGTGTAGAGGAGGGGAGGGGCTGGCTGTACAGGATGTTGGGAAACGGCGAGCAGCTCTTCATGATTGCACATCGTTGCTGAAGCTGCGCGGCTCGTCAGCGCGATATGACGGAGCTGATTGAGTTGTAAGACGTGCCGCCGTTGCAGGTGGGCGGGTATCCGTTGGGCGCGCCGCTCAGCGCCTCCATGTTGACCCTGAACACCGGCGACGCCTTGAGCAGGAAGTCGGCCGCGTCCCGGCGCCCCAGCTCCCGCAGTTTGATCATCAGGACGCCGACCTTGCTGCCGGCTCTGCCGCTCCACTCCCGCAGCAGCGCCGCCGTGGGGCTGGGCGGCGGCGGCTGCGCGTCGGCGTCCGGTGTGGCGCCGCCGCCGCTGTGCTTGGCCACTAGGTCGGTGAGGCCGAGGTTCATGGCCAGCAGGCACCAGTCCTTGCCCAGCGCGTCGGGCGGGTCCAGCATGCGGCACAGCTTCCTGCGGGCCAGCAGCGGCACGTCGGCGATGTGGATGTCGGTCCCCAGGACGCCATGCTGGTAGACCTCGGCGCAGCCGAACGCCAGGATGCTGCTGAAGCTCTCGCGGTAGCCGCCCATGGTGTTGGTGAGCGAGGTTTCGCGCTGGATCTGGGCGCGGCAGAAGTCTTTGGGCTGGTACACCATGATGGGGGCGTGGTGCTCCCGCAGCTGCTGTGGGCTCAGGTAGTACCGGGCGGTGAGCAGGCCCGGCAGCGTGGAGGCCAGCAGGTTCTCCGTGATGCTGCACACCGTGTCCAGCAGGGCGTAGCACTTGGCCCGCTGAGACTCGTGGCCGCGCACCTGGATCTCCACGCCCTGGCCGTGGTTCACCAGCAGGATCATGGCCTCCACCCCCGCCTGGCTCACCTTGGCGCCGTTGGTCCACAGGTGAATGTCTCCGTCCGAGTCGTCGGCGCCGTCCTCCTCGGGTTTCTGCTGGTGGCTCCAGCGGCACAGGTTGACCTGCAGCTTGTGGAACAAGCCGCAGGGGAACGGCGTGAGGTGCTCGGCGGGGACGAGCCGCACGCCGCCGTAGATCAGCGCGTCCTCGTCCTCATCCTCCGTCCAGGAGCGGTGCAGGCCGTTGGTCTTGATGAGCGCCGGGACGTCCACCATGGATGGGTTGGTGATGTCGCGGGCGCAGACGTCCATGGCGTCCAGGATCTGCAGCAACTCCTCCACGTCGCTCTCCGGCGCCAGCGCCTGCACCTCCTCCAGCCTGTAGCGCCCCCTGTAGTGGTGGATGGCCTTGGGCGTTTCCACGGACAGCAGCTTACCGAGGACGCTGGTGCAGAGCCAGCGAGGCTCGAGCACGACGACGTCCTGCACCGTCTCGCTCTGCATGATGTTGATCTGCAGGAAAAACACACAAACAGAGGAACTTCACTCACCGTTTTAGAAATTTTTAACTTCATCTGGAGAAAAAAAGAGAAATCTGAAAAAAAAGCTAAATTTCTAAGAAAAAAGTCAAAATTCTGACAGTCAGAAATCTTTTCTCCTGATCCTCTTCCGTAGCAGAGGCCTGATGAACCCGTCATGTTTTGAGTTGTTCTGGTAAACAGGCTGACTAAACATTCCTGACTCAGCAGTGCACCTTGGTGACCAGTGGTGGTACTGGCTGAACTGGTAACCAGAAGCGCTGATGAGGTTCGTTCTGGTGAGCGACGCCTCACCTCCCCCATGCTGTGCAGCTGCATGGCCAGAGTCCGGAGGTGGTCCTGGCTGACCAGCGGGTTGATCTGCTCCTGGACGTCGCTGACAAACTGTTGCCATGACGTCAGCTGGTTCGGCCCGCTCAGCTTCCTCCAGGACGGCAGCGCGGCCAGCAGGCGCTCCGACAGCTGCGTCATCGGACCACACCTCTGCAACGATGGAGAACAGGAAGGTAAGAGCTTTTCTGTTTCATCATGCTTGATATCAACATAAATAAACCAATTGATTATAAAACTAATACACTTTAAAACTTTAACCCGAAATGAGTTTGTAGCACCGATGTTTACTACAGAATGCTTTTATTTTGAAGGCTGCTTTTGCTTTCTTAACCACGTTGGTGAGCTGTCGTGTCAAACAACTTTCATGAAATTCAAGGGACTTGCATTAACCTCACTAATACTCTAACAAAGCTACACTTTAAAATTGTACATATATTGTGTGAACTTAATTACTGCTAGATGTACAGATGCTCTGCAACTTCAGATAAAAAAAACAACTAAATGTGTTTAGTTGTGATACATCCAGAAATACTGCAGTGGCCTTCAATCTCACTGTTTCTGTTTGCTCATTACATCTCAAGGATATTATATGCTTTTAAAGAAATGCTGAAAATTTTAATTTTGAACGTATTCTTTAATTTATTATCTATGCAAAATCTTTTATTTACATACACAAGTTTGCAAACTTGATACTTAATACTAATTTCCTGTAAGAACTAAAATCTCTGACTGAATCCCTCAAATTCATTAATAATCTTTCTTATTACACTAAATATTTTTACAGAAACCTCTGAATTTTAGCTTTTATGGGTTTTTTTTAGATCTTTTTCATATATTTGTCTTGTATTTATTGTAATTCCTTTTCTTAACATATGTATCTGTACTTGCTTAATTTATCTACACAGATTTTGATGCTGGTCTTTAATGAAAAACCTGTTTTGTACATTTTTGTTCAATAAAAATAATAAAGTATCCTAAAAACGTATGATGCTGTTTCATAAATGCTGCAGATTTTCTAGATTGCTTTTGGAAATATGAAACCGTGCCGCAGCTTTGTGCTCCAAATGCTGAAGGCTCTGATGTTTGCAGACAGCTTGAGGACGTTTGGACTCACAGAGATGATGCTGGCGCGCAGCTCCTGCAGGTGACTCCTCAGCAGCTTCAGGTCTTTGGAGTTTGATGCTCCGGCGTCCATCACAAACAGTTTGTCGCTGATCTGCAGATCGTTCCCAAACCTGGAAACCAGAAAAACTTTTACCATTTCAGACCAATCCGAACGGGATTTTCTTCAGTTCCTCCTATTTCTTCCCATGTCTGCAGTTAAAGCAAGGTTTTCCCAAGTGAATCATCAGTCTGGTGGGCCACCAGGCTTTACTTCTCCCCCGCCAGGCTGATTGTCTTTTGTTTATTTATTTTAATTTGTTTTTTTTATGAATCAGTAATGGAAGACTTTAGTTTACTATTTCAGAGCAATCTGAATTTGATTTTCTTCAGTTTTATCACTAAAACATGGTTGGCCGTTCTAGCGTTTTGAAGGTTTTCGGGGGGAAACCAGGTTTAGAAACTGTGATTTTCTTTGCTGTTTTGTGCTGTAGTTTGATTCCCAACCTGTTCCTGACTTCCTTGAGCAGCGCTCGCTCTTTGTCGTAGCTGAACTCCCCAGAGAACGCCCTGGCGATGTCGGCCAGGTCGGCGTGCGTCGCCACCAGGACGACCGACAGCGGCTGCTGGATCCGACCTCCGAAAACTGGACAGACGGAAAATCAAAGCATCAGAAACATCAGTAACGTCACAGACAAACGTCGGGTTTACCTGTAGAGCACATTTCAGCAACAAGCCAGTTAAAGTGCTTTACATCATAAAAACACCAAAATTATGAAACAAGCAATAAATGTTACATTTTAATAAGCAAATGCAGATCAAATATGTTGATCAATGTTCGTTATTATTAATAAATTTGAAACAGGTGGGTTTGTAGCTTTGATTTGAAGTAAATCTTTTGTAGTTTCTGGAAGTTTGTTTTCAGGCGATGAAAGGCTGAATTTGTAACCATCTTCATGTGACCTTGAAGGCTCAGCCCAGATTCTTGGTCTGATCGCTACTATCTAGATGTAATAACTGGAGCTGCATGCTGACTCTACATCAGGGGTGCCCAAAGTGTGGTTCGGGAGCCATCCGTGGCCCTTGGAACAACTCAGTGTGGCCCCCAACTGCAGCTCAGGAATCGTCGAAATTTTGTCATTGTTTTTAGAATGAGAATTTGAATGACAAATTGATGAAAAAGCAGATTATTTCACATATAACATGAGGAACGTGTTTCTATAAGTGAGATAGTCTGGCAGTAAAAGTAGTACTTTACCAACAATATTTAGGAATAATTTACTTAAAACAAACTCCTACTTGTTTCTGAAAACTTACTTGTAAGTCCATTTTGTCTTATTTCAGCCGTACTAAAAACTAGACCAAAAACACTTGGTAAGAGTTTGTGTTTTGCAGTGCATGTAAACTTCCGGCTATTACATATTTAATGCTGTAGAATTATTTCGACCCTTCTTCTGACTGATACCTTTGCACATTATGAACCTCTGTGGAAGCGTTTGCTTAATCTAAAGGAGACAAATGAGAAAATGTGAAAAAGTTTATGTTGAGTTTATCAGATTCACTATAACTACTACGGGGTAAAGACTTATGAAAATTAGTTTTATATTTTTTCAATTTAATTTTCCAGGGCAGAGATTTAATCTAAGATGGAAAACATTTGCGAATGATAAGTTATGATCTCATAAACTTGGAATTTAAATGGGAGGTAGTGCAAAAAAATATTTTTATAATTCTGAGCGGCGTGAGTGAATGCAGCGTGCGTTACCGATGTTGTCCTGCGGCGGGGTGAGGGCCTTCAGCAGGTTCAGCCAGTAGGTGATGTGGCCCAGCTGCGTCTCGTACGGCTCCTCCAGGCTGAACAGCACCAGGTGGATCGCCGTCACGTCGTTGGCCGCAAAGTAGTCGTAGGAGCAGTGGTAGACGGGGTTTCCTGAGAACTCCCAAACGCTGAAATCACCAACACCTTCAGAGGAAAGGAGGAGCTTTCGTTACGCCTTAATACATTAAAGAATAACTGTCCTATGGAAGCACATTCATGCCATAAAAGAAAAAAAACTTTTGTACATTAAAGAATATCTGTCTATAGAAGTACATTCATGCCATAAAAGAAAAAAAAACTTTAAGACGTAAAAGAATATCTGTCTATAGAAGTACATTCATGCCATAAAAGAAAAAAAAACTTTTGTACATTAAAGAACATCTGTCTATAGAAGTACATTCATGCCATGAAAGAAAAAAATAAAAGCCCAATTGGAAGTCATAATTATGAGTTTTAAAATAATAATTTCAAGTTTTAAGTCAGAATTATGCAATAAGATCACATTGTTTCTATAAGGAGGTTTACTCCAGTATCTATAATTATGACTTTGAATATCATAATTATGACTTTCATGGCAGAAATGGGCTTCCATACTACACAGATATCTGTATTGAACGGTAAAGGTAAATTTCCGGGGTGTTTTTCGCGAGCCTCTCACCGTGGATGTTGGCGTGCTGGATGTCGATGGCCTTGGTGGCCTGCTCATCCGCTGCCGACAGCGCGCTGTGGACAGGGGAGAAAACCTCCAGCACGCCTTTGGTCAGGCTGGGCTCGAACATCATGCTGCGACTGCGAACGCTCACGTTCTCACAGCCGGGGTAAAGGTTGGAGATGCTCACAGAGACTGCAGAGGAAGAGACACAAACCTGAACCTGCAGAATATTTACCAACCAGGATTTCTCTGCAGTTTGTTCCACAAACATCGACTCCCGTTTACGTACTTCACCGCATTTCTTCAGAATAGCCAAAAAATGTAAGTAAGTATTCAAGTGAGAGTAGATTTACGTCATAATAAAATTACAAAAGCAAAAAGTACAGCGTAGTAAAAATACTCCTAAAAGTATTTTTTTTTTCAAAAAAAGTCACTCATGTAAATGTAACCAGTAACTAAACTCTGTCTTTCTTGTCTAGACTTTCTAAGTGAAAAATTTAGCAACTCGTTAACTCGACTTCATTCTTAAAATACCAAATTAAATAATTACTTATTTTTTTCCACTTCTTGATTAAATAAAATTAGATTAAATTTTTTAAGGGTAAATATTACAAACCCACAAGATGTAGCTCTCAAAAGAAAACAAACAGGTGTTGTGATATGTAGTTGTTTGTTTGTTTTTTTAGCAGATCTTTAAACTTTTGGTATTTATCTAAAACGTCATACTTTTACCACATGGTGGCGCTGTTTAACCGCAAATAAATCCACTTTTTACAGACTTGCCATTTGAATTTCCATCACATGCTGCAGAGCCACACCTACACACCGTTTTTCTGGAGCCTGTTGAAAACCTTTTATTCTATCTGTTTACGTACATCCAGTCTCACTTTATTAAAACTGGATCCATTTTTCTAAAAGTTAAACACTCAGATGTTGGGACGGAAGTTAAAGTTAACTATTCAAACCATAAAAGTTACCTACAGAGTTAAATTAGATGTTTTATTATAATAATCATCATAATAAATCGACTCTGTCCTCTGCAGACAGAATTAATAATTTCCCTCATATCCTGGTCAGTTGTGTAAGGCCAATATTTTTTTTAATCATCTGAATTAGTGTTTGTCATTTTTGTAATAGTATAGACCTTTTTTTCCTTGTCTCTCTCATTCCAGAGAGAAAATGAGAAAAAATATGCAAAAATGTAGAAAAAAAAAATCCATAACTGATGTTATTTTTTTCCGTTTTTCAGTATTTATTTTTCGCTACCTGCAGGCTTGGAGTTGACGGGGGAGTTGGGGTGCCGCGCTGAGTTGGTCATGCGCGTCGTCCTGCGCCGCCTGAAGAAGCTGCGCAGGATGCCGCATTTCAGCGACTCCAGCAGCGTGCTCTTCCCGGACCCGGAGTGTCCAAACAGCTTGAGTTTGATCCTGGGCTGGATGGTCTGGGTGGGGCGCAGCTGCTGGATGTAGCTCAGCTTGTGGTTGTCCTGGTAACGAGGAGGAAAAAGTTAATGTTTGTCTGCTGCTTAAAATCTATGGAACATAAGAGGATATTAATGCCATTATAAAAAATAAATTAATTAAAAAATGAGAATAAAGACATGAGGATAAAAGCATATAATTATGAGAATAAAGTTGTATTATGACTAATAAGATTATTAGTCATAATATTACAATTTTATTCTGGTCATATATCATATAACTGTATAAAATATATATTTTGTACAGATTTGGCTTAATTATCCTTACCTGGTTTTAGTCCATATACTCCAGTTAATGATTAATAGATTACTAAATCAGGTGATTATTTCAGTAATTGATTAATCATGATTAATCATTTCAGCCCTATTTAAATTTGATTTTCTAACTGACCTGAAGCAATATTTTATTGTCAGAAAAGCTGAAATTTGTATGAGCTGTAAGTCAGAACTGTCATGATAAACAACAATGGATAAATAAATCTAATGAATTTAAAGACTGAACAGCAAGCTGTGCCTGTAAAACTCGACCTGAAATCAGTTTTTAGACGGATCAGAAGCCAAAACAAACGGCTGCCAGTGAAACGCTGGTGAAGCAGTCAGGTCGTCCTGCAAGCATCCAGCAGATGAGTCAGGATCATCATGGCCTCCAACTGTGAGTGGGACGTGAAACACTCCACGCTCCCACCTGGCCACGCTGCTGCATCCACTAAACGGACATCCTAACTCCACTGATGGTGGTTCACAGAGTGCAGCATCTGTGCTCCGTTTAGTTAAAGCAACATGTTTGTATTTTCATATCCTTGAGAAGAAGTCAGTCTTTATCAAATCTGGTTTCCGTGTGTTAGAGTCTTATTTTAGCTCAGCATATGCAGAGGATGACTGTTTTCACAGTTGCTGCTTTCATGTTTTCACGCTCTGCTCTGAATCTCAGCAGGTTCTCAGCAGAATCGCACTTTTATAGGAACCTTCCTGATTTTTACAACTTTTTTTTAAACAAAGTTAAAAAGTTTAAGGTCAATAAAAATCACCTCCGATGATTCACTTCACTTCATGTAGTTTGGATGTTCCTTAACAGAGCTCCACTGCATAAATGATGAGACGGCTTTAACAATCAGTATTTTTCATCAACATATAATTTTATAAGATGAATTTATGTTTTGAATCAACCAGACTCCTCAAAGTGTAATTTTGTTAAATGTTGACGTCACGGATGGCTGTGAGAAACAGGAAGTCGAGTTTGCTAGCTGGCAAGGACACCATCTTAGAAAAATGGAGTCAGAGTTTTTCTTTAAAATTATTTTTCAGAGTTTCGTGGCTCTGGTAAGGCTCAGACCCGCCATGAATGGCAGCGTTTACTATTTGAGCTTATTTACCCTTTTTGTGCTTTAGCTCTTTTCTGGAAAAGTCAAAAACAACCTCAAGCGATATTTAAAGAGGGGCATAAAAATAAACATCGATGGAAACACATTTAATGAGGTTTGTGAATTTGTGCATAAACACAAACCGTTTTGACCGTCTTTCTGCGCGTTAGGAGCCATAAACCTGCATAAGGAAGCAAACGCCCGACTTCTCCAGCTCTGTGAAAACCTCCATCCTTCCTTCGGCAGACTGTTAACATCTAACGAGTTTCTATCTTCGTCTCGACACCTTCACACCAAAATAGTCGAGTGTTGAGACTGTGAAACCTGACTCTGCATCATCATCCTACATTTAGGCTCATATTGAAACTACTTACAGACATTTAAAGCAATATTTAAATAGTTTCTCTTTTTTAAAGTGTTGAAGTTTTTTTTTTTACCTTTTTAAGCTTTCCCAATAAATCCACGATGTGTTCATGATGATCAGCAGAAGCCAAATCCTCGGCTGTTTTTCCATCCTGGAGAGAATAAAGACGACGTGGAGAAATCAGATTATTTCAACACAACAAGTGTTGCATGAACAAAATCAGACATTAATAGCATGTAGCTAATAATGTTTTATGCTTCAAAAACCAGACGATTAGATGATTTATTGGCTTCATGTTATTCATAAAAAGAAAAGTTAACTTGACATTTAAAACATTGTTGCATTTTTATTAATTTAAGCAACATGGAGCCATCCGCCATCAATTCATAGCTGCAAATATGCAGAACTAACTATTAATGTTGTTCAACATGCAGGCGTAAATGATTTTCTTTTTTTTTTTTTGCTATGGGAGACCAGAACTAACTGCAGCCCAGGGCCCTTATTTTTCTAGATCCAGCCCTACTGGGGCTGAATCTCTCATCTGGACCACATTTGGTGATAATTACTTATTCAAAACCTAAAATACTAGAAAATGTACTAGGAAATTATGCATTTCAGAGTTTCTATAAGATGCATATTTAGACTTAGTGTTGATACAGGTACCAAAACAACTGAAGTTTAATGGATTTTGGCAGTAGGATTATATCAGAATGACATTTACTTCTGAAAACAAAACAAAAACAAATCAATAATATTAATACAGTCTAATCTCGTCTTGTTCTCGGAAACCCAATATTGTCTTTCAGTTTCCACGTATTTAAATGGGGGAACTCTTATTCTTTCTCCTTTATATGTTTTTCATTATTTTACAACTAAACCTCACTTCAGGTTTTCTGACCGAGCCATCCGCCACCGTCTGGCTGCGTTTGCTGCTCCAAATGGAGGAACTGCATCATCAGAATCCCATTCCTTTTATTTTTCTTGTGTAAATGGAGAACAGCACTACTGAGCTGTACGTTAAAACGAAGTGAAACCAAACACTGACCGCTTTAATGTGTCAGAGATTTCCTCAGACGGCTACAGATGGAAGGTGTCACAATTACTAGGACTGATGCTTGGCAACCAGCGCCGAACATTCGGCTTGTTAATCACACAAACCGGAGGCAGAATCAGTTCCACATGTTATTACATAACTGCTGCTAAAGTTTAAAAGGACGACGAACAATTGTACAAGCAGCCTGACAGATTCAGTCATAAAAAGTTTCTGAATTTAAGACATTTATTGGTTTGAAGGAGAAAATCCCAGAAATAAACAGAGACCCTTCAGCTCTTCGCTCTTCTGCAGCATCACGACACAAAACAGCCGGATGGAAAATGAATTAAACATTCCTGGATTAAACATGCATTTCACATCAGCTGTCATACAATTTTAACCACAAGATAAAAGAAAGAAAACTATACGAGGAAGAGCTTTGAATGGAGACAGTCTTCTTTAAGATTAGTCAGAAATTTTATAGAAATAAATCTCAGACATTTTCTACAAAGAAACTCAGAAATTTTCTAGACAAAACTTGGACATTTCTGAGACTCAGACAATTTGCGAAAAGAAAACTCTGAATTTTTTAGATTAGTTCAGAAATTTCCAAGAAAAACTCAGAAATTTCTGAGCTCCAAAGGTTTGTGAGAAAAAAACTCAAAAGTTTTGAGCTTAATCTCAGAAATTTTATAGAAAAAAACTTGGAAATTTCTAAGCTCAATTTTTTTAATTTGTGAGGAAAAAAAAACTCTGAAATTTTGAGATTAATCTAAAAAATATTCACGAAAAAAAGGTGGAAATTTTCTGAACTGAAAGTTGGAAATGAAACATGCATTTAACATAATCTACTGTACAATATTAACCACAAGTGAATGGAAGGAGAAGAAGAAAGAAAACTAGACGAGGAAGACCTGTGAGTGGAGTCTGTCTTCGACATCTTGGTGAAATTTTCTAGAAAAACTAGAAAATTTCTGAGCTTTGGTCAATAAATGCAGAATTTTCGTCTGTTTGTTAGTTTGAATATTGAGGTTGGATTTTTCCAGAACCAGATCTGATGTTTACCAGTTTCTCTGCAGCTCAGTCAGAAAATTACAAATTTCCCGTCAAACAATTAAACAGTTTTAAATAGGGAGATATTTTACTATATAAATAAGGCTGTGTTGCTTATTAACTGTAGTTATTTGCCGACTTACGTTTGTGACGGCGTCGATGTTTGCTCCGGCCAGACAAAGATGGCGGACGACCTCCAGGCTCCCGTTTCCGGCAGCCAGGTGGAGCGGAGTCCGTCCATGCTGGGCGACAGAATAAAAATTCAGTTAGTTTTTAGAGTGTTTGCTAGTTTTTATTAGTAATTATCAGTTAAATTTGTTATTATTAGTTATAGTAGCAGTTTCAGTTTTTCATAGGTGCAGAATCTAAAAAAGGTTGAACTATTTTGATTATGTAGACGTTGACAATTTTCCAAAATTTATTCAGTTATTTTTAAACAACCAACTGACTGGCATTAACTTTTGTCGACTAGCATAAAATCTGCTGACATAAACTACTTGTAATGTAAAAAAAAAAAAATTCATATCAAATGGAAAAGCTAATAAATAGATTTATAAACATGAATGTCTTATTTTAAGCGCAATAAGACATTTGTACAGGAAATTAGACCAAAAATTCTTGGTAAGATTTTGTGTTTTTGCAGCGTATCTGTCACTTATAGAAAACTTAACCGCCAACCCAAAATGAAGCCTAATTTTATCTCCAGCTAGCTTCCATCTTTCTGACTCTGTAAGCAGGATGGCATCATCTCCACTCCCTCCTGCTCATTGATCCGCTCACATTGTTTCCAGCGGACAGAGGAGACGAACGCAGAGCGTGTGACGCAGTCTGCGAAACGCTGCTTTACATAAGCAGCGTTAATAAGGGAACGTAAAGCATAAACCCCTCCATGTCTGGCAGATAAGCATCACCACCCTGTCAGAAACGTTCCTGACTGAAAGCAGAATACGTTAAAATGAGAGAGTCAAAGTGGGAAGTGAAATCAGCAACGTGTGTGGGAAGGCCGAGTCCAATCGGATTTAAATCGCAGAGAAAACAGTTTTTCATCCTAACAGGACGGATGAGAAATAAAGTTTCAACGACACAAAGGTGAAAGCAAAATGTAATAAGCACGACGTTATATTCTTACTTTTAATTCAACAAAGATGCATCTAATTAATAAGGTGATTATTTTAGTTATTGATTAAAAAGTTTGCACATTCTGCAGCCTTTCTAAATATTAGAAATACATTAAAACAAGTCAATTTATTTTTTAAACAAAGTAAATATGGAAATATTAGCTTTAAATGTCCATTTATGCTTTTCGTTTTGTCATTTGAAGGTTTGTGTTTATTATTATAATTAGTTTCATATAATTACACAAATTTCTCAGTATGTTTAGGTGTTCACTGTGTGAAAAAAAAGAAATCGTACTTAAAAGAAGATTAACATTTTAAGGCCTAAATCTGCGACTGTAAAACATATTTACAGGAAAAGTTCTTCATGTTATTTTAAATGATAAATATGTGTTTTTGTACAGTTTTGGTTTAATTATTACTCTGGATATATTGGTCTTTCAACAAATCACCTTTTTTGAGTCTACTCCAGTTAACTAAATTAGTTGGCGATTATTTTAATGATCGATTATCACGATTAATCTAATTATCATTTCAGCTCTACTAAAGATGCTGAAAATGCAGAAAGTGCGAAGTTTTAAAAAGTGAAAACAGCTGATCTCTGGAACATACATGTTCTTTCTGAATAGTTAGTTTGATTCTCCAGTCTGAACATCAGAGTGACTCCAGGAAAAATGGATGGATGGATGAAAAATGGATGGATGGACTTTAGATGGATAGAACGAACTGAAGAGCAGAAAGTACAGTAACACCTGGAAACAGATTTATATTTCCTGCTCTGCGTTTTTCCTCGCTGTCCCTTTAAAACTTCCCAGCATGCATCATTCCAGTAGTAGAAGCATTCCTGATGATCGGAGCTCACCTTGTTGGGCAGGTCCAGGCTCGCCTTGGCGCTGCACATCGCCGTGACGACCGCCAGATTTCCGTCCTTGCAGGCGATGTGGAGCGGCGTGTTGCCATGGCGATCCTGCTGGTCCAGGTGGCAGCGCCGCCTGAGGAGGCAGCGGACGACTTCGACCTGACAGCGGCGAACCGCCAGGTGGAGCG
Source organism: Xiphophorus maculatus (assembly GCF_002775205.1). Classification (NCBI taxonomy): domain Eukaryota; kingdom Metazoa; phylum Chordata; class Actinopteri; order Cyprinodontiformes; family Poeciliidae; genus Xiphophorus; species Xiphophorus maculatus. The sequence goes on along the minus strand of NC_036454.1, from coordinate 3,422,670 downwards.
CAGTGTGGCCGTCCTGCCGACAGAACCGGGTCAGTAACGGGTCAAAACCGGGCCAGAAATTTAAATAACAAAAATATAGATAAACATAAAGAAATAAAAACTGATAAATCTTAGCTTGGCTCTAATATCACAACAGAATTGAACTGAATTCAAAGTCCAAATAAGAAGAAGCTGTAAAACATGCTTGTCTAACAAGACGGACACCCTGCTGTGATGACATCATCAGCGCATTGGTGAAAAAAATAATTGGTAAAACTGATTCCTAGTGGAAACAGGAAGTGTGTTCACCTTGTCCGTGGCCTCCAGGTCCGCCTTGTGCTCCACCAAGCACTCCACGATGTCCACGAAGCCGCGGGCGGACGCCGTCAGCAGCGGACTCTCCCCCTCACGGTTCTTGGCGTCAACATGGCAGCCGGCCTGGCAGAGCGCTCTGGCTACAGCGGAGTAGCCGTGCCACGCGGCGCAGTGCAGCGGCGTCTCCTGCTCCTGCAGACCATAAAATAAATAAAAGCATGAAGCTCCGGTTCCCTCATGACCTTTCTATCCATCATGTTTGACCCAGGGGTCGACCCTCACCCGGTCCGTCAGGTCTGGATTGGCCCGGATGCTACACAGGTAGCTCACCACATCCACGTTGCCGTAGCGAGCCGCCACATGGAGAGCCGTTTCTCCAGACTGCAGGAGAAAAACAGCAAATATTCCCATGATTTAGAGAATTACAACCTTAAAGATGAAACTTGTTCACCTCTGGAACATGTTTACTGCTGAAAATCCAGCATGGATCCAAGGTGTTTACATGCAGCAGCTAGCAAGAGACAAGTTAGCGTACAATACAGGACGTACGACAGAGCAACAAAATGAGAGCGAGGCCAGATTGAACCATTGACCATGAACCATTTCTCCCGCTAGCGCTAGGCTAGCATGTCTGCTTTGGTTATATTTACCCAGAATGCCCTGTGCTGTAGTCCACTTCCTGGTTTTGGATCTGATAGTGTACTTTTGTAACATTCTTACAAAAAATATAGTCTTGCAACTATATTTTGTTGCAGAATTTTTTATAACTTTTCTGTCTCAAATTTAGCATTTTTTTCATCCTATATATTATTAAATCCTCATTACTTAGATACTCATTATATCCACAGAATCTCATATGTACCAATTTTTATTTACTTAAGGTAAAACAGTTTGCTGAATTTTACGCGTCAAATTTAGGAGTTTTTTTTAGAAATGCTTTTAAAGGCCTTGTCTGCCGGTAACAGGAGAGATCCTGTGTGAAGATGCACCCTGGATGATGAGTTTGCTCGTTTGTAGGAGACGAGGCCACTTAGAATAAAATCTAATGGAAGCAAAATACTTTGTAAAAGTCTGGAGTCATCCCTCGTTTCTTTACATTTAGCAGTCAGACGTTCATGTCATCTTTAAAGTGGACTTGATCAATAGTTTCCCAGACTTCCTGACGGTCTTTAAAAGTTGACTTTGAACCTTTGGAGCGTTTTCCGCCGATTCCACCGGGCTGCGATTTCAGAAATGAAAAGATTCTTAACATTAGAGAAGAAATCCTTGTCTTAAGATTTTCACAATTTATTATAATTCTTCCATTAAATCTATAAAAAACACAAAAAATTGGCTTCAATAATGTGATTCCCAAAATTAAGGAAATCTTATTTTGAGCTTTCTGTCAATTAGCAAATAGAAATAATTTTGGTGAATCTAGCTGATCTAAAACAAGAAAGTTTAGTGTAATTTAACTTCAGACAGTGAGAAAAAAATGTTTGTGTATGTAATTATTTGTAAATAATGTTTTCCCAAACTTTCAAGGACTTTATACAGAAATCAAGCACTTTAAAACCTTGAAAGCACTGAGATGAAACTCAAGCATTTTAGCTGCTTCTGGGATTCAGTGAGTCAGACTGAGCTCTGTATAATCAAACCCACACCAGCAGCATCAAAAACAAACACACACACTTACACACACACAGTCCATCTTTCTCCGTCTCCATAGCAACAACAAATAAGCCGATAAAATGCCAGAGTAACCGCTTTTCCCTCAGCTTGAGTGCGTTTGTGTTGGTTTCAAAGCGGTCGGCCGGGTGGGAGGCGGAGAGCAGCTGAGCAGCAGTAGCGAGACCGTGTGTGTTTTTAACGTGTGTGTGTGTTTTTAACGTGTGTGTGTGTGTGTGTGACTCGCCTTATCCTGGACGTCCAGAGGGCATTTCTTCTCGTGGAGGAACCTCAGCGTGTCGACGTGTCCGTGTCGGGCTGCGTAATACACGGCGTTGGCTCCGCTCTGACGGGACAGCATCACACATTTTATCCCACAAATATTTAAAAAACAAACACCTCGTGTTTTCACCCGGGACTATTTCAGGGACATGCTAACGTCCTGCAATCTAAGTTGCATTAGTCCAGCTGCTGTCATGGCAACGGTTAACAAGGGAGCTGGCAGCAAATGTGGTGTCATTGTGTGTTTAATTTGCACATCCATTATCGTGACGGCTCAGACATGATCCTCGCTAAACGAGATGAAGACGCCGTTTCTGGAAGTAAAACATGTTGTGTTTCCTCCAACAGGTTACAGTCGGTTTACTGGTGACACAAAACATGTTCATTACATTCCTTTGCACAAAATCTTAGTTTTTGACTAATTTGAGCTCCTTTCAGGTTTGGGGTTCCTGTCTCTTTAAATTCAAATGAACTGCCGGAACTCAGCTTTTGGTTGCTAGGCAACAGGCTGGGGTTGGCTGGGGTTGCTAAGTAACGAGTTGGGGTCACTATTTGAGGGGCAGTGCCTGCTGATTTGTGACTTTACATTCTGGAGGTTTTTGAAAAGGCTCATTTTCCAGACACCAAAAAACATTAATTTATTACCAAAAACCGGCTGGTGTGTTTTTTTAAGCGTTGGTTTATTTTTAGAAGCAGGAGAAACCCAAAGTAGAAAAATGTGCAAAAAGTGATTTTCGTTTAATGCGCCCCTTCAGGAAAGGCTGAAAATTTGACTTGTTACTTTATTACCAAGAATCATTGACTCACTCTATTGTGACGTTGATCCACACAATGCCATACACGTCTTAGTTCATCTCTTTGGCTTTTATCTGTTTTATATTTCTCATTTCTGTTTTTACAAATAAAAACTGATAGACATAAGAAAACAAAAAAAGCATTGTGTGCAAAGACATACAGGTTGTGGAATGGAATTTTACATTTTATTTATTTTTGGTGTCTTAAAAAGCTAAATCTTAAAGTATTCAACCCACTTACAAAAAACATTTCACTGAATCTTTTTCCATTTTAAATAATTTAAAGACAAAACATAAGAAATCCACACCTCAAAATATTTAATGAATAGTAAAGTAAAAAATAAAAATCTCAAATAAATCCTTTGTTCCTTTAGAATTTGACTGATATATTCTAAATTGGGTTGAAACGATTAATCTGATTATTCATGATTAATCAATTATTGAAATAATCGTCAATTTAGTAATTGATTCATTGTAAACAGGAGAATACGACTCAAAAAAGTACTCAGTTACTCAGATGTAACTAAGCCAAAACAGTATAAGAAATATATACATTTCGCATTAAAATAAATCTATTAAACACTTTATGCTATCCATATATTCATCAGTTAATCCTCAAAATAATCGATAGAATACATAAATAATTGTTAGTTGCAGCCTTAATTAGATATAAGACACAAATATGCAATAATTAATTTTGTTAATAAATCTTACCAACATAAACCAGCTTAATTTAATGCATTTGCAGTTAAGAGTCTCTCCTCGCCGCAGCTGTAATGAATCTAATTGAGTCTAATAAACTCCTCAGCTGGATCAGAATCACGCTGGCGACAACAAACTGGTCTCACCTTGTCGTTAGCCTGGATTTCTGCACCTTTTCTCATCAACACCTCGATGATCTGAATGTTGCCGCAGCCGGCGGCAATCAGCAGCGGAGGAGTCCCATGCTGCGAAAAAAAACCCAAACCAAAAAAAACAGAATCAGGCTTTTAGTTTAACTGGAAGTAATGAGCTTATAATGAGAAACCAGCTAAGAAAAGAGAAACTTCTGACTCAAAGAAAGAAAGAAAAGGAAAGAAAGAAGGAAAGAAAGAAGGAAAAAGGAAGAAAGGACAGAAGAAGGAAATAAATTAGGAAAGAAAAGGAAGGTAGGAAGGAAGCAAACAATTAAGGAGGGAAGGAAGACAAAATGAAGGAAAAAATAAAGGAAGGAATAGAGAAAGAAATGAAAGCAAGAGGACAGAAATCAAAAAACGGAAGGAAGAAGTGAGAGAAGGAAAGATGGCAGAAGGAAGGAAGAAGGAAACAAAGATGGAAGGACAACATTCCTACAATGTTTTGTAAATATGCAAAACATCAAAAACTAAGAAATTACTTTGAGATTAATCTCCAAAATTTGAAAAAAACAAGGACATTTCTGAGTTTGAAAAGTAAAAAAAATCATCTTTAAAAAAACTTACATTTTGAGGATAATCTCAGAAAATGTAAAAAATAATAAAAAGGAAATTTCTGGGTTTCAAAAGTTGAATTTTTTACTTTTCAAACTCAGAAATTTTTTTCTAGAAAATTTCTTGAGATTTTTTGGCAGAAAATGTTTTTTCTTCCTGTCTACAATGCCTCTAATATGCTGTTGTAGAAAAGTCAACTGTAGTTTTGTATCATCTAATAAGATAAAAAAAAGAAAATAAACATGTTTGTGAATAAACTGCTGGGAACAGGAACCCTGTTCTGCGTTTGAACACTTTGGATCCTCCACAGATCAGCAGGACGGTTGGATTATTGACCCTAATAAAATCCTACCTGAGAGCAACTTCGGCATTTCCCTTTGATCAATAACCAAATCTTACACCTGATTGGTCCATTTAACCCTTTGATCACCTTCCTGTCCAGCTCACACATTTCCTTTTACGACCCGCAGATTATAGCTAAATAAAGTTCTGATTAGCTAAACCACTTCCAAATTCTGCGCCAGAGTTTCTACACTGTAAAATCCCTAATTTTTCACTGAACATTCATTTATAAAATAATAAACTTGCAGCATAAATATGCGAGATGTTTCTGAACACTGAATTTACAGTAAACAAGTTTAATATCTTTCATTTCCTCAACAGAGGAAGAGATTAATTATTTGTGTACCAACTGTAAGAAATAAAAAAATTGCTCTTCTATGATTAATAGCATTTAGTTTGTATTATTCAATGCTATTTAAAAACAATATATATATATTTATTATGCTAGCTTGGTGCTCTTGAGGGCCCCCTGGTGGTGTGGAGGGTTATCAACCTCTGATGCATGTTGGACTTTCTTCGACAATCAGCTGCTTCAGAGTGAAAACTCTCCCTGGGATGAAAATTTGCTAATATTTTCAGAAATTCTGCGTCTCTAAATCTAGCAGGGCAGAATAAGAGCGAGCGGAGAATCACCTTGTTAGGCTGGTTGACGTCGTAGCTGTTCAAAGAGCCGAGCAGATGCTGCAGCCCGGGAACGTTGTCGTCGTTTATGGCGTGGATGATGGCCTTCATCACAAAGGAGTCTTCCTCATCCTGTTCAGAAGGAAAAAAAGACATTTCTATCACTCTGTGAATTTTATTCAGCATGTTTCTGCCTTTCTTTTTATCTGCAGTTTGATAGAGCAGAAAGTTGGAGAGAAGATTAGGAATAACATGCAAAACGTACAAAAACAATGTAATTATAGTGAATGTTTTCCAAAAATTATTAAAAATTAAATATAAGCTAGTATAATTTATTTAAATGTTATTTTTGATGCTCATTTTCTGATTGGCTGCCAGCCAAATTCATTAAACTGCTTTTCTCCTCGAGCAAGAAATGGAAAAGAACCAAAGAAAAACCATAAAAACTGTGGGAATAAAATAAAATTTGATGTGATTTATGTAAAATGTTACATGTTTTCTTATAATCAACATTTGAGATTGTGTTGAAAAGTCAGAATATATTATCTAATAATATTTTCCGCCACAGAACTCATGGCCATCTAAACTGTGAGGGTATGAGTCAGCATTTAAATGAACGCAGTAATTATGCAATAGTGAATAAAAACCATTTGTCTAGATAACCGACAACCTTGAGATCAAATCGTTTGTGGAGCTCATGTTTGGGCTGCGATGCTCTGCTGCACAGAGAGACGAGGAACGGCGGGTCGGGAGGTGAAGAGGACGGAGGACAGGAGGCTAATGTGGCGTTTGTTCAGCCGAGCTCGACGCCGCAGAAACATTCCTCCACATCACCTTGCTGCTGCGCCAGAGAAACTGAAGCATTGAAACATTTGGACTCAAGGTTGCTAAACCAAGGGATGCTAATTATACCTAAACAATTGATAATCTCAGATTTATTTCAGTCATTTTAGTGAAACAATGCTAAATTACAATAAACAAATTAATATATTTTTAAATATGTTCCTCAATTAAATGTATTAGTTAATTTAAAAAACTACATAATTATTTTATGACTTAATTATTTCATGTTCCTGTGCTGAAGCACATCCTGAATTAATTTAAACTGTCAACTTCATCCATCAAACTCAGTGGGCGGGACTAGAACAGCTTCAGCCAATCAGACGTGAGGGTCACCCTTAGTCCCGCCCACTGACTTTGATGGATTAATTTAACAGTTTAAATTAATTCATGATGTGCACAAAAATATAAAACAACTATATCGTTTTAAAAATGAAATCTACCCAGTTTTAAATTAATTGGGGCTTATTTAATTAATTCTTTATTGACTAAATAATTACTCTATCATATCCTGTTTAAAAAAATTATAATATATAAATAATGTTATTAGTTTATTGTAATTTGGCGTTCTTCACCATATTTTCAAGAAAAATTAGAAAATTATTCCATAGTGTGGGGGCTACAAACTAAGGTGTTCAGAGGGTGCAGAAGGTTACACAGATACCCAAGAAAGTTCAGTGAAAGAAAAAAGTGGGTTAGACAAAAACGCACCAAAAAGAAGGGAAACTGCAGGACAAGAGTTTTGGAAGAGATTTACAAGAATCGTAGCAGATTTACGATATTTTAATGTTTAACAAAGAATGTTGAGGATTTCTCAAGTCGAGTCTTACTGCTTTGAATAAAAACAATGAATCACAACCAAACTTTACTGCACCAGCTGACACAACGCCTCTACACGTCTTCAGCCCGACCAGCTCAGCCAATAAGCCAATGATCCAGAGCAGAGCGTTCACTGTGGCTGCAGTTCAGACCGTAAACTACAGGAGGCGCTGCAGTCACAACAACCAAATTCACCTGAGACATAAGGAAGTTTCAGCGATGTGGCTTTGCTCCACCGTTAAGGCTCTGTCAATGATTAAACCTCGAACAGCAACAGCATAAAAGGGTCAGTGTGTCGGCGTCCGTTTACAAACCGACTCATCCACTTTCCGACTGGCTGAACCTGGTTCTACAAAACTGGAAAAATAACATAAACCAGTTTTAGATTTCTGGGAAAGATAATGCAATCAGTAGAAAAAGAGCTAGCCAAGATGAAAATGTGGCTTGATTTTAATAAGTCATCATTAAATAAAGAGAAAAACTACACTTATTGTTATTTTCTGGAAATCGGATCTATAAAAATGCAAAGTTGCACATAAATGGAGTTGAAATGGACCAAATTTGAGACGTTTTTAGGAATTATTCTAGACAAACAAAAATTAGCAAAAATCTAATAGAATACTGTTTAAAATAAACAATTTAATAAAATGATTGCATATTGGTTATTAACTATTTGTCTTATTGCTCAGAAATCTGGGGAAATGGAAGTAAAACGACATTTGATGCAATAGTTAAGTTACAAAATAATCTATTAGGCTTATCAATAAAAAGGATATCGTAAACCAACTAATAAACTTTTTAATCAAAGTAATACTTCAAAATTTAAAGACATCTTACATATAAAAATACTGGAAGTAATGTAAAAAGCCTTGGGGAAAAAAGTTTTCCTCCTGAAGTTCAGAAATGATTTAAGTTAAGAAAAAATAATTTATGAGGTTTGTTAATATTTGAACATGATAAACAGAAAAGTCAGGTAGAGTTTAGATGTGTTTCAGTTATTAGCAAAAAACTGTGGAATGAATTAAATACCTCAAATTATGTCCTTTTCTTGGTGAATTTTAAAAGAGCCTTAAAATGTAAAATCAATTAAAATTTACACTGTTATGTAGATGTATGCTACATAACAGTAGCATATATCTACTATATATATATATACATAGTACGTATATATATACACACATATGAATTATGGGTAAATTATGGGTTTGTAAAGTAGTATTTTGTTTACTGTTTGTAATGTTGATAATTTACCAAAATAAATTAAACTGAACTGAGAAAGATCGTCAAGCTGCAGCAGCAGCAAATCCACATCAATGAACGTGACCTAAAACTTGTTAAATAGTCCAATTATCTCTGGGTTTCCCCCCTTTAACCAGCAGGCAGATCGCTGAGGATAACAGAAACAAACTTTAATGCTGCAGACAGACAGAGAGAGACTGCAGAGTGGATAAGATCTGGGATGTAATGTGGCTGAACAGCCCAGCCCATCCTGAACCGGTTTGGGTTTTTCGTGGCGCTGAGGCCGGGACTCACCAGCGTGTCGTCGCTGCGCGCCACGCTGATGTTGCTCCTGGACAGGAAGGAGCGCGACAGGCGGTTACATAAGGAGATGAGTCGGACGGATTGCTGCAGAAAGAAGGAAAAAAAAAAAAACGAGCACAAGTTTAGAAAGTTCATGTCGAGTCACATTAAGGAGACTCAACGGTCAGACAAGCAGACATGTAGAGGGATTTTCTGCTCTACTTCTGTCAGTATCCCACTGACCCTCTGGTGACTTGGTTGCATGAAAACTCAAAGCAGAAATGCCCAAGATCTTAGTCAGAAAATTTAAAAATGCATTTTAAAAGGGCAGTATTAAGTTTTGCAGGCACATTGAGCCATTTAATAACACAATCCTCAGTTGTTTAAAAAAAATGCTAAGACTTAAAAGACATTTAACGTCTTGAAATTGGGTCTCTGTCTCTTTAAGAAGCTCCTGCTCTTTCTGAAGCTCCGCCTTCAGGAAGTCGTCACAACATGGCTCCTCTGTTAATCCTTCTATGTTTTTACAATCTCAGCGCTGATGCTCCATAAGGTTTTAATCGTTTAATAAAATAGTTTGAAGATTACCAAATCACATTTTTACAAAACCGTGGAAGCATTTTTAATAATTTCCATCTGCAGTCATTAGGAAGTTTATCAGACTTGCCAGGTTATTTATTCTCCATAAGGCAGATTTAATTAAGCTGGATTATCAAGTTTAAGGATTTTGTAAATATTGCTTTGCAGTCATGTTAATAAAATGCCAACAGTGGATAAAGAGCTCAGGCAGGAGACAAAAACAACAGGAATGGCATTTAGCTACTGATAATCAATGCATTTTATACAGTCTAGTACTTTGTTGAGTCAGTTAATGGGAGTCAAAGCCGGCGAGCAAACAGAGGCTTCATCAAGTTATACAACAGCAGCAGGAAGTGAATTAATGACAGAATCACTTACTTTCCATTTCCTTCGAGCTGCAAACTTCTTAAACTTCTCCATGTTGACGGCTGACTCCTTCCTGCTCAGTGCTTGCTGAGTGTCTTTTGGCTGATTTCACAAACAAGACCGAAGAAAAGAAAAAAATTAGCTCTCAAATCCAAAATCAAACAAAACACTGCAGGCAAGGCAGTGGATGTTTTAAATTAGGTAAAGATTATCCACAGAGCAGCGTCTTACCTTGATCCAGGGGTGCAGGAGGGTGTCCTGAATCGTCATTCTCTTTCTGAAAACAGAAATAAAATGAACATGAACAGAAAAATAACATTTTTAACAAGGTTATGCTCTTTTGTATTTCACAAGAGAAGAATTTATCCTGCAGATTGATTTAAAACAATAAAACAAAAAGAGGCAACAGAGATGAGCTGGTACCTGCTGAGGATCGACTGTCTTTAATTCAAACCAACTATTGGAATCCAGTTCTTTAAAAATATATAAATGAATCATCCTTTAAATGTTTACATCCCTTTTTATTTAACCACTTAAAGTTTCTCTGTGGGATGTTAACCACTCTTCAAAACAGGAAAAACAAGAGAACATACCACTCAAATAAGGCAGATGAAGTGTCAAATGGTTTGATGAAAATACATTAGGGCTGAAACGATTAATCATATTATTCACGATTAATCGATTATTGGAATGATCGTTAACTAATTCAGTAATCAATTAATTGTTAAATGGAGTATATCGATTCACATAAAGGCCTTTTGCTAAAAAAAACACAACTAGAGCTTTAATTCAACCAGAATCGTACAAAAAAAAATGTTTGCATTTAAGATACTAAAATAAAAACCTTTTTAATTATGTTCACTGCAAAATCTCCAAACCTTACCAAGTATTTTTACCAAGTGAAATAATCTGCCAAATCAACCAGTACTTTCAGTACAGTACTAATATTAAGAAATTATTTATTAAAAACAAGCATCTATATCTTGTTTAAAAGTTACATATTTTATTTTAGTCTCATTTCAACTGTACTAAGATATTTGCACTAGAAACCAGACCAAAAAAAAAGGTAATATTTTGTTTTTGCAGTTCTACCCCAAAACTTTGAGGAGTATCAGAAAAAGCTTTATTCCAGAGTCACTGGGAAAATAATAAGCCTCATTTTATCTCTTAAATATCTTTATTAATCTTCTTTCTTGCTGAGATGATTCATGTCTGATCATGATGCGGATCAATTCAAAACCACATCCACTGAGTTAAATCCAGTCTGTGAATCGAAAAGCCGCATCAGATCGTTTCTCCGGTCAGTTTGTCGTCTTTCCCAAATGTTTATTTTCTTTCTTCACAAATGAAATTACCTCCACACCTACTGCCCTGATTCTCCCTCCTTCCCCTCGCCTCATTAGGCCGAAGGAGAAAGCAGTGATTTAAGGAAAGAAAAGGGGGTTTGATGGCATTTACTGTCTCTAGGTGCAGCTACAGCCATTGAGCTGTTGCTGGAGCAACTCTAATGAGGACCAAACACAGTCGGAACAATTTCAGGAACCGGCGCCAGAGGACATTTTGCCCAGAAACAAGGAGGTTGTGTTCAGAATATCTGTGAAAATCTGGCCAGAAACACAACATGTACAAGCTGAGCATGAGGAAGTAATTCACAGTTACTGGGGATCCAGTCCAGGGATAATAGCAAAAACAGGATGCTTGGAGAACACGCATTTCATTTTCAATGGGGGTCAGAGTTTTTTGGTCCGGACGGGTTTTATTTCAAGTGTCCTGGTATTTACTCTATTCAGGTTCTGGATGGGAAACGGGTCCAAAGCATCATACTCATTAACATCTGGTATGATGTCCTCTACCAACATCTACAGTGCACAAACTCAGGACAACTAGAATCAGACCTGAACCTTCAGAACCAAATAAAGACAGTCACAAAGTCGGCCTTCCATCACCTGAAGAACATCTCCAGGATAAAGGACTAATGTCCCAGCAAGAGATAGAGGAACTCATCCATGAGTTTATCTTCAGTCGCATTGATTACTGCAAATAAATCAGCTGATCCAGAACGCTGCTGCTAGCGTCCTGACTAAAACCAGGAAGATAGAACATCTTCACAAGTCCTTCACTGAGAGAAGAGACTTTAAACTACTGTTGGTAGTTTATAAATCACTAAATGGCTTAAAGATCTGCTGCTGTTGTGTAAACCTTGCAGGCCCCCCGAGGCGAACATGGAGAAGCAGCATTCAGCTTCTATGCGCCACAAATCTGGAACAAACTTCCAGAAAACTGTAAAACCGACAAAATAAACTTGATTGATTGAAATTAACCTCTAATTCCAAGCTTGTGGCTTCCTGGAAGTCTCCAAATAATTATGGTTTTCATGACTTTATGATATGAAAACCATAATTAATACTCAAAAAGAATTTAGTCTGATGGCGATTTGATTATGTATCAATAATCATAATCAATGATTATTGATACAGACCCAGGTTTCTCCAAAATAAAGGCTCTTATTTTACCGGCTAAAAGTGCTACAGGTGAGACTCAATTAAAATGTTTAATCAGGTTAATTGTAGGGTGAGTGCTTTACATCATGAAAACAACATATAGTCAACAATTAAATTAAACATTTTCAATTGAAAAACACTTTTTGATGCTAAATTATTCAATAAATAGACGAATGAGCTTAACAACACAGATATGTACTGTAGGATGCACAATATATCAGCATCAACATCGTATCGGACGATATTAATAACGTATCGGTTTTGGTCAGATAAAACTGGGCTGATAAGAACAACTGATATTTATTTTTATCTTGTCTGTTTTGGTTGAAACAGCAGAAAATTATATATAAAATCGGTAAATATTAGAAGTAACAGCAATACTAATATCAGATGTTGATATTGGCCTAAATCTTCATATTGGTGCATCCTTAATTTGCTGTTTTTATTCTGTTAGTTTTTTATTCAACCATCAAATTGGTGCGAAGTGCTGTTCTACCCATTCAGCTGGTTGCTTTCTTGCACATTTTTTCTAAAAATTTAGATTTTCTACGTTTTCAGAGACAAAATAAGCTACTGCTATCAAAGATGACTAACATATTTGTACTGTAAATAATGAGAGAGGAAGGTTGTGCATACTTTGGATCTTTGATAAGAAGCCTCTTAATGAAGTCTTTGGCCAGAGCGCTGGTGTTGCTGAAGAACTCTTCGTCGAACGTGTAATCGACGGCCGACACGTTGGCCAGAGTCTCCTGCTTGTTGTCGCCCAGGAAGGGAGAAGCGCCACTCAGCCTGCATGGAGGAAACAAACCACCTCAGACTCAAAATGTTCTCAAAAATGCATTTCTTTATAACGCACAGTCTTATCTGCTTTAACAGGAACATGTTTCTTTTTCCATCTAAATCCGAATGGGTTTAATAATCAAAGAGCAGCGGATCAGAGGAACTTCATCCAAACACTTATTCATCTAATCACTATTCATCTGCTGATAAGATTTGCTCCGTCAAGCTGAGATTAAGGCCTTTGATGGGGGAATGGTATTAACGAGCTGAGTAGCAGCTAATGGTGACTCATAAATCCCTCTTTGCTATGAGACTCAAACTATTTAGTGTGTTCTAGCTGCAGGACAGCCAGCTGGAGAGCTCCCAGTTTGGGTGGAGCGCAGGAATGTTAATGCACCTTCCCACCAATCTGCTGATTTCACACATAAAGTGGAAGCAGATGCAGCAAATGAGCGATGTGCACACAGCCATGAGAGAGAAGCATGTCTGGGCAGATAGGAGGCCGATTAGAACAACGAAAAAAGCCTTCAGGGGTTCCTCAAAAAAACGCTGTTCTGCTCGGCCAGCCGCTAATTAACATGTCAGCTGGGAGGAAACATGGCGGTGGTGCGAGGTCAAGCTCAACCTGAGTGGGAACGTTATAAAACCATGATTCAAGTTCGGCTGCAACTAATGATCATTTTAGCAACGGATTATTCTGACGATTAGTCAATTAATTGGATAAAAGAAATGTAAACATTCTGCATATTTTTTATTCAACCACGTAAGTTTATTTTATACATCAGAGTTGAAACAATTAATCGTGATGAATCGATTATTCAAATAATCGCCAACTAATTCAGTAATCGTTAAATGGAGCAAATAGACAATAATTGAGACAAAACTGTACAAAAATAAATTCATTTTGCATTTAACGCTGCAGTATGTCACTTTCATAGAAAATACATTTTCTTACATATTTTGCTGTCACCATGTCGTGACGATACGGTATGAGACAGAGAATCGAGCTCCTCTGCCTTCTCCCAACGCAACTACAAACAACCAATCAGAGCTAAAATAATCATCAGTTAATACTTGCAGCCCTATTTCACAATGTTAGCGATCCGATGAAAAAATACAACTGTTAGTTCATTTCTTAAATAAAGAAAACACCTTATTGCCTAAAATGCAATATAGCATTTTTTTAGTGTACTTTTGATCATTTGTAAATAAAAAATAATAACATCAAAATGTGAAAATCTCAGCTCCTTCAGTGCAGCGTAGGGCTGATCTGTTGATTATTTTCTGGATGAACCAATTAGGTGAATTAGGACAGAATTTGAACAAAGTGAAGCTAAAACTGCCACTTGAATTCTGGGTCGAACATTTTTTCAGACAAAAGGATTTTTTAAATTTATTTTAAATGCACATATATTTTTTTGTACATCTTTAGCTTAATTCTTGCTCTGAATGAGTTGTTCTTTCAGCAAATGCCCTTTTTGGAATGTATATACTCAATGATTAATTGATTACTAAATTAGTTAATTGAATAATCAATTAATCGGATTAATCGCCTCAGCCCTACATTCAAGATCTTCACAATGGACTTGAAGTCTGAATTTCTAACCAAAGTTTCGTCCAAATTCATAATTTTTGGTCATATTTAAAAGCATAAATCAGTTTTAACACCACAGAAACCGAAAAGAACTGAATTTATTCCTGGTAGCTTTAGCTAAAGCCTATTCAGCCTCTGAAATCCTGTGAATCTGTGTTTCTGCTACCAGAACAGACACCGAGCAATCTATTTTCTGCTCTGGCTCACAGAGCTGTGACAGTTGTGTGGGCTGACAGCATGAATGCAGATCATACATGCAAGCAGCAAGTGCATGAGTATGCAATTATTAGTATGTTGTTATGCGAGGAAATCACTTCCAACAGCGATATTGAAGAGCAGCTATCGGATACAACATTTAGCTTCAACAGGCTGCATTTATAGAGCTGAAGTGTATTTAAAATTCATGTGTGGGCACATTCGCCTTTGTGTTTCGACTTAGCAACATATTTTTGTGTGTACATTATTTGCATATGTCACTCTGAATTGTAATGTGGCTATAAAATGAAGAAGATGATGATGAGACCACAGCGGGTGATCTGTTGGATGCTGGGGCCAGGACCTTATCCTCTGCTGCTGAATTAAACTGCGCTGACAGGTCTCTGCAGCCGAAAACAGTCCCTGCAGCGATGAAAGCTGCTGGTCGTACAGGTCAGGGTTGGTTGTTTCTAAGCTTAATATCAGCAAACATTTCTGATAAAATGGCTAAAAATTTTAGTTGGCCTAGAGTCGCCGCCCGTCTACCCAGAGGTACAGGTTCAAACGGAAACCCGGGCGCCCAGCTCCAAAAGTGAATTCTGGTTCTGATTTGAGATTTTTTTTGCTCTGGGATGAGACTGGAAATCTTCTAAAGTTGAAAACAAACAAAGTTTTCTAACAGATATCGAATGGAGGCTACCGCTAACACAAACGTTAAAACTACACTAACACCAAACCCTAATCATAAACACGAGTTCAGATAAAGCTAAAGGGCTAAACCAACATGCTAATGTTAAAGCCCCAACTTCAATTCAAAGACTACAATTCTCAGGCACAATTTAATTTTTACATTATAATTTACATGTTTCATAATCTTCTTAGATACTGCATTTATGTTTATGTCTTATTTTCTTCATTATTTATCAAGAAAAATTACATTAGGGAAAGCTAAGTGCGCTAAATGTTTTCAAAGTTAGCTGAAGTGCTAAATAAAAACAAATTAGCTCCCCCATTAGTGGAAGGGTGCTTAACACTACAGTTGTCTAAAGCTCAAACTAAAACAATAAAAACATTGAAAAATGTGTTTTTTAATGAAAACTAAAATTGATAAAATAGCTTTTGTTGGAGTCGCTTATAAATCAACATATAAAAAATATTCCTGGGAGTCCAAGACGTTACTTACAGGATGTAGGTTATAACCCCGATACTCCTGCAAAGACAGAAGTAATAACTTTAGCATGAAACATTTTTAACATGCGAGCATCATGTAAAGAAGTAAATTGCCTTTGCATGAGATTTTCACCTGAAGCTCAAACATCACATCACATCCTGCTCATTCCCAGACCAGCTGCTCGTTTACTCACCACATGTCCGCCTCCAGGCCCAAAGGTTCATAGTTCACTACTTCTGGAGCTGTGAAGCCAAACAGAAGGTTTTTAATATTCAGGCCAACCTGCAAATCACACGTCCACTGATTATCCAGATTCAGTCCTTTTGCTGCACATTTTCAGCTGGTTTTCAATCAATAATTTCTTTAGACGTGTAAGAAAACTCGGCGGCTCTTAAGCCTAAACCTGTGAGGTGTGAAAATGTGGCTTTTTCTTTTCTCTTCACACTTTCTCAGATGTGTGAAAAATTACAGATTTACTACGCTTCTCTTCAGACACAAAGGAGTTATTGAGGAAGAAATTAGATTTGAAGGATAACATCTAGTACATACCGCTTATCATTTTAGGATTTCTTTTACATTAGGCAGGTAAATGCAAACAAAATTAGACGTTATTTTTGCCCAAATGTGACTCAGTTTCAATCTTTTCAAGACTTGCTGTGTGAATGTAAACTTAGATAAAATAATATCTGTGAATGTTTTTCCTCCTCATTTGAATCTGCATTCAGTTGCATATTTTATAAACTAACAACAAACACAAAACAATTAGTCTATAAAGTCGTCATTCATATTTGTAAAATAACCAAACTGATAGAATACTGATGTAAACTGCCATCATGACTTGAAGATGTTCGTTATATCCTGATATGATTTTGATGCAAACTGCAGCAGGGGAAAGTATGCAAATGACCCTCATTCCTTCTTGAGTGGAGTGTTGCAGCCTCTCCATCCTGCAGTAATTAAGTTTATGTTGATTTTACACAGCCAGCATGCAGATGTGGCTTCAGCAACATCTCGGCTGATAAAAACTCACAGGCTGCCTGGTGCTGGAAGAGGCCAGTCGGAGGCTGGAGCCGTTGGCAGTCGGCCTATTTAAAGGCCAGATGGCGCTGCGTGTGCCTGTGGTTTGCATGTGAGACATTCCTGGTAATCTCCCGTCAATTATCAAATGTTTGGTGCAGTTAGCACCTGCTCCTGTTAAACCCCAGGGATGAAACCAGGAACACTGGGTGTGCAGCAGATACAAACATGTTTACAGAAATCAGTCTCACCTACAAACTCTGGAGTCCCAAAAATGTTCTTGAAATCATTTCCGAAGTCGATCTTGTGCGCTAGTCCGAAGTCGATGAGCTTGATGCGCGGGTGAGGCATTGAGCGGTTCAGCAGCATGATGTTCTCCGGCTGCAGCGAAACAACAACGAGTTAGAGCAGGACATCCAACTGGGACCAGTTAGAACTGGGACCAGTTAGAACTGGGCAGGAAAGAGTCCCATGGGAATGTTATGCAAAACATGAGAGGGATCCTGTCTAGGAAGGCAGAGGTGGATTTTATACAACCCAAAACAACAGGCCGTCACAGTAATTATTTAAACATGCATGAGGTTAGTTAACGGGTAGAAACAGAAAGTTTGATAAAACGAACTTTAGTTTGACTTTATTGATTCGTTTCTGCTCAGCAAACAAAGATTAGATTATAACGACATCCAGAATATCAGCTGGTCCAGGATTAAACGTGTTCAGTCTTGCAGTTACGACACATTATTCAACTGATAGGAGTCTGTTTAAAGACCTGAGTCAGGTCTGTAGGACTGTACTGGACTCTGTCCCGGCTGAGCCAGTGAGTTCCCAGCTGGAGGCAGCGTCACCAGTTACTGGTTCTGCCAAACTGCAGATGCTGCAGGCGTCAATAAAATATCTGGATCGATCAAAGAGTTTCATCCGTCTGCAGGACGAATTAAGAGAACCGAACTTTTCTCCAAACACAACGTAGAGGAAAACTGATCAATAATCAGCTCCAACATTTTACCAATCAATCGATCACAACAAGAGTTCACAGGAAACAGAGGCCAAGTTTATCGTGCCTTCTGTGCTGGGGTGAACTTTGACCTTTCACAGTTTCTCCCCCACTCGATAGAAAACAACAAATGAGTCACAATGCTAACAACATTAGCAACAAAGCAGAAAAATAAAATAAAAAGTGAGGACTCGTTTAAAGGAGGCGAGTTTATGCAAAAGAATCAGTAGTTTGTTCAGATTTCCAGCTCTGCTCAGGGATTTCTGTGAATAAAGTTATTTTTTATCTAAATAAAGCTGAAAACATTAAAGGAGCTGAGCCTGCTGTACCTTCAGGTCGAAGTGAGCGATCTGCTTGGAGTGTAGGTAGAGGACTCCGTCCAGGATCTGCTTCAGGAACTGAGTGGCCTCCTCTTCGCTCAGAGACTCCTTCTCTGCCAGGAAGTCAAAGAGCTCACCGCCAGCAACACTAAAAACAAAAAGAAAAAGAGGAGAGCAATGAGGGGAAAGGATCCGATCAGAGGAAGCTGCAAATCCCTGAGATCCAATCAACCTGAACCGATTTAACGGCTTCGCAGTGGGAAAGAACCGAGTTCAGCTCACTTTGAACTTTATAGCAGATTTAAAAAGATCCTTGATTAAAACGGCTTTTTAAAAAACAATATGTGACCTGGAACATGCCTTCTAAAAATGATAACTGGAAAAAAAAATTAGCTTTAGCTTAGATTTAAAATCTGGCTTCTTAACAGATTCCTAATTATTTAATCCAAAGATCTCAAATGTTTTTATCTGATTATTAAAGAAAAATACAAATATATAATAAACTTATGAATTTACAAAAGACACTTAAAGGAAGGAAGGAAAAATTTATGGCTGGATGAACAAACAAACGGATGGATGTCTTGGACCACAGAGTGAAAAATAAAAGATTCTTTATTTGAATACAAATCTAAATAATTAAAACCCAGATTTCTCCAGGCTGCATTTGAAGGCCAATTAACATCTAAAATAGTTTTCATCATCATTAACTTTTAATATTTAATCCTGAAAACTTGATTTTATTACGAAAGCAGATACAAATGAAACTTCAAACCTCAACATGAAATTCTTTTAAATCTTAATAAATACCTGCACAGCTTCACTAATGAGCAACTGATCAGTTTTTGCACACCTACAATCAGATAATCAATTCTCCTTGGCAGCAGAGGCTCAGCTAATTAACCCACAGCGATGTAACATAATTACTGATGTTCATGGTAGCGGCAGTGATGGGAGGGTGAGGAACAGGAAGTGATGAAGGCACGAGGACAAACCTGCAGCGTGACGAAGGAAGCAGAAGTGAGAGCAGATAGCCAATTTAAATATTTTCACACTTACATGTTTTTGTCACCATATGTCAGGAAATACACCCAAAAGTCGCCGTGAAATTTAAGATTAATAGTAATTCTGATGATATAAGAATAATTCTAACATTTTAAATATGTTTCAGCACATAAAGAACCACCAATTAATCCAGCAACAAACACAAACGTGTCCCTCAAACGTTTGGAGACCACACCCGAACAGATGACGCCTGATGCATGAATCCTCGCTCTACATTTACCTATTTCAAGTTTTAGAAAACCTGATACAGAGTTTTAAATATGTAGAGAAAAAATATTCATCGTTGCTCAGTTTTAGGATGTCTGGTATCTTCTTGTAGGAGATAAATCCTGCTGTTGAACATTAAAGGGGCAGAATGATGTAAAATCGACTATTTTTAGCTTCACATCATGTTGTAATGTTATCAAAACAGACCTGAGTGTCGCCTTGATTTTTTCATGCATGTCTGAGAAATCCTTTAATTTCCATTAACCACTCAGCTGTGCAAAATGCCTTGGTGAACCTAGCCCCGCCTTCGAGACGCAGCTCCTCCCCCTTTCTGCTCCTTCAGACTAGCCAGAAGCAATTAGCAAACACCTGGTGGATCCGCTGAGCTCATAACAGGAGATATTTCTCAGTGCAACGCTGGTAAAAATGTTGTAAGAAGATTAATAGAGGAGCCACGATGTGAAGGCGCAGTTTTTAGAAAGAGCAGGAGCTTCTTAAAGAGACAGAGGCCTAATTTCCAGACGTTAAAAATAACAACCGAAAGTAACATTGTTAATTGATTGTGATAGAAAATGGCGCTATGTGCCTGGAAAACACAATACTGCTGCTTTAATAATATTAATCCATCCTGAGGATTTCCCTCCAGCTTCCTCGAGTTTTAGCATCTTAGAAACTAAACCTGTATCAGCCATGGGCATAAATGAAAGCTCCTCTTAACGATGGGCAGATTCTGAAATCGCCTGAAACACCAAAGTCACGTGAATAGTTAATCAAAACCATTCACATGACTGAGATTTAATACCATGTGCAGCTTGAATCTTTGGTTATTAAAAATGACATGTGAATAAGTTTGTTCACACATTAAAAAAAACACGATGCACCATCCTCCTCCTACCGCTTCCTGTTGTATTCTTTGTCGTTTCTGCCAGTAGTAAAATCTGATTGTTGATCACGTGACTCGTGTGATGTGAAAAAAGTGTTTCCATTGCAGTTTTGTGAAACACAAATTTCAACACAGCCAAAAAACCTACAGCAAAAACGTCTCAATAAATGTGTTTTTATTTATTTATTTTTTTCCCAAAATTGGCATGTTTTAAGCAAATTCATTTTTGTAATTCCAATTTGTTCAATTATTTATGTGGTTAATGGAAACGCATCTAGTGACACAGACTTCTGTCATTACTTCATATTTATAGTTTTCAGCCGCTGTTTACGTCGGTTCTTCTGATGCAGAATCACGACGTGTTTCATGAGATTCAACAACAAGCAGTACAACCGTTCAGACTGCAGACGCTTTGAAAACTATCTGATATTTATCCGATTTAGTTCCACATATGAAGTGGCAGATATTGGATGTTATTGGTGGGTGAAAAGAACAGAATGCTATGAAAATTTTTTATTTGGGTCGAATTTACCTTAGAAGTAGCTGAAGTTTTACGAACTATATGTCTTTTAATGATACAGTTAAAGTCTACTGTGAAACCATAATCACCAAGTCCAGCTCTGAGTCCATTAGAAAACCTTTGGAAACAGGAGAAACAATCATGGCTCAAAGCTAACAGATCTGCAGCAACATGTGACGTTTTCAAGGTCTTATGGACCAGAATATCTGAGGAATGTTTCTGAAGCCACAAACACTTCAGTTGTGAAGGCTAAAGAGGAGCCAAGCCAAGCTGCTGGGTGGGAGAGTTTAGTCTTGATAACTGAATATGGGAGAATATCTGCATGTGTTGGATGTCAACAGAAAACAAATCAACTGCTGTCCTTATTTCCATCTCTAATCTACACGCTCTCATATTCCAGTTCTTCAGAGTCCAGTTCTCCTCACATGCACGATTCTTTTACCATCGTCCCATAAAAACATACCAACACAAACAAACAACTGACACTGCTATGAGAAACATCTCTGAAATGCGAACTGCTCACAGAAAGCCATTACTGGAATGTCTGGAAATCAGAGCGCTCGCTGATCAGACTGACTCGTCAGGAACATTTACCTCCGAGTCGCCGCCATCAAAGAACCAACAACAGTTCAGTGAAATTAAAACATTTAGATAAACCGCTAAACACCCGTCACAAGAGAGTGCACCGTGACAACGGAGAGCAAATAATGATGCAGGAAAAAGACAAAAAAACAACCTAAATAAAATAAAACGGAAGAAAGACACAAAACCAGAATGACAGAAAGAAAAGAAAGATAGAAAGGAAAGAGGAATTTCAATTAATTAATTAGACAAATTTTAACACATTAAAATTTTAAATTTTTTCTTTTCTTCATACAGAAGTCTCAAGTCTGAATTGTTGTATTGTGTTTCTGGTTCACCCGTAAATCTGACACACAACTATTAATTATCTGACTGTATGCTGAGAAGACGACTGTTGTGGTCAAGTTGTGCTAAAAGGAGTTAGGCTTTAGCACAGGCGCTAATGCTAACGTCACCGTCCACTGTCCATATTTCTGAAGCTGTTCCTGAAACACTGACAGCTGAATGGATAGAATAACATTTTGCTCCAAAGTGATGGTTGGATAACCTAAACTACAGATTAAAAGCAATAAATATATTTGCTGTCAAGCACATATATCTATTTATTCAATAACTTAGCTACAGGGTTTCAAAAAGGAATGTTTTTTAATTAAATGTGAAATTACAGACCTTACAATTCAATTTTAATTGAGTCCAGCCGCTACTAATGATAAGAAACAGTTTTGAAAATGAGGGTTAATTGTAATCAGTACAGCAAAAGTGCTAAACAAATATTTTCGTAAAATCTGAGCTGCTAATCTGCAGAAATTTCAGCCTTTCAGCAGGAAAATGGCGCGCTTGTACCGGATGATTGCCTCAGCAATGGAACGGGCAGGAAGTAATCACGTCGCATGTTTTACAGCTGCACTGTTGGTTCAGGCTGCTGCTGCTTGCAGGTGACTCAGCGATTCAAGTGTACTGCGCTCTGCTTGTCGGAACGACCTTTTCCAAAGAAGTGTGTGAGCTGAATACCTGCGGAGCAAACATAACTGATCCTACAGTCTTTGAAGTGGCATGTGGGCTGGTTGAACTGGTCTAACTGGTGTTTGGAACAAAGAAGCCTCGTGCCGCACCGCACTTCTAAGAGATCCCAGCTAACGTCAATATTTTATACATAAATCCCTCCAACACTGGCCGTTATAATTCCTGATCAGACATTATGTTGTTTAGATACAGGAAAAGCCTCCATGCAATGTGACGTTTTCCTGTTAAACTGCCTTTGTGCTGTTTTACACCTTAAGCCAAGTAAATAAGTGACAGGAAGTTTCTACTCAGACAGTAAAAACTGATCTTAGTTTAGATAAATACACCTTCGGTCTCCAGGACTGACCAAATGCTGTTTCACAAAGCATCAGCCAGAGATCATCATCAGCCAATTAAAAAGTAACTACATGTTGTTATGTCCTGTTATTAAAATTAAAAAACTCCCATTGTTTACAACAGAACAGAAGCCTTTCTGGACTGAAACCTGCCATGCTTTTCTGCAAAAACAAAACTTTACTCAAACTATTTCGTTAGCTCCATGTGTCTTAGAAAGTAAATTTGTACGAGTCAAAATTAAAATAGTCAGGAAAAACATCGTGTCAATGTTGCCTTAGCAATAGCGCTAATAGTGCTAGCTACGCCAACAAAACTAACAATTACTGCAGTAATTGATAATTATATCAAATATTCTTATGATTAATCGATTTTTCTCACAGTCAATTAATGAATAAAAAGTTTGCACATTAAAAGATGCAAAAAACAAATGATTAAATTCCTTGTTTAAATGACATAAAGAACATTTTATTGCCTAAAATGCATTCCTATAGTGAACTCTTTTCCATGTGCAGTAAAGTATGAGGCAAAAACAAGAAAACTTCTAACATCAACATGTGAAACACTCTAAAAAATCTTTTTTGTAGTTTTGCGTTAATTACTGCTCTGTTTATGTTGGGTTATGAAACTAAAATAACTCTTAATTTTCTAGGCATGTGTGGACTGCAATCTGTACAGATAAATGTATTTAAACTGATTATTAGTGTTCATGAGGAGGAGCTACTCACAGTTCCAGGATGAGGATGACCTCGGCTTTGCTCTCAAACACTTCGTGCAGGGTGATGACGTTCGGGTGCTGGATCTCCTTCAGGATGTTCACCTCTCGCTCGATGTCTTCCTTCGCCACGCCACGCCGACCCGACTTGTTGCGCCGCTTCTTGATGAATTTGGCGGCGTACTCCGCGCCGGTTCTCCTGTGCCGACATCGTCTGACCACGGCGAACTGACCGCTGTCGACGAGAAACGATGACGTTAAACCTCATGCTGGTGTTGAAAACTTAACTATAAAAGAATTTTATTATATTTAGCAGGATAAAAACACCAAACAAAGAAGAGAAAGTAACACGGTAAAATTATAATCTGATAGTTTTTAATCAGAATAGGGTGAATCATACAGTGGAAGTACAAGTTTATCCAATAATAAAGCAAACTAATCAGTTAATTAGACACACCCAGAGTGATTTAAATGCTCTACTAAAGCACAGTAACAAATAGAAAACCATTGTCGAACATATGAGAGTTTCTGGTGCTTCCCACAGATTTATGAGCCAAAGGGAGTGGGAGGAAAAATGAGGCACTGAAAGTGTTGATCAGAAACAGATTTAATTAATAACTGGATGATGAATCATGGCAGCGCCGCCTGGAATCAGAGAACGCACTAAATGCCGAACCTCAACATCAATATGGATTCAGATGAACGTCAGAAAAACTTCCGGTTTTTCTACTTAAACCCACCAAATGATTCTCAGGTTGAATGTGAAAAATATCTGGGTTAAATTTCATATGTTAGTTAATAATGAGCATAAGAAAACAAGTTAGAGGTGAGAAAGCTCAGAGATAAATAAATCTGTAAAAACATGCAATTATAATCTACACAGACTTCACTGTTACAACATTGCAGCTAATGAAAATGAAAATTAATATATTTTTTGTACATTTTGGGCTTAATTACTACTTTTGAGTTGTTTTTTCAGCAAATTGCGTTTTTTAGTCTGTATGGCCCAGTCAATGATTAATTGATTACTAAATTAGTTGAAGGTTATTTCAACAATCAATGAATCATTTCAGCCAATAAACACAGCATGTCTTAATCTGTCCTTACATATCAAACCCAATTATGAAGAGCAGTTTTATTCAAAATTAATGCTTTTGCTAATAAACAATTAATAAATACCTCCTCGAATAAATTCATATGCCCATGAAATAAAAACAAAAAAATGTTTTTTCAACAGTTTTACTTTATTTCAAGTTTTATTCATGTACTTACTTGATTATTTCATAATGGTGTTTCATACATATTTCAGGGATTTTTATTTTTTAATGATAAAGTAAAACTGACACGTTAGTGGCTGGTGTTTGCAAAGCAATCCACCAATCCAGAGGCAGCTTCCCTTTACCTTTGTGCTGATTGGCTATAGCCCTAAAAGCAGAAATAAGGAAGCTAATGGATGTTAGCGCCAAGACAGTTTCCATTGTGTGATTAATGCATATTTAAATATATTTGCAGTGTTCGAACCAGAAGAATAGGCAGTTATGAATTTTTTTAGACTAAAGTGCAGCAGAAATCTGAACCAGATTTAAAATTTGCAGCAATTAATTAAATAAAAAACAAAAAAAGCCGCAGCAGATTTAGTGTTGTCATTTTGAACTTTGACAAAGTTTATTGGTTATAAATATTAACACTTTCTCTTTTTTAGAAACATGAAATATTTTTGTGTATTTGTGGATGTAACTTTACTCAGTGGGATTTCATAAGTTCATGTCTCAGACAGTAAGAATCAGTTTCTGGACTTTCCTGTTTCACTTCCTCATGAGTTGTTTTTGCATGAGATAATTTGCTGCAGCTAAAGGCAGCCGACGTAAAGGATCTCAGTCGGATTGGTTAAAAAATGGGCAATAAATCAATTACATAATAAATTAAAACAAGTTCAAATTTGTTGTTTCTCTCTTTTCTCTCCTTCTACCAAAAACTGGATGACGAAAGTCTTCAGGCTGGTGCTTTGGTCTCAGCTAGTTCAATGTTGTTTACAGAGACTTTATAATTCATTTATTTGTCGTTTCTGGTATTTTGTTTATTTATTTTGGATATTTAAAATGTCTTCCAGTTCCAGTGTTAAATGTTCATGAGAATTTAAAGTTGAGAACATGTTGTTGCCTTATTATTATGCCGCTATAACCACTTAAAAATGGTCTTAAAACAACAATATTGTCATTTATCGCAATAACTTTTGGGACAATTTATCGTCCAGCAACATTTGTTATTGTGACAGGCCTATTAAATAACGCTTCCATCAGTTTGTGACCTTTAGCAACATATTGGACAACATCCAGCTAGCTAAATATTACAGTAGCATGAAAATTCAAGTTTATGACTCTTGGAATATATTAGCCAACAATTACTGCTCTCCAAACAGTCCTCTGCAATATATCACACACTCTATACATGCAGGCTGAGCTAACCAAGGTCCACCTGACATTTCAGTCACTGATAATCCTGCATATGAACAACAAAGGGGTTGTTATGGAAATCTGTCGGCACTGTCGTCGAATCCCTCGTCTCATCAGGATAACGCTGACTGTGCCGTCGCTCGACCACAGCGCTGGCAGGAAAACCACTTGGGGAAGCGAGGACACTTGGCTGAGGGCTGTTGACGCCTCCGCCGACTGCGCCTCCTCACAGCCCGAGCAATCATGAAGCACTTAGTGTACCAAACACCCACGAAGCGATGGAGGGAAGGGGAGAGAAAATCAGACTCTGCCACATTCTGGATCATTTTTCTCTGGTTCTCCATAATCACAAAAACACAACGGAGAAGCTTATCTGGCTCAAAGCCTCTCTCTACCACAACAAAATCACTGTCACCGGAGGCCCGGTTTATTAGGAAGCAATTTGGTGATACATGTGGCTCCCTCAGCAGAGTGAGTGAGTGTCTGATGAGTTGGTATTATCCTCTGGCTGTGAAACTGTCAACTGCAGAGGATCTTTGATGGAAAACAGAATCAAGACGGCAACGTATTTCACTAGAAAGGGAATGTTTCGTCTTCTCCGCTGCATGCCAAGTCACAGCAGCAGTTACTCCAAATACTGGCTGTTTCCATCCAACTGTAGAGCAAATCTTAAGCAAACTTTTAAAATGTGGCACAGAAAACACTAATTAACTGTGTTTTTATCTACAGTTTGGGGCGAATCAATCAGGAACATCAGATGTTGACGCTAATCAGGATAAACAGGAAGTAGAAGTCGCTAACTAGCATGAGCTACAAATCTTAGGAAAAAACTGGAGAGTCAGTTTGGACTAAGAAATTTTTCCAAGTTTTGTGTCTCTGGTAAGGCACAGAGCCTTCCAGGGGGTGAGAGCGTTCATAACGTAAGAACTTATTCATGTTTCCATCTCCTCTTTGTCTCAGTAATTCATTTTCAAAAAACTAAAGACCGCAAACAAGCGTAATATTTTTTTTAAATTGAAGTTATTTTGAATTTTGCCACTTCCAACCTTTTCTTTTTGTGCGAAACTTCAAAATGCGCATGAAAAAAAAACAATGATGGAAAGCCTGGGGCTACATTGTAGCCATAAAGTTTGTTCAAAATACAAAATATCTGAAACTGAAAAAAAAATTTAACTTATAAAAAAGTTGAAACTGAAAAAAAGTTTTGAAACTCAGAAGATGTGAAACTGGAAAAAAAGTCAAAACTACTAAAATTTGAAACTGAAAATCAATAAATCAGTTCAATATTTTTTCCAGTTTCAAATTTTGTGCAAGCAGTTTTGTTTAGTTGTCGTTTGTTTTTAAGCAGCATCATGGCAGCACTGGAAGAACTTCACACCGAAGCATCCCTGATGAAAATGTACCATGAAGCTGGAAGGAACGAAGCCGCTTTAAGGAAGTGACTTGTCCTGCACCGGAGACACGAAGCAGATAATGTGAGGAGGAAGAGGGAGCTGAGGATGAAGGCTTTCTCATGCTAATAACACGTCCACCCCCAGTCAGTCTGGCCTCGGCCCATTGTTGCTGCAGTCTGTCACTCAGGCCTCGGTGCAGATATGGACAGACATCCTGATCTGCTCCTTTCAGAGACAACAGTGTGCAAGCCTTTTGTTCACACAGCTTCTTTGTAATTTAATACATTTACTTACAAATGCAGCTCTACTACTCTCATATCAAATTACTGAAACCTACTGAACTCATCCTCTGACTCCAAACGCTATAAAGAGCACTCTAGACGCTGCAACATGAAGAAATCCTGGTGCAAAGCTACAATTACGAAAATTTGTGGTTAAAAATGCTACATGACTGCAGCACCAAGAATGATTTATCTTTGGCAAATCACACCAAGCACCTAGCTGGTGCACAAAAAGTCAACTGAATGGTCCAATCTGTGCTCAGCAGCTAGCTTAGCCTCCAGAGTTGGCCACCTGGAACAATGTCAAACAGGAAATGTAACAAAAGCAAATAAAAGCTTTCCACACTCACACAGAAGAAATGAGTTGACTGGGAAGTTGTGCAAAGTTTCTAACGGATGAAGATGAGTTTATAAACTCAAGTTAGTTTATTTATTTTGCACATTAACATCAACCTCAGCTGACCGAAGCGCTTCGCAACAATCACAGACAGATAAATGATAAAACATAAAAATAAAAATAACCTGACAAAAAATAGACAATTATAAAAAATCAGCACAAAATACCAAAAATAAGCAACCAAGACATATTTCATTTCAGCTGCAGCGATATCACAAAAGCAAAAATTTCTGATTTTTTTTCTTTAACTGGTGTTAAAGGCCAAGAACGTTTATGTCTGTTATTATAACAGGATTTCCCCCATAAAACCTGCTAAGCCTGGTGCTCAAGGCGACGCCCTGAGAGTCAGTGTTTGATTGAGTTATTAAGTGTTCCTGGAAGAAACCATTTAGCCTTAAACGAGGCAAACACAACGAAATATGATTAAAATAATAAATGTATGGAACTTCAGTTAAATCCTGATGAAGTAATCAACCAGTGAATCTTAAAACAAGCAGTGTAATGCTGGTCACATTTAAAAGTAAATAAATCAAAAGTAATATAATGGACAATGATGAGTCAGCATATTGGTATGCTTTACTAAATATTCCTGGGGTGAAAAGTTTTTATTGTATTAAGCGTTCTTGTGTTTGTCTCGATCTTCTCATTTTGATTAGTAATGTCTCCAGCTTGGAGCAGCATTTTCATTTACTGCTTCAACTCATCAACTACAAACCAAGCTTAACCAAAAAGTCTTTGTTTTATCGGTTACTGGTTTATATATATATATATAAAAATGTAAAAATAAATAAATAAACGATGCTCAGCCTGGAGGGGGGAAGAAAGCCTGGTGGCCCGCCAGGCTTATAACACACAGCCCATCTAATGTCATCCTATGATTTTAACGGTGAAATTCAGTGAAGTCAGAGCAGAATCAGCTGATTTTTAGCTAAACTGCCGTCTAGCAATACTGTCATAGACAGTTGTGTACTTCTGGACCGCAGGAGGAAATACCCCGTGAGAAAACATGCATGTGTTTATGGTTTCCTTACTGCCCACGGTGCAGCCCGTTGTGTGCAACATTTGATACAAAGCCAGCAAGAGTCTGAAATCGGAGGATCCGGTAGGAACAAAAAAGGTCTCAAAGAAAAAGAAAAGGAATCAGAGCTGACATTTAGCAGCACTCTGTGACATTTCAAAAGTGCTCTTAGACCTTAATTAAGCCAATTCACCCAACCAGCACCTCGACAAAAGCACTTAAAACACAAACCGTGTCTCTGGCCTCCGTCGCCTGAATGTAACTCAGTTATATAAGATTCATGAATTTATTAAACTCTTGTCTGACTCGGCACCTGGATTAGATGTCAGGAGTCCTAAAGGCATTGCTTCATGATGGGAGGAAACCTCATGGTGACCGCATCTTCCCTCCTGTTGGGCAACATGTTGGGGATGATTCACACTCACCACTGTGTTTACTAGTTTTGCAACAGAGCTGTCTGACAAAATTTAAAAAACAGGACTGGTTCCAGCCCAAAGCTGTTCAGGGACATTCAGGGTTTTCCCACCTCAATTCAGTTTGATACATTTTTAGGGACCAAAATTGCAACATTTGTTCCATCTGCAGCTGCTGTGGTTCATTTCTCACTGCATTGAGTCAAACCAACCAAACCCTTTGAGCAGCCAGTTCCCCTCCTCGCCTCAGGGGGCGCAACACCAAGAATCACAAATAAGCCAAAAACCTGACAGGAAAGGGCCTCTAAAGAAAACAATGAGCACAACTTCCTTCTTCATGAAACAGAAACAAAAATGGAGTAGCTCCAGATTTTTGTGCTTGTAGGATTTCTCTTTTGTCTTTGTCTAATTATCACAAGCCAATTATCACGAGTCATTTCTGCCGCTAGTGCTAGGCTAACGCGTTTGGTTATATTTCCCAGAATGCCCTGCGCTCGTCCACTTCCTGCTTTTGGAGCGGTTTCTGGTCAGATTTGTGTTCACATATGAATTTGAACTACACCAGAGTTCACTTTAGCTAATTCTGAGATTTGCTGATTTTGCATGAATTTCTGTGATTGTGGATCCACAAAAATCTGGATGGACCGGCTTGTGCGATATAACTAGACACGATTCCAAATGGAAGCAAAGTAGCTCAGTTAAATACTGATTTAAAGCAGAAGGGCAAAACTTATAAAAATCAAATATGACTTAAAAGTTTGACTTTGTAGTTTAACGCCTTGGAATTGGGCCTCTGTCTCTTTAAGAAGCGCTGCCTTCAGGAAGTCATCCCAATATGGCTCATCTATTAACCCTTTAGCAACATTTCTACCAGCGTTGCTCTGAGAAGTAGCTTCTCAGCAGTTTCAGTTCGCTAATTGCTGCAGGCGAGTCTGAAGGAGCTGAGCGGGGGAGGAGCTGTGACTCAGAGGCGGAGCTAGGTAGACTCAGGTGTTTTCCACAACTGAATGGTTGCCATGGAGATTAAATGACTTCTCAAACATGCATGAAAGAATTGAAGCAATCTATCTAACCAGGGCTGTTTCTGATGAGGGAAAACATTATAACATGATGTAATAAATGATTATAACATGATGTAATAAATGATAAAGGTTAATTATGTAAAAGTGAATAAATGAATTCCTGAACAGCCTGTGATGTTTTTTATTCCTCCTTTCAGCACATAAAGGAAGGAAGAATCAACCCTTCATCAACATCAGCAGCTGCACACATAAATATAAAAGTAATGGCCATAGTTCAAATTCTCTCCATCTCTCTCTCTGAGGGAACGGATGGAAAACAAAACCAAAAGCTGCAGTGAAGAAGCACAACAAGCATGTTTCCTTCCATACGAGATAATGCATCGTATGCCTGCTTCTTTATTCAGCCGAGGCTGTGAAGGAAATCCCTGTCATCCTCCTGGGAGAACACCGACTTGCACAGCGGCTGCTGAACAAGCAGAGCGGATGAAATAACGAAGAGCAAACCCCCTTCCTGGGAATCACAACCAGCAGAAGCAGGCAGGCTGTTTCTCAGCCTCAGATACTCTGAAGGATCAAATTGCTTTGTTGAAGCTTCCCACTGCTGGCCTGCTTGTTTCTGTGAAGCAGCTGGAAGAGGGAGGAGGACAGGAACACAGCTTTTGGAGAGTCTCTGTGGAAACATTTACTAGTCTTAGGTTTTTATTATAGGCTAGTTTTATTTCGTTGTGGCTTTAATTCAGTTAGTTTTAGTTTTTAAGAGTGCGTTTACCAAGGTTCCAATTAACTAAAACTAACAAAATAAAACCTGAAATCAGGACAACATTTTCCTTAACTAAAATAAATAAAAATGGTAAATAATGGGGCAAAACTAACTGGAACCATGTCATGCATTCATAAAA
The DNA here is from genome assembly GCF_002775205.1 of Xiphophorus maculatus. Classification (NCBI taxonomy): domain Eukaryota; kingdom Metazoa; phylum Chordata; class Actinopteri; order Cyprinodontiformes; family Poeciliidae; genus Xiphophorus; species Xiphophorus maculatus. The sequence goes on along the minus strand of NC_036454.1, from coordinate 3,391,343 downwards.
CTAACTAAAACATACTGAAATTATAGCTATAATATTCTTTATTTTTGTGTTTGAATCTATTTATTAGCCTTTTGAACTTAGTAAAATAGATTTATTTTTAAAACGTAAACAAGCAGTTTACATCAGCTATCGGCAAATAACGGCGCTCCATACTCCTCCTGGCGGCTACGCTAGTCCGCAAAATGGCGACAGCAATAGTTCTGAGAAACGTATTCAACCATTGAATAAATGTTTTGAAAATTGTATTTTCTGTTGCGTATTAATTTACCCAATCGATGTGTACATAATCACAACGCTTTGAATTTTTAATTCTGTACCTAAAAATTAACCAAAGTATGAAAAACCAACTAACAATATTTATCTAATAACTAATACAAACTAGCAAACACGCTAATTATAATTCACTTAATGAAAATCAATTTCAGTTTTTGTTATTTTGTTAGTTTTAGTTAACAATAATAACTCTGCTCAGTATTTATGCTTCCCGTTAGAGACAGTCATGTTGATATTACAGGTTTACTGTGAGCATGATGTGAGAAAGACGACTGAAAATGATCTGCAGCTCCTTTAAAATAACGCTTTGCTCCATCAGGTTACAGGCAGACGGCGTCGGCTCACCAGGACTGAGTAAATTTCATTTTACGTTTATTAAGTTATCTCTTCAAAGCCCGAGCTCTGCAGACGGCTTCGTTCTTATAGTGGAAATAACTGGGAATTATTCAGCTGCAGAGAAATAAACTACTTATTTACTAGTTAAACTGCGATAGCGTGTTAGGGCCATACTAGAAAGAAAAAATAAAAAAAGGAGGAGTACATTTCTTCAAAAAATATCAAATTTTCGGGGTGTGCCGTGGTGGCGTAGCGGTTAGCGCGACCCGTATTTGGAGGCCTTGAGTCCTCGACGCGGCCGTCGCGGGTTCGACTCCCGGACCCGGTGACATTTGCCTCATGTCTTCCCTCCTCTCCTTCCCCGTTTCCTGTCAGCCTACTTTCGTAAAAAGGGACACTAGAGCCCACAAAAGACCCCCTGGAGGGGTTTAAAAAAATAATAAAAAATTAAAAAAATAAATAAATCAAATTTTCTAGAAAAACAGTCAAACTTTTTCAACATTTGAAACTGAAATTTTCACATTTTTTTATTTCCGAGTTCAATCTGAAATTTTCAGTTTTCTTCTGGAAACTTTTTGAGTTTTCAAACTTATAAATTCCCCAGTTATTGTCCTCAAAAATGTCTCAAATTTTTTTTCTAGCAATTTTTAAACTTTTGAAGCTCAGTAAACTCCCGACATTTTTTCTAGAAAATTTCTGAGAATAATCTCAAACTGTAAAATTATTTTTGGCAGAAACTTTCTCTCTGCTAGCATAGCTTTGCTAGCAGAGAGAAACCGTTAGCAACCGTTAGCCTTAATGTTTTCGTGTTACAAAACGCAAACCTTTGCCTGGCAGAGAAGTGATGCCATAAGAAACAGTAAACCAAATATACAAAATTAATCAATGAATTCAAGACATTTTAAGGCCTTAATTTTAGATAAATGAATTTAAGACCAAGGATGTGTGGATACGATCGGCTTCTCTAAGAATTGAGAAAATTGGGGCCAATTTATTGATGCACCCTATTTTTTTTCACACTTATTTTCTTTTGGCAGCAAATGTTCATTTTCATTCAATGTTTTCTTTACTTCCTGACCTGCATCTCGTCTGAGACGAACTAAACGAACATGACAGCTTCCAGCTTTTCTCGTGGTTGCAGTGAATCCAGCCTTGTGTGGAAACAAAACGAGTTGGATGAGTGAGTTGGATGAGTGAGTTGGATGAGTGAGCCGTCAGAGCGATGCAGCTTCGCCTGGATGACCTTCGGGTCTGAAAGTCTGGCCTTGTCAAGACGAGGCAGCAGCAGAACAAACAAAGCCGAGACGTAACGAGCAGCAGAAAGGCTTTGTAAACAACAATCAATGAAGTCAGCAGGGAAACCGTCTGATGATAACGAGCGCTACACAATCCAACGCAACACAAAGGTGCAAAGGAGGAATCAGCCTGCTCCATTTACCGCTCGTTATTTCAGTCAAAAATAAAACATTTATGGGAAAAAACAAATCCAGAATGAAAAACACCTGCAAGATTTTAGAGCAGGAAAATATTCATGTCACTTTAACTGATAGGAACCTTCAGATTGTGCTCTGATTAACAACCATCAATAACATGTAGACTGCTTGTAGTCGTTGTTTAGACTAGATTTGATTGATTATTCCCAAACTTTATCTTCTCTGTTGAAGAAGGAGCAAAATGTCACAACAGCAGAATGTTTGATGTGAACAGTTTCTTCAGAAAGTCTAGTTTTCTGAGAAAAAGCAGCATTAAAGGGGAAAATGTCCATATATCAGAACTTTTACCAAAATTTCAAAAACAAGAAGAAACCTGCACAAAATGATCACAGAGCAGCTGATGAGGAGGAAACGGATGAGCAACGCCACGTTAGAATAAAAAAACATTTCATAACAAAAAAAGGACAGCTCTTCATAATTCAGTTATGGAGCTAGAGCGAATCTTCAGCCGTCAGAAAAATAAAATATAATAAATTAAAAATGTAAAACCTTGCAGTAAAAAGAACAAAGAAAGTAAACTCTCCTGGCAATGACTGAGTGATAAAACGTCCTGATTTATGCTGACCAAGTTCTAATACTTTTTATACTCCACAGGACCAAAACTCCTGAACTACAGTACATTTTATTCCATAAATGTTTCATTTACTTTGAAAGTAAAGTGATAATAAGCTCAGTTTAAATTCATGTCAACAACAGGCTGTGCTGAAATAACAGAAGTTTTCATTCCCAAACAGAAAAATGATTTTTGTCCCCCAGGAGAACTAATTCAATAAATTATTGAGCTCCTTCAAAGCCTTTCTGTATATGCATAAAAATATTTTAATCTTTGGCCTTAATCCCAACATAATCCAAATATACATCACAGCCTTCACTAGTGCATCGATGTGGCTGCATTAAAATATCCCCTCTTAAAACTGGACAAAAAATGTAGTAAATATAACATTTTTAATGAGAGGATGTTGGTAAAAACAAGCTTGCTGAACTGGACCGATCTTCACCAGTTAAGAAGAAATGACCCTTCAGCCATTTACATCCCCTAATATTCACTATGCAAGCAGTGCAGGCTGCTGACAAAGCATCATTTCATCAGCGTCAGATTTTTGCATCGATAAACAGAAATCAATATCCAACCGCTGTTCTCTGCACCAACTATCACAGCCAGAGTGATTCACTTAACTTTATGTTCATATCATCAAGCTGATTGGTTAATCAGCAAGCAAGAAAACTAGCAACAATAGTAATCTTACTAGCTAAATGATTAGGTAGCAAGAACGGCTCCACTTAGATGATTACTGTCTCAGTAATCATCACTGACACATGATAACTTTAGTAATCATTTAGCACTAGCTAAGTTATTACATAGTTAATAACTTAGCTAGCTAAATTATTAGCTGATTGTTTTACTGTCACTTTCATAAAATTTGTTGCATTTAACCCATAACAAGACTCATAATAATTAGCTAATAATTTACCAAGCTAGTTTAATACATTTTTAAACTAGCTTGCTAGTTTGGCTAGCTAGCTACATTATTACCTTTAGCTATTTAGCTAGCTCATAACTTAGCTAGCTTAATTTTTACTGATACATTTACTGCCATTCTTTTGTGAAATTTTAATGCATTTAACCCATGAGAAAACTAAAACAGGTAAAACTTGCATTTTTATTGTAAAATGAAACACCAGTATTTGTGGGAATTAGGGTTCAAAATAATCCAGAAAAACTTTATAACACTTCCAAGACATTTAAAACTATTTATTTTAATGTTCAAACAACAATCATACCTCAACACACATCAATGTGCTCAGAAAAACTTGATCTCTCTTAGTATAGATAAACAAAGAATCGATAAAAACAAATATTTTTTTCATTATCTATTTTTTCCCCCTGATAAGTAATTAGATCTGGAAAATGCTGAGGTCAGATTCAAGATTTTCTTCTCTATTTTCTGGCCTTAAGAAACCTAACAATACATCTAAATATAATAATCTTAATAAATATAATATATAAATATAATAAATTCAACAAACATGTTTACATACTATTGATATTTGAATCCACTTTTTAGGGAACACAGTTCTTGAACTACGATGACCAACACGCCGCGGTGCGTCAGCTCCTTTACTCCACTCTGAGTCAGCTATTGATCGGCTCCCTGCTCTACTACAGTGAAATAGGAGAGCGTGCTGAAAAGCTGAAAAGTGTGGAGAACAATAGCAGAGTGACAGTGTACACAAAGCTCCTCTGTCAGAGCTGCTATGCACGCACAGACTGACGGAGGACGGCAAACAAGTAGGAAGATCTCACCTTCCTTATGCAACAGAGAAAATTGGCTTGGCAGCATTTTTTTAGTTGCTCATAGCAACCCAGATATTTCAAAGCAAGCCAGTAGATGAAATATAAACCTGCACCACATTGTTTGGACATGACATTTGTTTTTTCCAAGCCCTCTGGGAGTACAGAAAGCTGCGAGTTCAACACCGACACACGAGACGGTAAAGCTGTTATTTACATCTCCTGCAGCCGTCAAGGAACACCGACGCTCAACTGTTGCTTTTCTAGCCAGCTGGAAAACCGACATTCAGCCAGTTTAGCTCTAAATTTTGGCTCCTGCAGCAGAAGTGTAATATCCGTCTCATAAGCTGGTCTGTTGCTGGGCAGAAAGTCTGCAGGGGATTCATTCATTTGAAGCAAGAGGGAACATTAAACATAACCTCATAATAAAAAGAAAGTACATTATACTACTGCAATTTATCCACTGACTATTATTGTCACAATTAAAACAGCACAAAAACTAATAAAGGCAGTTTGAGTTTTTCAGGGATCCATGGACAGCAGCTCCAGCTGCGCCGTCGTTTCAATAATTAACTCTTAAGCTTTAATGTTGTTCTTCATGAAAGTTGTTCTACATTTTAGATAAATGGAACTAAAGCCAATACTGTTAACACTCGACCATTAGCTGCAGCTATCCATGTCACAATAAGCAATAAATCAAATAATTGGATGATAAATTAAAACAAGCTCAATTATTGTTTTTCTATTTTTCTTCTTTCTACCAAAAACTGGATTCTTTGGTTTCAACGAGTCAAATTTTGTTTACAGACTTTATAATTCATCGTCGTTTCTGTTTTGTTTATTAAAAATGTTTTCCAGTTCCAGAGTTAAATGTTCATTATAATTTAAAGCTTATTGATCTTTGAGAATGTGTTCTTGCATTATTATTTATCGTCCAGTAATGTGGCGGGTCTAACGGCGCTCCTCAGGGACGTTCCCCTCTCCTCTTCTCAAACAGAGGGGCAAAATGTAAATATAAACTCTGCCAGGCATTTCTGATCCAATTCAACCTTGTCTCTCTTTTGCAAAAAAAAAAAACAAAAACTGAATCTGTACTATTTTTTTATTTTCCCTTTTGTCTATATTCATGTTTTGAATGTCTTTTGAGAATAAGGAGGAAACAAAGTCAAATTTCTTGTTTAGGTGCTCAAAACTATAAAATAACTTTTATTCTGATTCAATTTTTTCAAGCTCTACAACCTAAATATCTACAGAGAGACTTTAATTCACTAATCTACAGCGGGTTTAGTGCAGTGGTTACACTTCTCCCTGCTAACATTGCGTAACTGTTTAGTGACATACTTTGTGGATGAGAGTAACTGAATGGCATCTGATCTTATTAAACTCAGGTTTACATTTCAGGCTGCAGGATGAAGCCGTCGGATAAAAGCGAGGCGCTGTAATCTGGTAGGGTCGCGTTCCCCGGCGGCTCCGTGACAAAGCGGCTTTTGTTCTGACCGGTGATTGGCTGACGGGATCGTTCATCAGCGCAACGAGCCGGGAGAAAGTGGACAGCGTGTCGTAGTGGAGTAACACACCAAATTATCGCACAGCAAATTTAAAAAATGAATAAATACACAATGACAAACTGAAATGTAATGCAAAAGAAAAATAAAAGCCAAAAAATTAACCTGGAAGTCTCTAAAAATGGAAAAAGATCAGAAAATGTTTAACTTTGAGACGCATTTAAACTAACCAGAGGTTTAACCATGAAGTACAGCTGCGCTTCAGGAGTAAAGCTTTCATAGACATTTTATTGCTATAAATAAGAAATTATAGTTGTTTTTTTCTTTGTATTCACATTTTGATGAGTTTAAATCAACTATCATAGTATTGCTTTTGTTTGAAAACAAAAATTAAGGCTGTAACAGAAAAAGAAAAGAAAAAGTCAAATATTAAGAATTGTGCCTCATTGCTAATGCAGCAGCAGACTTAATATTTATCCCCGCTTCATTTTTCCAAGACACAAACAACCAACACAGCTTCTAATGCAAACAGAAACAAATCATTCCAATAAAATCTTAACTGATGTTATGCATCCAAGGGCAGACTGTAGTAAACAACAAGATATTCAACATCTTTTCCACCCAAATCGATAATGAAGAACCGTGAGAATAAACAGCACATTTGGTTACATAAATCAATATGTATTTACACTCCAAGTAATGCCAGTACGTCCATTAGCAGTTTATTAGTTTGTTGCCTTTTTATCAGGCTGAGCATAACAGGGACTTAAGTGTCTTAATACTTCTTGTAAAGATTCAATAACAAACAAAGCAGAGGTTTGTTTTGCTTTTAGATGCAGAGATGAATATTTCATGTGTATTAAGGTGAATGCATCTCTGCAAAATCGTTTGGCACTTGAGTCAAAATAAGAGATACAGAAGAAGAAGAAACGCTAAAGGTGGGAAAAGCTGATCTTAAATTAATGTTATAGTCCAGGTATTCACTCCCATTAAAGCTCCTTCAGATTGTTAGAAGCAATTACACAACAACAAGACCATTTCCCCCCAACAATGTGTGAATTTGGGTCGTGCTTCGCCTCTGGAACCAAGAGAAATCTGTCTGCTATTGCCTGTGAAACGTCGCTTTAAATGAGCACGCTCACTTCAATTACAGTCCTGCTTCTCTACTTAATTAAATTGTCTTTGGCTCACGGGGTTGAATAAAGTCCCAGTGAACTGTGCACCGTGTTCTGTCACCGTCCAAATTCCCCACAGCCACGTTTTCCTGCTGCGTGTTTGTGCGCGAAAGGAAACGATGCAGATGACAGAGCGGATAAAGGCAGAACAGAAACTGGCTGCTGCTGCTGCTGACAAAGTTTGTCGTTTGAAAACAGGTTTGTCACATTTAACACTGAATCTTTTTACGTATCTGGAAAACAGAAAAACATGGTTTTGATTTTTCTTTTTCAGTAAATAAAAACCCATCTTTGTGCACAGAAAGTTAAAGGCATCTTTATCAACCAATGTTGGTCACAATAAATTTTGCCGGACGATAAATTGTCCCAGAAGTTATTGCAATTAACAATAACATTGTTGTGTTGAGACCATGTTGAAGTGATACAATGATAATATTGGCATAATGATGCAAGAACACATTCTCAAAAATTAATAAACTTTAAATTCTAATGAACATTTAACACTAAAACTGGGACAGATTTTAAATATCCAAAATAAACAAAACAGCAGCAATGAAATTGGACTAGTTGAGACTGAAGCACCAGACTGAAGACTTTCATCACCCAAGACAGAAAAGAGAAAAACAATAAATCATGCAAATGGAAATTGATCTCGTGTTAATTTATCATGTGATTAATTGATTTATTACGACATGCCTAATTGATGTTTCAAATAATTTCAGCTTTGATTTCAGCAACACAGCAATCAAACTTCCAGCTTTCCGGTCTGTGTGGTTTAAACGGGGACAGAGAGGTCAAAAGGTCGACGTCGTAGCAGCGGGATGGCGGACCAGAGACCCCGAGGTCCGGAGCTGTCCGATGCGATTCTTCCTGAAAGCTTTGCACCGAGTGTGGGAGGGCGGTTTAGAGTCGTCCCGGCCCACTCAGCAGTGCTGTGGGCCACGAGCTGCAGCGGCAGAAAAACATTATGCAACCGCCGTGCTATTGTGTACAGCGGAAGGGTTTCCACGGCAACGGGATTCAGAGGCTGAGCGGAGGAACCGACGACGAGTGTTTGGAGGAAGGAAGATTGTGGCAGATAATCCTGGGTGGGTGTGAATGGTGTGTCTGCGTGCGTGTGTGTGTCGGCGTGTGTGTGTGTGCGTTTGTTTCTAATACCTTGTGGGGACCATTTTCCTGACACATACTACGTTGTGGGGACCCACTGCTCCTTGTGGGGACCAGGCTTCGGTCCCCACAAGGGGAAACGCTGTTTTTGGGTCAGGGGTCAGATTTAGGACTAAGGTGTGAATTGAGTTTTGGTTACGGTTAGGGTTAGGTATGTAATGGTAAGGTTTAGCCTGTAGAAATGAATGGAAGTCAATGGAAAGGCCCCGCAAAGATAGCTGCGCTAACATGTGTGTGTGTGTGTGTGTGTGCGTGCACATGTGTGTGTGTTTCTGTATACATATGGATTATATCAGGCAGTTCTATACATGCCAGGCTATGACCAAATGTTCAACGCACCAAGAAGCAAAGTTCCTCCCTAACAAACAGGGTCAGGATTAACGCAACGTCTGGAAATGTAATAAAAAATAAGTGTACTGATTCAAATATATATAAAAAAATCTTATTATCTTCATTAAAGTCAAAGTAGATATAGATTTTAAATTGGATTTGATCCATGTAGTTCTTAAAGGCCAATGAAAACAGTGAAATATCCCTTTTATACACCGGCGACTCGGGAGCTAAAATCAGCAACATGCCGAGAATAAAATGGTCAGAATGTTAAATTTGTGAACGTATGGATATTTAACAAAGTAAAATGTCTAGAAACTTTACAGTTTAAATTAGTGTTTGAACCTGAAGAGAAAAAAAACATCTGATTCCATAATTAGGAAAGAGTTGGAGGATCTCCATCCATTTGTTTATCTATAATTTCTTTATTTTAGCTTCCAAGAAAAATTACGTTTATATAATTTATGAGTAGCGCGAGTCCTGCTGACTTTCAGAAGGTCACTGTTAATATTTAATGCTGAGATTTCCCCCCTAATTTGTAATTACAGCCTTGAACTTCACCTTTTCCAATAACAAACACTCTGATGATGGGGAAGCTGGTTCTAAACAAACAAAATGGACGCTGCTGATGAATGCAGGGGTATCTAGAAAGAGGATGAGATATGAAACGTGTTTCAGCCACCAACATTCACCGTTTAATTATTTTATTTGTTTTAAACTCTAGTTTGATAGATGTAGACACTTTATTAAATCTCGTTGGGATTTTTGCTCAGGATGACGATCATTTCCATCTCTTAGATATGCATCAAACACTTAAAAACATTCAATTTAAAACATTAACATTCCAGTAGTCCCTCTGATTCTATTGTAAGAAACGATATGAACATTTGGGCCGCTAGTTCATGTTAACACTGCTGTTAAGGCCGATAGCCAATCTTTACCAAGATCATAGAGATTATGTACATTTCTTTACACTTTTATCACCTTCATTATGTTTCAGTTAAACAGAATAAACCTGTGCTGCATCAAACTTCCACGTTTCTCAGATTAGATAGTAAAATAAATTCAGTTCACTTGCCAGTGGAAATTTAAATGATGGTTGGGAAAAGGGAGATGGGGGCCGTGGATGTTGTCCGCCCAGGGCACCAAACAGGCTGGGACCGCCCCTGAAAACATCTACACCAATTCTAAAGAGATTTACTGTAAAACTCAATAACTTCAGATCCAAACACTAGAAAAGATGGAGACAACACCGTCAGTAAGAAGACACTATAGACTGCGATGTAGAAGAGCTTGAATTATTCAAAGCTTGTCACTAAATATCTGTCGACTCCTCAGGTGTAAAGACTTTTTCCACTCTCAAGTTTTATGCAACCTCCCCGCCAGGTAATGACTCAGGAAGGAGGAGACATTTTCAGATAAGGAAAAAGCAGAAAGCAGGGAGTGTTTGTCGTTCAAGAGGAAAGAGAACGGAGAAAACGATGGAGACGCTGAAAGGTAAAAACCTCCGGACGCCATCTTCACAGTCGCCACAAACTGACCGACGTTGTTTAACTGTTGAAGCCAAAACCAAAACCTCACAATGTCGAGTTTTATTTTACAACACTCAACAGAAAGGAGAGACAGAATGAAAAGTTCAATATATGGACATAAATATTCTCCCTCTGGTGTCCATTAGGACCATAAGTGCTTGTTTTAGGCTGACTGGTCTTCTGGAAAACAAGTCGTGTAACGGCTAAAGTTAAAGAAAAATATGAGATGGAAGGAAAAAGTCACAAAATATGACCCGAATATTTAATATTGTCTAAAGCTGTTTATTCTGTTGTGGTATGGGGCAAGAGGAAAATAATAATAAAAAAGTTACATATTGCAGCTTTAAGTCTTCCTGTCTGGAGACAAACGTTTCCTCCACAGCCTCTCCGGTTTTACGTCGTTTGTGATTTGATGAGGTCACATCTACAAACGGGACTATTTACACGCTAAACAATCCTCCAGAAATAAACCTTTCAGACTCACCTGCTGCGTTTCACAGACACAAATCAATAACACTACCAAGGAAAAGCATTTTTCCTCTAAACTTCAATAGATTCTTCTAACTTGCCTGCGTTGCTGTGCGAGTTTGATCATATTTAACCATTTGGCTGTTTGCTCACCAACCCTAATCATCAGTAGGCACCACTCTGATTGATTTGTGCTTCCCTGCTGTGCTGCAAGTGACTTTTAGGGAAGGTTAAGTAACAAGCTTCTGCAGAAGTTTAGTCGTGTTATTTACATTTGGTAATTCAGTCATTTGAATCAGGTATTTTATTTAATTCACTTTTGAATATTTCACCACAGTCTGAACAGCCAAACTCTGATTTTTTCACCTGAAATGAATGAATCTGATTATATGTTGCTGGCGTAAAAATCTGATTCTGCAGCAGAAGAAGTCAGACGCTGTAAATCTGGACTTTATGGATGAAAATTGTAATTTGGAATTAAGAAACATCATTGAACGGTTTTAGAAATAGATTTAAACAGATCCTGAATAATCAAAACTGCATTCAGTTTTTAAATTATTTTTTTAATGTTTTTATGGGTCCAATTTTTTTTAACCTTTATTAACCATTTTGTCATTTGCTGTAAATGTTTTTAGTATGAACAATTTCTTATAAACATTTTGACTTATTGTTGTCACAATAAAATCTAATTAATGACGTTTAAAACCCTCAACTGTTAGTTTTACTATTTTCTCTAAACTGCTCTAAATATCAACTTCCAGTTTTTAACTCTGCCGTTGAATCCCTGTGTGAAGCGAAACAGTAAAAGCTGTGCAAACAGAGAGGAACCATCCTGTCTTATTTCAAGTTTTATTTGCAGCGCGGGCCCCATATGTCTGCTGAAACTGACATTCAGCAGGTTTCGAGGTGGAAAACTGTCAAGACTCAGGAAACGTCAGCGGCTGCAGCAGATCAGAAAGGTTCTGCAGAGACGTCTGCTGATTTGACAGCTGGCCTCATCTTCATAGCAACTTGGCAGGAGACGACATTCAACCGTTAAAGGAAAATGTTCTCCCCTCCAGTGTGACGTCTTAAATATTCAAAGCGAACAGAGTTTAAGTTTTCAGCTTCAAAGTACAACCTGAAGCGAAGCAGCAGAAATCAGAGCAGAGAGGCTGAATAAAGGCAACTAGTGACACAGAAAAATCTGCCTAAATGTTCCTGGAACTGATTTGAAATGTGAAAATAAGACGATAATATAATAAAAAACACACTGATGACAGTTGGATGTTTTCCCGATCCTGGCCTCAATGTTTCTAAAGTTGTGACAAGAAATCCAGCAAAAGTTAAAACCTTTTAAGAAATCACTATAGTAAAGTTTTGCAGCAGGTTTTTATAAAAAAATAAAGCCTTGTTTTTAAGGAAATTATGCAACATCTATCAAGGTTTGGATGGACGGTGACTTTTTTGTTTGGATCTCTGATAGAATCAAACTAAAGCTGCAACTATCGATAATTATTCTGACGATTAATTGATTTATTCACTAAAGAAATTCTGCTGATTTTTTTCTATTGAACCACTTAAGTCTTTAAGTCCTTATACAGTGTTAGAAATATATTAAAAGACCCAAATAAGCATAATTAAATTCCTTTTAACATGTTTCCTAAACTCAAAAACAGTATTCCTTTACTTGATCATTTGTAGCACAGGACGCATCTGCAGCTAAAAAAAACACAGAAAAGAAATAATCTGAATTGTTTTAGACAATTAGATGGTAAAAAGTGCTTCTGTTTTCTTTCTTAAATACAAAATTTGAACCAGGTGAAGCTAAACTTGCTACTTGAGTTTTGGGTAAAACATATTTCCAAAGTTTTTTATATATTTTTGTACAGTTTTGTCTTAATTACTGCTCTAAATATGTTTATTCAGTAAATTGCCTGTTTTACAGCCTGTATACTTCATTTAACAATCTATTAATAGATTTGTTGGCAATTATTTCAATAATCGATTCATCTCAATTAATCCTTTCAGCCATAAAAACAAACAAAAAAACCACACCAACTGTTGGTTTGCTAATCGCAGCTCTGTAATGTTTGCTTTCATTCTTGTCGTTTCCGAGTGCAGCAGCGGTTTGACATAAAAAAGGCTCAAATTTAAAATGCTTATTTTTTATTAATTGTGTTAGTCTTGTAAAGAAGTGCAAAGTTGTAAAAGCAAATGATTGACAGAGAGAAAAGAGAGAAAACAACCGTTAGTTTTTGTTTCACTGCCCACAGATTTCTTCTAATTGACCACAGAGGACTGCAGCTCATTCTCAACCAACAACATGACCCGCAGCGCACACACACACACACACACACACACACACACACACACACACACACACACACACACACACACACACACACACACACACACACACACACACACACACACACACACACACACACACACACACACACACACACACACACACACACACACACATTCCCTCACATTGTCAAATCCCTGCCATTTATCTGTTCACACTCATGGCAGGAATCCAATTATCCTCAATCTACAGCACAGATTAATTGAAAGTGCCTCATTCTGGCGGTTTTGGACTTTTCTCAGTGAGTTCAGTTAGAAAACACCAACAGGACCAACAGAAAAGATAAAAAATCTTTATAACAGGACGGATAAAAACAACCCAAAACCACAAACAGGTTTTATTCACATTCAGATTTCAAGTTTGCAGAGTTAAAATTAAATTTTTAAGCAAAAACTGCAAAAGTTCACTACACAATGGCTGCTGATGCTTCTGAAGATGACAGATAATGAAATCTGGAATATGCAGAAATTATTACAGAAGAAAATCTATCAGGGTCGGGCGACTCGATACGATTCTAGTTTTTAGACTGTTTTCAACTCAGAAACTAATTTTCCTATTCAAACAATCTGGAGATTCTGACATCGTAAACTAACAGAACATCTATTTAAAACTATTTAATAAGGTTTAATAATGCATCAAATTACATTCATTTATATTTAAACCAAAATAGATTTGAGAATAACATTCTGTAACTCAGGTTACCATTTAGCGTAGCTGCCTCGCTATGCTAAAAAAAACAAAAAACAAGAAGTATTCAAAATACATGCGGTGGACGTGTAATGCGATAAGAAAATGGGAACAGCAAAGACGTACAACTTCAGCGGATTTTAAGATAAATCTGAACCGATTCAGAATTTCCTGGACTCAGTTTTGTGATTTTCTATAAATTTAATTTTGTTTGCACCTCTAGAAATCACAGATGGACAGAAAAACAGTGGGACAAATGGAAAGAAAAATGTATGGGATGATAAAAACATAAATAAATGACCAGACAGTTTGACCGACGGACGGACGGGTGGAGTAAACATAAAATCAATGAATGCATCAGGCAGAAAACACTTAAAAACACAAATATTTCCTCAAATTGGAAAGCACCAAAAATCCAGCTCCATCCTTCTCCAAACAGAACAGGAAGTAAACCTCACCTCAAAATGATGTTTGTCTCATAATCTCCTGACCCATAATGAGAATAAACCTGCAGAAAATGACGCTGCTGCTGCAGGAAATCGGCTCATCATCACCGACACCGTCAGCGTAAACGTTGGTTTAACTCCATGATCCCAAACTAGTCCGGCTTTTTCAAAACGATTAGCGAGTTTGAACACTCCCATGTTGTTTCAACAGGACATATTCCTGTTTTTGTTTCCTCACCAGCATCACTGCAAACACAAACAAAGCCAGGAATCCTCCTAAAAGCTGCTTGCAAAACACAAAGTAAACATGTAGAAATCTTTACTCTGAGCCAACAAACTCGATCCGATTCAAATTAAAATGCTTCAAACATCAAAGTAATGTTTTAACCGTGTTTAAACCATTAAAAGGTTTAAACTAGAGGTGTCCAAAGTGCGGCCCGGGGGCCAGTTGTGGCGCTTGAACTGGTTTTTTTGTGGCCCTGAGCTTCAGGTCCAGAATGATATAAATGAGTTTCAATGCAAAATGTTAAGTATGACACAAAGTATTCATCTATTTATAACCAAAATGTCATAATTAGAACCGAGTCATGAAAAACAGACTCTGCTGAACCCAAACCAGCTTTTATTTCATTTATTAAACTTGGATAAATACAGCAAGCATTTTGAGATAAAGTGACACAAAACCTGTTCTTATAACCAAGTCCAAATTAATTTGAAAACTATTATAAAATACAGCAAAGGTGCAAAATCCTCTTTATGTTTTCACTCTATAACAATAATTAAAAATTAAAAATAGATTAAATAAAATTGGATTCGTGGCCTGTGATTACTTTTGACAGGATGATTTTGGCCGAAGTGACGTAAGGTTTGTACACCCCTGGTTTAAACCATGCATGAGTGTTAAACTGAATAAACCATTTCAGGCTTTAAGGTGCAGCTACAGTTACAGCAGCAGAACTGAGGGTGGGTGAGGTGAGCGGCAGATCTCATCAAGGCCGGTCCCAGACTGCCCCTCCACCCACAGGAGAGGAGGGTGGGGGGCAAATGTAGGTCAGTAGTCGGGGCAGCGTCTGCTGCTCACAGTGTTTGTGTGGCTCCGTTAAAAAAACCTACTGTATACATCCTAACTCTGCTGATTTCTTAAAAACAAGACAAAAAATACAGAAGAAAACCTTTAAATCAGTGACGGGAATTTAATAGTTAATTTTGATGAATTAATTACGACGATTTTAATGCAATTATTTGCATTTTTTTAACATAGAAAATTCCGACCAGAACTTTTGTATTTGTGTGTTTCCAGTACATCCATAAATCTGATGCACAAGCTGCATCCGCTAACAGCAACGGATGATAAAACCGCTTCTCTTGGCTCACTGGGGGTTGATTTCTGCTTTTAAACGATCTGAAATAGACCATTGATGTGTTCAAGTTGTGCTAACCAGAGTTAGCCTATCAGCGAAGCTACTGAAGCTAAAGTAGCATCTCAATGCTAAACATTTAGCAGTGGCACAGATGCTAACGCTAACGTCAACAGTTCACATCTCCATTAATGATCAGGAGTTCATTTTGCACCAATATGATGGTTGAACAACAGATTAAAAACAATAAATATTTTATTGTTGAAGCTAGACTCATAAATCTATTTACTCAAATATTACGACCAAAACTGTTTTTTATTGAAAACCTTTAGTTTTTGATTCAAATGTGAGTAATTAATTCCACCCTACAATTTTAATCGAGTTCCACCACTAGTTTCAAAACCCAAACTGAAGAGAGGTTGTGCACATAATCTTGTTTGGTATTCATAAAAGTTGCTATTTGGGCTGATTTTTGCAGAGGAATAACCCAAATGCTGCCTCAGCTTAATGTTATGTTAATTTTGCAGCGTTATTCTCCGCATTTTGATCCGTTTGGCTGGAAACCAAACAGACGCATCAAGTATGCAAGAGGAGGGAGCCTGGTAGAGCAGCAGAGCGGCTGGATTAATGCAGACTAACGATCGAAGAAGAGCAGCAAGAAGATGTATGTGAGGAGTAAAACTGAGCAGTGCAACGGCAAATCACACGGATTCAATATTCGGCAGGAAGTAGCTGACTAAGTAGAGCTTGAAACAGTGAGGAGAAAGAGCCGAACTCCCAGCACCAGACAGTAAATGTATCGGATCAGGTTAATGTGAGTCGGGAATGATAGACCAGAGCAGGAGGCGTGAAACGATGAGGCGTTTTCTGTTATTAAAGCTAGGAAAAGATACTGAACTCCTTCGTTTCTTGAGAACTTTGTCCTCAAGAGGCAAAGAGCATCTTATGGCAAAAATAAGGCTTTAACTGCAACTCTTAGCTGCAAAATCAGTAATTTTAGGCTGTTTTCACACCTGAAAGTTCGGTAGTCTCTGTTAGATTGGAGACCAAAAACTGCAACGTTTTGTTCCATTTCCAGCAGCTGCGGTTCTTTTTCTCTGCACTGAGTCAGACGGTCCAAAACCTTTGAGCAGCCTGTTCCCCTCCTCCCCTGTGGGGGCGCTGCACCAAAACCCCCTGAAGGAAATGACAAAAACCTCTAAAGAAATTTAAATCTAAGAGCAACTTCCTTCTTCACAAAATGTGAACAAAAATGGAGTGCTGTCAGATTTTAGCTGTTAGAAGATTTCTCCTTTGTCTTTGGTAAAAAACCTCGAGTCATTTCTCCCGCTAGAGCTAGGCTAACACATTTGATTTGGTTGTATTTACCCAGAATGCCCTGCTTTTGGAGCAGTCTCCGGTCTGCTTGGTGTTCATATATGGATTCAAACCAAACCAGAGTTCACTTCAACCAAACTGAGACCGAAGTTTGTAGGCGGACGAGAATCTGGATCAGAGTTCAATTCACATTCACACCTCCACAAACAAACCAGACTTTCTAGACAAATTAACTACAGATTGGTTGAAGCAAACTAATCTGGGATGGTGTGAATTAACTCTTAGCTCATAACAATCACAAAAAAACAAGGCAGCATCCTGGAGGGGCTGGTTAATAGATGAGGTCTGGCAGAGAGCAGAGTGTTTTTATCTGCCAGAGCCATTAAGCCTCTAAACAGTCCAGTAATGCTTCACCCTTCACCTGATCGCCGGTCTGACGACGCATCAGACTGGAGATCCTTCACTTGTTCCCTGCTGTTCTCAGCCCAGAAGTGAGAATTTCCTGCCAATCTGTGACACCATTAGAGAGATCAGAGTGGTCGGGCTTCAGAGAGACGATTACAGTCAGGAGTCCTTCACAAACTCACAGGACGGAAAAAAGAAACGCTTTCATTTTTTCATCCTGCAATTTCTGCAGTTCTGTAACAGACATTTCATTTTGCACATTTAACAGTTTTAATACACTGCGAGCATTTTGCTCTAGTTTCTAGTGCAAATATCTTAGGATAATTGAAATAAGAAAACTTACAAGTAATTTCTTAGCAGGACATAGGAGTTTATTTTCAGCCAGCATTTTATTTATGTTGGTGAAAAACTATTAGTTCTACTGGCAGATTATTTTATAACATTTTGCCTCGTTATAAGGGAAAAATAAACATTTCTGACTAAAAACAAACTCATATCTTGCTGAAAAGTTACTTGTTAGTTTTATCTTAATTCAAATTATTTTAACTAGAAACTATTGCAAATATCTAAAAGATAGACACTAAGAAGAGTTATATTTTATTATGTTAATAATGGTGAGATTTTGGGTTTTAGTTTTTATGCTAGACTGAATAAATACTGGAGGATATTTGCACACTTGCAGAAAGAAACCTGCAGAAAACTTGAAAAGATTGTAAAAAAAAAAAGATTTTGAAGGACTTTACCAAAGACACCAGAAGCTGAAAAAGCCATTTTCAAAACGCTGAGCAGATCAGACTGCAAAGGTTACCAAGAAAAACAAAGATCTGCAGCTGCATGGCTGCCACTCCGCCTGGTGCTTCGCTAATCGGCGTTTCTGCCATGCAGCTCGTAAGCAGCCAGGATCAGTGTCAGGATAAAGTCACCGCTTGGCTGATTTCCTAAATTCCCTCATTTTGCCAAAGCAAATAGGCAATAATTCGAGGCCTGCCAGAGTCAGAACGGCGTCAGCAGCAGATCAAAACGCTCTGTGTGTGTGTGTGTGTGTGTGTGTGTGCGTGTGTGTGTGTGTGTCGGCAGTCCAGCCTTTACGCAGCGCATCGCGCAGCTGGTGGACACAAGACCGGCTTTCATTATTAACTCCTGACTCATCTGAAAGGTCAGAAAGTTAAAAAACTCTGGAGAAGATTTTGTAAACACAGCAAGACTGTCGTCTTCCCTCTTTTTCTATATAAACATTTGCTTGTTTTTTCTTTTCCTGTTTGACTCCAAACTTGGAAAGTACCACTGTTCTGAGACAGATCCGGCAAACAAACAAAAATAAAACAACTTCTGTGGTCTTCAACCTGGTTTTAACTCGTCTGATTGGTTCTGCAGAGAGGAGCTGTACAGCTTTGGGAGTAAAAAAGGTAATAAAAACATAATAATCTTCAGATGGTCAATCAGGAGACATTTTATAAATAAATAATTCTCTAGAAAGTCCCAGGTGAAATCTGTGATTATGTTAGAGGGTTAAACAGAAACCTCCCACTACAATTAACCAAAATTAACTCAAAGACTTTTTCTGACTTAAACAACAAGCAAAGGGAAACTGAGATATTAAAAAAACAAAACTCTGTAGTAAATAATCGCAATAAGCAATAAATCAATTATTCGCATGATAGATATTACTCGAAAATGGTCTCAAAACAACAATATTATTGTTTGTTGTAATAACTTATTGCCCAGCAAAATTTGTTGGTAGTAAAAGTTTGTAAAAATATCTTGAGACAGATAAAGCAGCAGAAAGTGTGAGTTATGCAGCAGCAGCAATGGGACCCAGGTGCTGCAGCGGAGCCAGAGCTGCGTCCCGTTACGCAACGCTCCCAGATCGTCTCGGCTGCTGGAGCAGGGTGGTGAGACCGCCGGTGAGAAACGGCACAAAACGCCCTGGTCATTACCAAAACGCTGCGGGATAAACGACCAGAACCGTCAGAAGACGGTTCTGGTCGTTTCGATTGAACGCTTCCAGGTTCAATCTGTTCTGCAGAGCAACGCAGCATCGAGCCGGGAACCAAACGTCGCATTTAATCCAACCACAAAAACCTTTTTAGAAACTAAAAGAAATATCAGTACTTTAATTTTATTAATCTACTTTGATCCAGACATGGAAACTTATTACGTCAGATTTCCTGTTGATGGTTAAGGTTCCAATATTTTCTCAAAATTTCTTTGACAATTTTGAGCCTCTGACGCAAAGTTTTAAGGAAGAAAGGAAAGGCTGAAAAACCAGTGGATGAAAATCTGGACGGACAGACGGATCAATGTTTGGACAAACGGATCGATCAATAAATGAGTGGACGGACAAACAACAGAATCACAAAATGGACGGAGGAACGGACAGAGAATCTTTTACATAATAAGAAACAAAAAATAGTAAAGTTGGAGCCACTTATTGCTAGAAATATAAGTATTTATGCAGATAATAGGACAGGAAATGTAAGGAAAAATTTACAATTTCTATTAGATCAATAAAACAGGAATAACTTATCAATTTCACCTCTATTTTCTTTATATGTATTGAAGAAGATGAAGACTCTAAATGTGTTAAATTACAGTTCTGGATGTTGATGTGAATCCATAATTTACAGTAATTCTATTTATTTATCATCTAATTTTTAGGCAAATTAGATGCCTAAATTTGCCTAAAAATTTAGGTAAATTTTAGGCAACCAGTGAGTTGCCTAACCAGTGAGTACATGAGGATGATTAACAGCGCTAAGATCCGCCTCCTGGCTCTGATTGGTTGTTTTTGGTGCATTTCTTCAATAGTAGCTCAGGGAGGAGGTTGATCTTTTTACAGGTTATTTGCCTCATGTCCACAGTTGGGTAGTAAATAGTTACATTTACTTAAGTAACTTTTTTTTTTAAATTTACTTTTAAGAGTATTTTTACTATGCTGTACTTGTTATTTTACTTGAGTAATTTTATTATGACGTATTTCTACTCTTACTGGATGGAGTAAAATTTCTGGATTTTTTATTTGAATGAAAAACAAACATGTTTTAACCAAAACTTTACCAGTTTTTCCTAAAGTTTCATAATTATTTTGCTTTTACTGAAATAAAATATTTATTTTTGGCTGATTTATATGAATTATTGCCATTTTTGTTCTCAAAATACCAAAATTTACCAAATTAACTTTACTTTCTGGCCTGTCTGATGATGTCATTTCTGAATATTAAATAATTGATCATTTGATCAGTTACTCAGTACTTGAGTAGAAGTTTTATTAAATACTTTTTTACTCTTACATGAATATTTTCTTGCACGGCTACTTTTTACTTTTACTTGAGGAAAAATATGTGTAAGTAGTGCTACTTTTACTTTGGTAACTAATCATTTTATCCTGTCAGTATTAACAAGTGTGTATAGAAAACATGTATAAATGTATTTGTTGTAAGTAGAAGATACACCATGCAGCTGTAGAACAAGCACAAGATCAGTTTGCAAACCCATAAAGAAAAATCCGGGGTGTTTACAACAACTGAACACGCCTCAGCTTTAGAAAGGGGAAGTTCATGCACACCAATAACACGCTGAAAAATAAATAAATAAATAAACAAATAAATAAATAAATAAATAAATAAAACCAGCAGCACTCACCTGCCCAGCTCGTCTCCAATTTGGTAAAATTCCTCCACATTGTCCGGGTTGAACACAGTCATGTTGTCCAGGCACTCCCGGTCCTCTCCGCGTCTCTGAACGGCTTCTCACAGCGGCACCATCCCTACCAGCCTCCGGCCGGGCCGGGGACCCGGACACCGGTCTTCCTCATAGCTGTGGCCCTCTGGTGCAAGACACCAAGAAGGAGGAATAGAAAAGTAAGTGACCCGGTCAGAGATGTTTGGGAACGGAAACAATGGGATCCCCCCAAACGGGCTGAGAGATGAACCTGCGCTCCGTCCACCCAGTCCCCCACGACCCGCTATTGTTCCCCCTCGTTTATTTTTGCTTAACTATTGCACAATAAAGCCCATTTTAACAGAAATTAATATCATATCGTCCCCGGTTCTGAGGGAAAACAACCCACCCATGGAGAGCTTGGTGTAGCCATGGGAAACCAGCTAAGCTACGAGTCCAGGCAGGAAAATGACTGTTTGGGTCATTTCTTATAAATTATGACCCGGACAGGTGTCCAACCCCAAACTGTAAGCGGATAAAAACTCTAAAACGTGTCATAAAAACAGTACAAACCTGAAACACTGGAGCTGTTCTCAATATAAAACCACGAACAGCAGCTGCCTTGTAACGTTTAATTCAAGCCACTGCAGTCCGAAAGGAATCAACATTAACGCTAGCTTCTGACCATCACCGCCCCTTTCACTCCCCGAAACTGAGACACATTTAATGGGAACCGGATAAAGTATCTTACGTTGTGCCGGCGTGAGTCCCGCTGCCAAATGAAGCCGAGATTTCAGGCGCTTTGCGGGAGGCGGTGACCCAGGTTCGGCTCACGGAAGACAAATGCTGGCTGGAACGGGAGAAACCTACGTTAACAATGTGAAGCAGGCTACTCCAGGTGATGCCTTCGTGTTCTGTGGGAAATGTGGGTTCAGAGGGAGCGACAAGTTGATTGTAACCTGCGGATACTTTACGATGCTTCTTATTAATAAACAGATATATTTTTTATGTTAATCAGAAAGAATCGCTGTGATCAGGGTGAATTATATGCTTTCCAAAATTAGTGGAAGAATTAGGAAGTGTAAATGTCAGTTTTTTGTCGTTACATAAATGCACCAAACTTGGGCAGGGTGTAGGAGCAGGGGTAGCCGCAAGAGGGCAGCAGAGATTTCACTTTCACTGCATTTTAGTCACAATTGAAGATAGAATTAGAACATTTTAGTTTTGTTTTTTGTTTTTTTCGGGCCTTATTTGTTATTATTATTATTATTATTATTATTATTATTATTATTATTATTATTATTATTATTATTATTATTATTATTATTATTGTTGTTGTATTTTGTGTAGATGTTACTAGTTGCTTTGCTGCCACAAATGAATGCCACAAGAGGAAAATTATTTAGAAATGCATTAATTATTATTATTAGTTTTTATAATTAGAAGCCAGTAATAAAAATAGAAAAATATATTTTTGCATCTAAATCTAAAACAAAATACAATTTAGATAACATTAGGTTTTTCCTTTTTTATTGTTAGACACAGATGAGCAGAAATTTAAATATAATTTTATATGCAAATCTTTTTTCTATCCCTATTACAGTATTGTTCCAGTACAACAATCTTGTTATCCTATATCTGGTTTCGACAACAAGGACTACTTTTTTCTGATAAGTATAGATATTTTTAATAACAATATGTCGAGTAATTATTTTGCTGGAATGTAAAACATCAGCAGCTTTCAAGTTAACTTACTTTATGGTTTCCTTCCAGAAAGAAAGTTATTTCCCAGGTTGTTGCTGGAGGTAACTTGTAGCAACTGCTGTTTGTAAATGTGTGCATTATGAATTTATTAAAAATACATTCCAACAAACATTTGATGCAACATCTACCTGTAAATGTAAAAAATGTAAAAATGTCTTTTACTCTGTACATATATGAGTAGACGCACAAATCCTGCCGCACTTAAAAGATTAATACATGGGTCAGTTTTAAAAAAGTGGTAAAAACAAAAAATAAAGAGTTCAGAAGAATATATTTCCATGGCTGCAAAAGGAACAGATCACAGGTGAGCAGTGAATGCAGCGGAGACTGAGGACATCTAGTGGGTGGAAGGAGTACTGCAACAACCCGTCTGATCCAGATCCATAGAAAAATGCATAACGGCCTCAATTATTCACTGTATTCACCAAGGGTGACAGAATCAAAATGACTTTCACAGTTTTCTGCATGAGGATTAATGGTTCAAAGACATTTTGAAATATTTTTTAATCAAAATGCCCAAATTTAAGGATGTAAAATTGTTTTTAAAACATTGACAGCATGCAGATCTAAAATGCAGAAATGGTTTTCTACGTGAAAACCATTTTTCACGTAGAAAACTGGTTTTCTACCATATAATATATGCCGTATTATATATCGGTATATATACATATACAGTATATACACTGCTCAAAAAAAAAAAAAAAAAAAAAAAATATATATATATATATATATATATATATATAGAGAGAGAGAGAGAGAGAGAGAGGGAGAGAGAGAGAGATCTACCTCTCTCTCTGTATATAAATAAATAAATAAAGTAAGAAAGAAAGAAATGTACAGTATATATACATATACTGCTCAAAAAAATAAAGGGAACATTATTATTTTTTTGAGCAGTATATATATATACTGTACATTTCTTTCTTTCTTTCTTTCTTTCTTTCTTTCTTTCTTTCTTTCTTTCTTTCTTTCTTTCTTTCTTTCTTTCTTTCTTTCTTTCTTTCTTTCTTTATATACAGAGAGAGAGGTAGATCTCTCTCTCTCTCTCTCTCTCTCTCTCTCTCTCTCTCTCTCTATATATATATATATATATATATATATATATATATATGTATGTATGCTGTATATATATATGCCGTACAGACCAAAGGTTTGGACACACTTTCAAATTGAATTCAATTAGAAGGTGTGTCCAAACCTTTGGTCTGTACGGCATATATATATACAGCATACATACATATATATATATATATATATATATATATATATATATATATATATATATATATATATATATATATATATATATATATATATATATATATATATATATATATATATATATACTGTATATTTCTTTATTTATTTATATACAGAAAGAGAGGTAGATATATCTATATCTATATCTATATATATATATATATATATATCTATCTATATATATATATTTTTTTTATTTTTATTTGTTTATTTCTATACAAAGAGAGAGAGAGGTAGATATATCTATATCTATATCTATCTATATATATATATATATATATATATATATATATATATTTTTTTTTTTTTTTTTTTTGTTTATTTCTATACAAAGAGAGAGAAAGGTAGATATATCTATATCTATATCTATATCTATATATATATATATATATATATATATATATATATATATATATATATATATATATATATATATATATATATATATACTGTATATAGATAGATATATAGATTGATATTGATAGTGAGAGGGACAGATAGATACCTATATATATAGATAGATTTAGAAGAAGGTAAATAATTTAGATATAGATGATATACTGTATATCTATATCTAAAATTATATATATATATCTTGCCCAGAAAGATAAACTGTTTTCAAAATTTTCCCAATTTTATAGGTTTAGACTTCTAATAGGCTCCTTTTGTTCCACGTTGTTTAAATTTTCTTTTCCTAAATCTCCCTTTAATTAATAAATGTGGTTTTCTTATTTTCTGTGCAGAATTAGAAATAAAAATCTTAGAATGGGTGAACATGAGTCCTGATGTTGTTGAACGTGGGGGAAGCCGGAGCACCCGGAGTGAACCCACACCTGCACGGAGAGACGTTTCCCACCGTGCAGTCCTGGCTTTTTAATATTGAAATGTCCAATTAACAACAACAGTGGCTCATTTTTGAAATTACCACCAATCACCCAACCCACACGTGGCCCCACCCCCTTTTAGGTCTAGTAGACATAAAGTGATGTCTACGCTGGATGGACTTTACATCTGCGTTTGAACTTGCGCAGAGATGTTGGAGATAAAGCCTTTTTCAGACGCTTCCACAGTGAAATCTTTTTCATGGGTCTCTCTTCTTCTTCTTCTTCAGAGATATTGATCAGATCAGCTGACTCTTCCGCTGCTTGAGTCTCTGATTCTTGAGGTGTTGTGTGGATTACATCTTCGTTTACCTGTGGAGGGGATGTTCTCAGTTTTTCCATTAGACCACTCTCCCCTTCTGTGGAAACTACAGGAATCTGCTGTTCTTCAGAGATCTGCTGTTCTTCAGAGATCTGCTGTTCTTCAGTGATCTGCTGTTCTTCGGTAATCTGCTGTTCTTTAGTGATCTTCTGTTCTTCAGAGATCTGCTGTTCTTTGGTAATCTGCTGTTCTTTAGAGATCTGCTGTTCTTCAGAGATCTGCGGTTCTTCAGTGATCTGCTGTTCTTCGGTAATCTGCTGTTCTTTAGAGATCTGCTGTTCTTCAGAGATCTGCTGTTCTTCAGAGATCTGCTGTTCTTCAGAGATCTGCTGTTCTTCGGTGATCTGCTGTTCTTCGGTGATCTGCTGTTCTTCGGTAATCTGCTGTTCTTTAGAGATCTGCTGTTCTTCAGAGATCTGCGGTTCTTCAGTGATCTGCTGTTCTTCGGTAATCTGCTGTTCTTCAGAGATCTGCGGTTCTTCAGTGATCTGCTGTTCTTCGGTAATCTGCTGTTCTTTAGTGATCTGCTGTTCTTCAGAGATCTGCTGTTCTTCGGTAATCTGCTGTTCTTTAGTGATCTGCTGTTCTTCAGAGATCTGCGGTTCTTCAGTGATCTGCTGTTCTTCGGTAATCTGCTGTTCTTTAGAGATCTGCTGTTCTTCAGAGATCTGCTGTTCTTCAGATATCTGCTGTTCTTCGGTGATCTGCTGTTCTTCAGAGATCTGCTGTTCTTTAGTGATCTGCTGTTCTTCAGAGATCTGCTGTTCTTCAGAGATCTGCTGTTCTTCAGTGATCTGCTGTTCTTCGGTAATCTGCTGTTCTTCGGTAATCTGCTGTTCTTCGGTAATCTGCTGTTCTTCAGAGATCTGCTGTTCTTCAGAGATCTGCTGTTCTTCGGTAATCTGCTGTTCTTCGGTAATCTGCTGTTCTTCAGTGATCTGCTGTTCTTCAGTGATCTGCTGTTCTATAGAGATCACTGTTTCTTTTGTACGAATCTCGTTTTTAACAGAGGTTTTATGATCCTCAACTGTTTCTGGTGCAGAAACTACTTGATGTTCACCGTTTTCTCCAGAAGCCTTTTCAGTATTGAGGTTTTCCAGGTCAGAGGCAGCTTTCTTTGCTGACTTTGTCTTCATCCTACGTTTAGGTTTCCTCGATGGCTTTTTCTCATCTTCCTGGTCCAGATTTTGTTGTGTTGTGGAGGCAGATTCTACTTCGATCGCCTGCTGTACTTTACTGATGATCATTTCATCTGTGTGACTCTCGTTTTTGATGGTAGCTGTCTGATCCTCAACTGTTTCTGATATAGAAACATCTTGATGTTCATTGTTTTCTCCAGAAACTTGATCATTGTTGAGGTTTTCCAATTCAGAGGCAGATTTTTTTGCTGCCTTTCTCTTGATCCTACGTTTAGGTTTCCTCGGTGGCTTTTTTTCACCTTCCTGGTCCAGATTTTGTTGTGTTGTGGAGACAGATTGTTCTTCGATCGCTTGCTGTACTTTACTGATGATCATTTCATCTGTGTGACTCTCGTTTTTGATGGTAGCTGTCTGATCCTCAACTGTTTCTGATATAGAAACATCTTGATGCTCACTGTTTTCTCCAGAAATGTTTTCATTACTGACGGCTTTCAATGATGACTTTCTCTTGTTCTTACGTTGAGATTTCTTTGATGGCTTCTTCTCGTCTTCCTGGTCTCCATTTTGTTGTGTTTCAGGGACCGTTTCTTCTTCAGTGATCTGCTGTTCTATAGAGATCACTGTTTCTTTTGTACGAATCTCGTTTTTAACAGAGGTTTTATGATCCTCAACTGTTTCTGGTGTAGAAACTACTTGATGTTCACCGTTTTCTCCAGAAGCCTTTTCAGTATTGAGGTTTTCCAATTCAGATCCAGCTTTCATTGCTGACTTTCTCTTGATCCTACGTTTAGGTTTCCTCGATGGCTTTTTCTCATCTTCCTGGTCCAGATTTAGTTGTGTTGTAGAGACAGTTTGTTCTTCGATCGCCTGCTGTACTTTACTGATGATCATTTCATCTGTGTGACTCTCGTTTTTGATGGTAGCTGTCTGATCCTCAACTGTTTCTGATATAGAAACATCTTGATGTTCACTGTTTTCTCCAGAAACTTGATCATTGTTGAGGTTTTCCAATTCAGATCCAGCTTTCATTGCTGCCTTTCTCCTGATCCTACGTTTAGGTTTCCTCGATGGCTTTGTCTCATCTTCCTGGTCTCCATTTTGTTGTGTTTCAGGGACCGTTTCTTCTTCAGTGATCTGCTGTTCTATAGAGATCACTGCTTCTTTTGTACGAATTTCGTTTTTAACAGAGGTTTTATGATCCTCAACTGTTTCTGGTGCAGAAACTACTTGATGTTCACCGTTTTCTCCAGAAGCCTTTTCAGTATTGAGGTTTTCCAGGTCAGAGGCAGCTTTCTTTACTGACTTTCTCTTGTTCTTACGTTTAAGTTTCCTCGATGGCTTTTTCTCATCTTCCTGGTCCAGATTTAGTTGTGTTGTGGAGACAGATTCTTCTTCGATCGCTTGCTGTACTTTACTGATGACCATTTCATCTGTGAGATTCTCGTTTTTGATGGTAGCTGTCTGATCCTCAACTGTTTCTGATATAGAAACATCTTGATGTTCACTGTTTTCTCCAGAAACTTGATCATTGTTGAGGTTTTCCAATTCAGATCCAGCTTTCATTGCTGCCTTTCTCCTGATCCTACGTTTAGGTTTCCTCGATGGCTTTGTCTCATCTTCCTGGTCTCCATTTTGTTGTGTTTCAGGGACCGTTTCTTCTTCAGTGATCTGCTGTTCTATAGAGATCACTGCTTCTTTTGTACGAATTTCGTTTTTAACAGAGGTTTTATGATCCTCAACTGTTTCTGGTGCAGAAACTACTTGATGTTCACCGTTTTCTCCAGAAGCCTTTTCAGTATTGAGGTTTTCCAATTCAGAGGCAGCTTTCTTTGCTGCCTTTCTCTTGTTCTTACGTTTAAGTTTCCTCGATGGCTTTTTCTCATCTTCCTGGTCCAGATTTAGTTGTGTTGTGGAGACAGATTCTTCTTCGATCGCTTGCTGTACTTTACTGATGATCATTTCATCTGTGAGATTCTCGTTTTTGATGGTAGCTGTCTGATCCTCAACTGTTTCTGATATAGAAACATCTTGATGTTCATTGTTTTCTCCAGAAATATTTTCATTACTGACAGCTTTCAATGATGACTTTCTCTTGTTCTTACGTTGAGATTTCTTTGATGGCTTCTTCTCGTCTTGATGGTCTCCATTTTGTCGGGTTTCTTCTTCAGTGATCACTGTTTCTTTTGTATGGATCTCGTTTTTGATGGTAGCTGTCTGATCTCCAACTGTTTCTGGTGCTGAAATGTCTTGTTCACTGTTTTCTCCTGAAACATTTTCATTACTGAGCGTCTCCAGTTCAGAAACAGCTTTCATTGATGACTTTTTCCTGTTCTTACCTGGAGATCTCTTGAATAGCCTGGCCTGCAGATCCTGATGCCCATTCAGTTGCGTTTCAGAGTGCTGTTGTTTTGGCACTGAAAAGAGCTCAGTTTGTGTTGAAATCGTCTCATAAACTGGTTTTAACTGATAGCTGGTTTCCTGAACATCCATCTCAGTTTGTGTTGAAGCAGATGAATAATGGACTGTTTTCTGCTCTGGCCGGTCTTGTGAATCTGTCTGAATTTCAACAGAAACCACTGAATTCTTGCCTTGTCTTCTCTCTGAGAGTCCTTTCCTCATCAGATCTTTCTGCTGTTTAAGTTTAGCATTTAGTTTCTGATTGGTATTGAACATCTCATCAAGCTGTGCCATTAAGTACTTCTGTACTTCGATATATTCCAGTTCAGACTCCTTAAATTTGGCGAGACACGTACAGTTTGCTCGACTTGTTGCCTTTTCAGAAGAGTGGGGCAAATTCTGAATTTCAGTTAAACTCTCTCCTTGAACATTTTCTGCAGTTTGACTATCAGGAACCTCAGTTAAATTCTCGGTTTGGATGTTGTCCTTGGGCTTACCCATAGATGGACTTTTCTCCCCTTTCTGATCCAGTGTCTGCTGCGGTTTGAAGATGGATTCCTGGTTGGAGACCAGCTGTGTTGAAGGAATCACAGGGTTCTTGGAATAGCTTTCCTTTTTCAAGGAAGCTGCCTCATCAAGTTCTTGTGCTGGCATTGAAACACTTTGGGTTTCAATACTCTCAGCAAAAAAACTTACGTCGATGTGAGGGTCTGACTTTGGGAGCATTTTCCAAAACGTCTTCTTTCCGCTGCTGGGCAAAGCTGCCTGATAACTTTGGTTTTCTGGCAGAGGACCGTTATTGATGTCAATGTTGTCGGTAAAAAACGCAAGATCTATGCAAGCGTCTGACTCGGGGAAAGTTTTCCATAACAGCGGCGTCTTCTTGATGCGCTTAGTCTTTGATAACTGTTTTTCCCCTTTCTGATCCTCTTTCTTCTGTAATTTGGAGATGTTGTTCTTTTCGGTAACCAATTGTGTTGTGGAAATCACAGGTTCCTCTTTGCAAATCTTCTTTAAGGAATCTTCCTGATTACCTTCTTCTTCAGGCAGAGAAGTGTCCTGCTTTTTAACATTTTCAGTGCCAGACGTAGAGGGCTGTTCCTTCTCTGGTGTCTCCTGCAGTACGGAGATCGATTCCTGTTTGGTAACCAGTGAATCCTTTTCCATTCCAGTACCTTCAGCTGAAATCCTTAGATCAGCAGGGGCATGTTTCTCCAACCAGACTTGAAATGGTATCATTTTCTTCCTGTTGCGCCTCGTTGTTGGTGGCTGTTTCTTAGACTTAGAGGGCTGTTCCTTCTCTGCTACATCGATTGTCTCCTGCACTCCAGCGGTGGACTCTTCTTCACTGACCAGTGAATCGTTCTGCTTCTCAGTATTTCCTGCCGAAATCTCTTGGTCAACGGGGACGTGTTCCTCCGACCAGGTTTTAAATGGTACCTGGTTCTTCTCATTGGACTCGCTCTCAGGTGGCTGTCTGTCCCCTTTTTGATCCACAGTCTCTAGTGCTTTGGTGATTGATTCATTTTCAACCACCAGTGAAGCGTCCTGCTGTTCGATACTTTCAGCAGAAATCTTAAGCTCCTCAGGTGCGTGCAGCTCCCACCAGACTGCAAACGACACCTTCTTCTTCTTGCGCTTGGGTGGCGTGGGTGGCTGGAACTCCCTTTCAACAATGTTGTCGGATTCAACCTCTTCAACTCTAAGTTGGTTGGACTGCATTGTAACCTTTGCTTGTTTCAGGTTCTAAGATAAATCAATTCTCTAGATACTCAGTTAAGTTTTCACGTTAAGCTTGATGAAAAAGAAATGTTCACCAAACAATGTTGAAAATCTTACTACGAACTGCTAAATAAATTCTCAAGAGAAATGTATCAACAACGGCGGCTAAACGGCTGTGATGAAAGTAGATCAGTGTGAGGAGTTTATATCATCGCTGGTGATGTCAGAATTCTGCCTTTGGAGTTATATTGTGATTTCACATTGTGATGTCACAGTTCCGTTTGATATTCAGAGCGGGCTTGTCTGATGGATTTTTTATTAACAGGACGGATGCGCGCGCAACCTGGCTACAGAAAGAGTCAGTGGGCTTTTAAACTGTCACTGGTTGCCATAGTTACCAGTGAGGTGCAGTCACGGGAGGCAAGTGAGGCAGAGCCTCACCTGTCATAATGGAAAAATATAATGAAAAAATAATTTAGATTGCTATTTTCTCCATGTGGTTTGTACTGTAAAGTATTTATTTTTTATTTAGCTTGACCAATCTTGATTCTTTTGTCTTCAAAATCGCTGAATTTTTGCATTTTTCCATTCAAATGCTCGGAAGCGCAGCTGGTGAGGCAGCAGAGAGCTGAGCCTTCTATCACCTGAAGAACATTTCCAGGATTAAAGGACTAATGTCTCAGCCAGATCTAGAGAAACTCATCCATGCGTTCATCTTCAGTCGTATTGATTATTGCAACAGCGTCTTCACAGGTCTGTCCAACAAATCAATCAAACAGCTGCAGCTGATCCAGAATGCTGCTGCTGGCGTTCTCACTAAAACCAGGAAGATAGAACATAACACCAGTTTTAAAGTCCCTCCACTGGCTCCCTGTAGCTCAAAGAATAGACTTTAAAATACTGTTGTTAGTTTATAAATCACTGAACAGCTTAGCACCACAATACATTAAAGATCTGCTGTTGTTGTATCAACCTTCCAGACCTCTCAGGTTCTGGTTCTGGTTCTGCTCTGCATCCCCAGAACCAGAACCAAACGAGGAGAAGCAGCTTTCAGCATCTATGCACCACAAATTTGGAACAAACTTCCAGAAAACTGTAAAACAGCTGAAACACTGACTTCTTTTAAATCTCAACTGAAAATCCACCTGTTTAGAATTGTATTTGAAATGTAATCAATTACAAATTTATGGATGGAACTTGACTTAATCCTTTGTTTTTGATTCTATGTTGCATTGTGTTTCTGTGTTTGTAATGATGTAAAGCACTTTGAAATGCCTTGCTGCTGAAATGTGCTATACAAATAAAATTTGATTGATTGATTGATTGAGCCTCACCTGGGATTGCGCAACCTCTCGCTAACTGCCATTCAATGAGACTTGTCTGAACGTTGCCAATAAAATGGCTAAAAAACATTTAATATATGAACTGATTTTCCATAATTTAGCTTATCTATATAATGTATAGTGTTTTTTGTCACCAACTGTGTGTGTAACGTGTTTCGTGTGCTGAGCAGCGATCAGAAACCAGAGAACAGAATCGAGGTGAGGCAGGCAGTTCTCTGGCCTCATGGCAGGGGGCGCTCATGATCCCAGACATTGTGACTCCACAACTGCAGAGTAAGAGACAGTAACAGCGAGCTAGAAATACAGTAAAGCAGGGGTGATAAAGGTGGAGGGCCGGTGTTTTGTTTATCTGTGCTACCCTTAAATCCGTCCTACTGTTGAAAAAAATGATAATTTTAGTACTTAATACAGTTAATCTTACGCATGTGTAAAAAGGGTATGTTTGACGCTCTTGTTTTGAACCGGACAGACAGGGGTCAGAATGCAGATCACTAAATGGGGCCAGAACACAGAGCCATAAAATTAGCATTCCTGCAGGCAGTTGGGGGGAGACCTGCCGGAGGCCAGCATCTGTGATGGTGTAAAATTAATGCAAAATAGAAGATTGAAACCCCTAACATTTAATTTCTAAGTATTAATACCATGTTTTTACTGAAGATTGTATTATGTCATTTTAAAACTACTAAATGATGAATGTATTTGAAAACTGTGTTATTTGTGACGATATTAGAAGCAAATGGAAATTGTTTGAATGAAAATGTTTTGTTTACTATTAGAAAATGGCTCAGGAATTATACTTTATTTTGTCCTGTGGATTTTATGTATTATTTTGGCAGAACTCAATCTTTTGGGGGGGCTGACTGTGGAAAAGCAAAAACTGGGGTTTGCAAAGATAACATTTCCTTGAAAATGACCAGATGCAAGTCTCTTTGAGAACTTTAGGAGAGATAATGGAAGAGACGTCAGATTCCGAGGGTGTCTGCGAAATCTTATCTCAGGACTTTCGGCGCCGGGGACATTCGTACCTGGTATCGTCCAAGATTAAGTGGTCCGCCCTTGTGTCTCGACAGAAACCAGACGCCCTTGGAGCTTCGCTGTAAATTAGGAGATTTCTCAAGTTTCTCTGAATGTCGAAGGGGTTTCTAATTGGTCAAAGAACGGAACGCCTTGATTGAATATATTATATAGAAGAAACACCCACTCAGTATAAAATTTCATGTCAGTGCTAGAAATTCAGAAAGCTACCACTGTTTTGCTTTTTGGCATAAGCTCTCTCCAAAGACGCGTCTTTGCCTTTTTCTTTGTGTTTCTTTTTCTATTTTTCCTGTTACAAGTAATGAATATATATCTCTGTACCTCTGCAGCTTTGTTAATTGATTCATGCGTTGCTTTGTATGGGATTAAACTCTGTGATCTGTGATGTCAACGCGCAGTGTCGTTGTTTCACTTTCTCCAGCTGCAGCACCGCCCGCTAGGGATCCCGGGCCTTAAGGAAGAAAGAGCCAAACGTTTTGTCCAAAGTTAATGTTAAATTATTCTTCCTTAATACTACCTTGTGGTAAAGCGCACATCGATGCTACGTCACATACTGCTTACTCAGCAGATTTCTTATAACTACATCCTACCTGTGGAAGTTTTGTTACATGTGTTTTATTTCATCGCAGACTACGGTAAGCTTTATTTAATTTATTTTATACCTGGCTTTCATTAAGCTGCTGTATTACTTCATGGTTTAGTTTATGGGTCCGTTTTAAAAATGTGGTAAAAACAAAAAATAAAGAGTTCAGAAGAATATATTTGCATGGCTGCAGCAGGAACAGATCACAGGTGAGCAGTGAATGCAGCGGAGACTGAGGACATCTAGTGGGTGGAAGGAGTACTGCAACAACACGTCTGACCAGGTGCATAGAAAAATGCATAACGGCCTCAATTATTCACTGTATTCACCAAGGGTGACAGAATCAAAATGACTTTCACAGTTTTCTGCATGAGGATTAATGGTTCAAAGACATTTTGAAATATTTTTTTATCAAAATGCCCAAATTTAAGGATGTGAAAATGTTTTTAAAACATTGACAGCATGCAGATCTAAAATGCAGAAATGGTTTTCTACGTGAGTTATTATGATCCTAAATAAAACTAAACAGTTTAAAGTGCTCTAAGAAGATTTTTCATTGAGTCATGGAGAAAATGTTCATCTTTTAGGCATCTTTATTTCAAATAAAACATCTGAAGTGTATAAAAAGATACAAAACATTAATCAGAAGTGCAGTGTGGTAAATCAGAGGAAGTGATCATATATCCTATCACCATAGCAACGACCCAGCTAAGCAGCACAGCAGAAAACATAAAGTTCCCGCTGCAGAAAGGCACTCAGAAGACATTTTGCCACAGTTTAAGGGATTGTGACATTATCCATATATATATTCATTCTTTAAAATGAAAAGTATACAGGAATTATTGCACCTTTTAGCTGCCGTGCAAAATGTCAAATTATCAGCATCCAGAAAAGGTTCTGTTGTACAAGAATAATGTCATCTTTTCTGAAAACACCAAGAAAACGCAACAAAACTTTTTCCTTTAGACTTGTTTGAATTTAAAATAAAAACAGATCCAAGTTCAACTTTGATTTCCAGCATCAAATAACCATAAACAGTCATCTACAACATGTAAGCTTTAAATTTCTTTGGTTCATCACCAGGGACAAAATTTACATATTCATCTGGATTTGGGGCAAAAACAAAAATTAAAACTTCAAAAAAACAAACAAGCAAAAACACTTTCTTTTAACCAATTTAAAAAATGTATATACAATTTTCTGTTAAATATTTGTGTAAATACTAAAATATTAAAATATATAGTATAAAATATTTACTTAAGATTTGTTGATTGACAGAAATCATCCCTGTTTTGACCAAACTAACATATTATTATCATCTCCATGTTGTTTTAATTTCAAGGTTTGCATTCAAAGGTGTGCAGATCAAGTTAAACAGCATTTTAAGTGACTGGTTAAAGTATCCAGCTGCAAAATAAAGACAAAAAACAAACGACTTCACATGATTTCTGATCAGAAGATGAAAAGTTTTCTGACAATATAAAGTTCATAACGATAATTTCAGCATTCTTTATTTTTGGTATGGTCACCTCTAACTTTGAAAGCACCAACAACCAGGCAGACGACGAACTGACCAGGAAGCGTCTCTGAGCAGGTCAAAGCTGGACGGTCGTGTTTGTAGTGTGTCTACAGTTCGACAGAAACCACCAAAATGGATGAACTCAAAACCACAAAACCACGGAAATGCTTCCTTAGAGCTGCAGTGCAAAATATTACTGATCAATATGTAACAAGGCACACTTTAAAACGGAAGAATATCAAATCCACAAATAGAGAAATTAAATAAAGAAGTAAAACCAGAAAATAAAATCCTTCTGGCAGATTTCAACAATAATAGAGTCAATATTGAGTTTTAATGAACATCTGCAGGGAAAATGTTTAATTTCTGTAAAGACAAAACCAATATTTGGGGAATTTTGATTAATCCATTTGTTAATTAAAAACCTTTACAGTTTTGAATAATAAATAAATCACACATAGAATTATGGGGAATAAAAAGGTAAAACATTTCTGCTTGGTATTCTAACCTTGAAAATAGAGATTTAAAGAGGAGCAGCAAAAACTAATGAGGTGGATAATAAGGGGGTCCCAGGCTGGAAACCACTGCTGTAGGGTGTACTTAGTTATTTTATAAAAAACTATTTAATCTTTTCCACTTTTGCTTCATCTTTGTTTTAGAAATAACGACAGATAGGAAACTGTTGAACATTTTTGCACATTTCAAGTTAGATCACATTATTTTTTAACACGTCCTGAATAACTCTGAAAATACGATGTTTGTTTAGAACGGCTGCATGTGCTATTTGTACATAATTATAATTCACACAGAGACTTTTCAGGATTAACGGCTGATATGTTGTTCTATAGCCAACTAGCTACAGCTTATAAACACCTTAAGAACTGATCAAGTCCCTTAAATTTATTTGAACAATGAAAATAATTTTAAAAACATTCTACTCAAATCCAAACGTGTTTAACAAATCCCCCAAAAGAACCAAAATCCCACAGAAAAAGAGGAGCAGGAGAATAACTTTTATGTTTTAAACATGCTGTTATCTCTCACGACTGGATGGTGGGCTGTTATTACACACAAGAAGAAAAAGAAGGAGGCAGTTAAAGGGAACCTATCAAACAAAATTCACATTTTTCCATGTCTTCGTTCTTAAATTTAGTCCCTACTGCTTCTAAAACAGCCTACAGGCTTAAAAAGACGTTTTTAGGCAATACGTTGTTTTTTTGTGTCTGGAAAACGACTCGTTTCAAAACCTTTCATATTGTTGAGTCACACTGTGCCGTCACCTAGCAACCAAAGTGGAGCTCCATACAGCTGGTTTTATTGCTGTACAATGGCTGATGGAAAAGACAAGTGTTTACTTGTTGATTTAGCATCCAGAAACCAATTCCTGCATTTTGGTTGATTGTGCAGAAGGCTCCACTTCTGCTTTTCAAAGATGTACGGTTGTATAATCGTGCATGTGTCTGCAGCCATTTTCACGTGTGAGTGTAAACGTTGAATTGGGGGGCGTGTCCAGCAGCAGCTTATTTGGATTTAAAGTGACAAGAGGTCCTAAAGCAGCTCATTCTGACAAAAAATCTCATTATCTAAAATGATTTTATGTTAAAAATGTAATGAACATGTTTTGTATAGGCCATTGATCTATCCTAACCTGCTAAAAGAAGCACAAATGAAGAGAAAAACAAGAGTAAAGTACTGACAGCAGCGTGTCTTTGCCGGTTGTTCCCTCTTTACGAAGCTCTGCGTTGCCTCTGGACTCCCAGGATTACGAAGGTCTGGGCAGTCTGTAAACATGATGACACTCTGTGTTTCCCAACATGTTAAATCACTTCCATCCTCTGCTTGTTGCTGCCTGGAAGCTCAGCGATCTGTTTCTGTGTCTGTTATCAAGTAGTTCCGTCAGTTAGCGTCCCATCTGCTGGTTCCTTCAGGTTCAAACTTAAACATCTGACGCCAGTAAACCGTTTACCTCTCAGAAATGAGATCTGCCGTTCCTTTAAATGAAACTGTCAGCGAAAAAATTCCCACAAAAGCCTCAGAGTTTCTGTTTCCCTCCAGAAGTTTAATTAGCTTCCTTCTCTCATGGGGCAGCGTCGTTGAATGTCCTGTACATCTGGAGCGAGGTCACCTCCACGTCCGGCACCTTCAGGTTCTGGGGACGGCCCGTCGGGCTGTAGCCTGCCGACCGGCCCATGGGGCTGAACCCCGTGGCGGCGCGGCCCACCTGGGGGAAACCCGACGCCCGCGGCAAGGCGGGACGCCTCAGGAAACGGCCTGACGTCACCAGGTCGCCGTAGCCCTGCGCGTGGGAGAAGGCGTAGCCCGAGCGGCGGGAGCTGGTGCGGCGGATCCGGGCCCGGCGAGGCAGAGGAGGAGGAGTAGCTCTGGCCTGTCTCACCTTGAACATTACCTGAAGGTCAAAGGAGGAAAAGAAAAGATTGAAAAACTGTCTGGAGTGGAAGTTGGAAGGAATGTTTGGATCATCAGAAACGTAAAAGCTGAAATACTACAGAGTCAGGTGTTCAATCTTCACCTACTATTATTACGGCTGGGTTGTTGATACAGCCAGAAAATGATCCTTTTTACTCTTTTTGTACACTTAACCCACCTGGATCCAATGATGGCTCGTTAGAAGGCCTAAAGAACACTGACCTGCTGAAAAGGTTGTTACTACCAGCAGGGAGAGAACTGAAACATGCAGGATGGGAACCCTGCAGTAAAGTCAGGTGCAGCGATAAATTTATAGTTTTCTCCTCGTACCACAGCAATCACTTATAAATAATCGTAAAATGAACATTAAGTCTAAAATCGACCTGCTGCAACACACTGCATGTCCTGCTCTTTGTGTGGGAAATATTTCAGTGTTTTTTTAGGGGCGTTGTTGTCAGTTGCTATGGCAACAAGTCTGCGTGTACCCTGGATAATGCAGAGAGCGAGACAGACGTGGTTTTGAGTTGCACTTGAACGGTTTTTCTTTTGCTGTGGAGCCCAGCACGAAATTAATAACATCTACATTTCTGAGTTTCATACGGCGGCAGAGCGGCTGGATGGCATGGAAGAGAAAAATCCTGTTTCCTTCCAGCATTGTAAACATGCACGGAATTTCCTTATGTAAACAATAACATGCAGGTGGTCTACATTTGTAAATATGTTACTTATATATACTGTATGTATTTGAATTCAATGAGAAGGTGTGTCCAAACTTTTGGTCTGTAATATACACTGCTCAAAAAAATAAAGGGAACACTCAAATAACACATCCTAGATCTGAATGAAAGAAATATTCTCATTGAATATTTTGTTCTGTACAAAGTTCCATTTGCACAACAGGAGGTGAAATTGATTGTCAATCAGTTTTGCTTCCTAAGTGGACAGTTTGATTTTACAGAAGTTTGATTTACTTGGAGTTATATTGTGTTGTTTAAGTGTTCCCTTTATTTTTTTGAGCAGTATATGTATATATATATATATATATATATATATATATATATATATATATATATATATATATATATATATATATATATATATATATATATATATATATATATATATATAGTATATTTATTTATTTATT
Source organism: Xiphophorus maculatus (assembly GCF_002775205.1). Classification (NCBI taxonomy): domain Eukaryota; kingdom Metazoa; phylum Chordata; class Actinopteri; order Cyprinodontiformes; family Poeciliidae; genus Xiphophorus; species Xiphophorus maculatus. The sequence continues at coordinate 3,353,009 of NC_036454.1, read as the reverse complement.
TAGTTATTTATTTATATACAGAGAGAGAGAGGTAGATATATCTATATATACTATATATATATATATATACTGTATATTTATTTATTTATATACAGAGAGAGAGAGGGGTACATATATATATATATATATATGTACAGGGGTATATATATCCCTGTATATGTATATATATATATATATGCTGTATATATACGTATATATATATACGTATATATATATATATATATATCTATATATATATATATATATATTATATATATATATATATATATCTATCTATATATATATATATCTACCCCTCTCTCTCTGTATAAATAAATAAATAAATAAATATTTATTTATTTATATAATAAATAAATATATATCTATATATATATATATATATCTATATATATATCTATATATTTTATATCTATATATATATTTATTTTTATTTATATACAGAGAGAGAGGGTAGATATATCTATCTATATCTATATATCTATATATACTGTATATAGATAGATATATAGATTGATATTGATAGTGAGAGGGACAGATAGATACCTATATATAGATAGATTTAGAAGAAGGTAAATAATTTAGATATAGATGATATACTGTATCTATATCTAAAATATATATATATCTTGCCCAGAAAGATAAACTGTTTTCAAAATTTTCCCAATTTTATAGGTTTAGACTTCTAATAGGCTCCTTTTGTTCCACAGTGTTTACATTTTCTTTTCCTAAACCTCCCTTTAATTAATAAATGTGGTTTTCTTATTTTCTGTTCAGAATTAGAAATAAAAATCTTAGAATGGGTGAACATGAGTCCTGATGTTGTTGAACGTGGGGGAAGCCGGAGCACCCGGAGTGAACCCACACCTGCACGGAGAGACGTTTCCCACCGTGCAGTCCTGGCTTTTTAATATTGAAATGTCCAATTAACAACAACAGTGGCTCATTTTTGAAATTACCACCAATCACCCAACCCACACGTGGCCCCACCCCCTTTTAGGTCTAGTAGACATAAAGTGATGTCTACGCTGGATGGACTTTACATCTGCGTTTGAACTTGCGCAGAGATGTTGGAGATAAAGCCTTTTTCAGACGCTTCCACAGTGAAATCTTTTTCATGGGTCTCTCTTCTTCTTCTTCTTCAGAGATATTGATCAGATCAGCTGACTCTTCCGCTGCTTGAGTCTCTGATTCTTGAGGTGTTGTGTGGATTACATCTTCGTTTACCTGTGGAGGGGATGTTCTCAGTTTTTCCATTAGACCACTCTCCCCTTCTGTGGAAACTACAGGAATCTGCTGTTCTTCAGAGATCTGCTGTACTTCGGTAATCTGCTGTTCTTCAGAGATCTGCTGTTCTTCAGAGATCTGCTGTTCTTCAGAGATCTGCTGTTCTTCAGAGATCTGCTGTTCTTCAGTGATCTGCTGTTCTTCAGAGATCTGCTGTACTTCGGTAATCTGCTGTTCTTCAGAGATCTGCTGTTCTTCAGAGATCTGCTGTTCTTCAGTGATCTGCTGTTCTTCGGTAATCTGCTGTTCTTTAGTGATCTGCTGTTCTTCAGAGATCTGCTGTTCTTCGGTAATCTGCTGTTCTTCAGAGATCTGCGGTTCTTCAGTGATCTGCTGTTCTTCGGTAATCTGCTGTTCTTTAGAGATCTGCTGTTCTTCAGAGATCTGCTGTTCTTCAGAGATCTGCTGTTCTTCGGTGATCTGCTGTTCTTCGGTAATCTGCTGTTCTTTAGAGATCTGCTGTTCTTCGGTAATCTGCTGTTCTTCAGAGATCTGCTGTTCTTCAGAGATCTGCTGTTCTTTGGTGATCTGCTGTTCTTCAGAGATCTGCTGTTCTTCAGAGATCTGCTGTTCTTTGGTGATCTGCTGTTCTTCAGAGATCTGCTGTTCTTTAGAGATCTGCTGTTCTTCGGTAATCTGCTGTTCTTCGGTGATCTGTTGTTCTTCAGTGATCTGCTGTTCTTCGGTAATCTGCTGTTCTTTAGTGATCTGCTGTTCTTCAGAGATCTGCTGTTCTTCAGAGATCTGCTGTTCTTCAGAGATCTGCTGTTCTTTAGAGATCTGCTGTTCTTCAGTGATCTGCTTTTCTTCAGAGATCTGCTGTTCTTCAGAGATCTGCTGTTCTTTAGTGATCTGCTGTTCTTCAGAGATCTGCTGTTCTTCGGTAATCTGTTGTTCTTTAGAGATCTGCTGTTCTTTAGTGATCTGCTGTTCTTCAGAGATCTGCTGTTCTTCAGTGATCTGCTGTTCTTCGGTAATCTGCTGTTCTTTAGTGATCTGCTGTTCTTCAGAGATCTGCTGTTCTTCGGTAATCTGCTGTTCTTCAGAGATCTGCTGTTCTTCAGAGATCTGCTGTTCTTCAGTGATCTGCTGTTCTTCGGTAATCTGCTGTTCTTTAGTGATCTGCTGTTCTTCAGAGATCTGCTGTTCTTCGGTAATCTGCTGTTCTTCAGAGATCTGCGGTTCTTCAGTGATCTGCTGTTCTTCGGTAATCTGCTGTTCTTTAGAGATCTGCTGTTCTTCAGAGATCTGCTGTTCTTCAGAGATCTGCTGTTCTTCGGTGATCTGCTGTTCTTCGGTAATCTGCTGTTCTTTAGAGATCTGCTGTTCTTCGGTAATCTGCTGTTCTTCAGAGATCTGCTGTTCTTCAGAGATCTGCTGTTCTTTGGTGATCTGCTGTTCTTCAGAGATCTGCTGTTCTTCAGAGATCTGCTGTTCTTTGGTGATCTGCTGTTCTTCAGAGATCTGCTGTTCTTTAGAGATCTGCTGTTCTTCGGTAATCTGCTGTTCTTCGGTGATCTGTTGTTCTTCAGTGATCTGCTGTTCTTCGGTAATCTGCTGTTCTTTAGTGATCTGCTGTTCTTCAGAGATCTGCTGTTCTTCAGAGATCTGCTGTTCTTCAGAGATCTGCTGTTCTTCAGTGATCTGCTGTTCTTCGGTGATCTGTTGTTCTTCAGTGATCTGCTGTTCTTCGGTAATCTGCTGTTCTTTAGAGATCTGCTGTTCTTCAGTGATCTGCTTTTCTTCAGAGATCTGCTGTTCTTTAGAGATCTGCTGTTCTTTAGTGATCTGCTGTTCTTCAGAGATCTGCTGTTCTTCAGTGATCTGCTGTTCTTCGGTAATCTGCTGTTCTTTGGTGATCTGCTGTTCTTTGGTGATCTGCTGTTCTTCAGTGATCTGCTGTTCTTCGGTAATCTGCTGTTCTTCAGTGATCTGCTGTTCTATAGAGATCACTGTTTCTTTTGTACAAATGTCGTTTTTAACAGAGGTTTTATGATCCTCAACTATTTCTGGTGTAGAAACTACTTGATGTTCACCGTTTTCTCCAGAAGCCTTTTCAGTATTGAGGGTCTCCAGTTCAGAGGCAGCTTTCTTTACTGACTTTCTCTTGATCCTACGTTTAGGTTTCCTCGATGGCTTGTTTTCATCTTGCTGGTCTCCATTTTGTTGTGTTGTGGAGACAGATTCTTCTTTAGAAATCACTGTTTCTTTTGTCTGAATCTCGTTTTTAATGGAAGCTGCATGGTCCCCAACTGTTCCTAGTATAGAAACTATTTGTTCACCGTTTTCTCCAGAAGCCTTTTCAGTATTGAGGTTTTCCAATTCAGATCCAGCTTTCATTGCTGCCTTTCTCCTGATCCTACGTTTAGGTTTCCTCGATGGCTTTTTCTCATCTTCATGGTCTCCATTTTGTTGTGTTTCAGGGACCGTTTCTTCTTCAGTGATCTGCTGTTCTATAGAGATCACTGTTTCTTTTGTACAAATCTCGTTTTTAACAGAGGTTTTATGATCCTCAACTATTTCTGGTGTAGAAACTACTTGATGTTCACCGTTTTCTCCAGAAGCCTTTTCAGTATTGAGGGTCTCCAGTTCAGAGGCAGCTTTCTTTGCTGACTTTCTCTTGATCCTACGTTTAGGTTTCCTCGATGGCTTTTTCTCATCTTCCTGGTCCAGATTTAGTTGTGTTGTAGAGACAGTTTGTTCTTCGATCGCCTGCTGTACTTTACTGATGATCATTTCATCTGTGTGACTCTCGTTTTTGATGGTAGCTGTCTGATCCTCAACTGTTTCTGATATAGAAACATCTTGATGTTCACTGTTTTCTCCAGAAACTTGATCATTGTTGAGGTTTTCCAATTCAGATCCAGCTTTCATTGCTGCCTTTCTCCTGATCCTACGTTTAGGTTTCCTCGATGGCTTTGTCTCATCTTCCTGGTCTCCATTTTGTTGTGTTTCAGGGACCGTTTCTTCTTCAGTGATCTGCTGTTCTATAGAGATCACTGCTTCTTTTGTACGAATTTCGTTTTTAACAGAGGTTTTATGATCCTCAACTGTTTCTGGTGCAGAAACTACTTGATGTTCACCGTTTTCTCCAGAAGCCTTTTCAGTATTGAGGTTTTCCAATTCAGAGGCAGCTTTCTTTACTGACTTTCTCTTGTTCTTACGTTTAAGTTTCCTCGATGGCTTTTTCTCATCTTCCTGGTCCAGATTTAGTTGTGTTGTGGAGACAGATTCTTCTTCGATCGCTTGCTGTACTTTACTGATGACCATTTCATCTGTGAGATTCTCGTTTTTGATGGTAGCTGTCTGATCCTCAACTGTTTCTGATATAGAAACATCTTGATGTTCACTGTTTTCTCCAGAAATATTTTCATTACTGACAGCTTTCAATGATGACTTTCTCTTGTTCTTGCGTTTAGATTTCTTTGATGGCTTCTTCTCGTCTCGATGGTCTCCATTTTGTTGGGTTTCAGAGATGGTTTCTTCTTCAGTGATCACTGTTTCTTTTGTATGGATCTCGTTTTTGATGGTAGCTGTCTGATCTCCAACTGTTTCTGGTGCTGAAATGTCTTGTTCACTGTTTTCTCCTGAAACATTTTCATTACTGAGCGTCTCCAGTTCAGAAACAGCTTTCATTGATGACTTTTTCCTGTTCTTACCTGGAGATCTCTTGAATAGCCTGGCCTGCAGATCCTGATGCCCATTCAGTCGTGTTTCAGAGGGCTGTTGTTTTGGCACTGAATAGAGCTCAGTTTGTGTTAAAATCGCCTGATAAACTGGTTTTAACTGATAGCTGGTTTCCTGAACATCCATCTCAGTTTGTGTTGAAGCAGATGAATAATGGACTGTTTTCTGCTCTGGCCGGTCTTGTGAATCTGTCTGAATTTCAACAGAAACCACTGAATTCTTGCCTTGTCTTCTCTCTGAGAGTCCTTTCCTCATCAGATCTTTCTGCTGTTTAAGTTTAGCATTTAGTTTCTGATTGGTATTGAACATCTCATCAAGTTGTGCCATTAAGTACTTCTGTACTTCGATATATTCCAGTTCAGACTCCTTAAATTTGGCGAGACATGTACAGTTTGCTCGACTTGTTGCCTTTTCAGAAGAGTGGGGCAAATTCTGAATTTCAGTTAAACTCTCTCCTTGAACATTTTCTGCAGTTTGACTATCAGGAACCTCAGTTAAATTCTCGGTTTGGATGTTGTCCTTGGGCTTACCCATAGATGGACTTTTCTCCCCTTTCTGATCCAGTGTCTGCTGCGGTTTGAAGACGGATTCCTGGTTGGTGACCAGCTGTGTTGAAGGAATCACAGGGTTCTTGGAATAGCTTTCCTTTTTCAAGGAAGCTGCCTCATCAAGTTCTTGTGCCGGCATTGAAACACTTTGGGTTTCAATACTCTCAGCAAAAAAACTTACGTCGATGTGAGGGTCTGACTTTGGGAGCATTTTCCAAAACGTCTTCTTTCCGCTGCTGGGCAAAGCTGCCCGATAACTTTGGTTTTCTGGCAGAGGACCGTTATTGATGTCAATGTTGTCGGTAAAAAACGCAAGATCTATGCAAGCGTCTGACTCGGGGAAAGTTTTCCATAACAGCGGCGTCTTCTTGATGCGCTTAGTCTTTGATAACTGTTTTTCCCCTTTCTGATCCTCTTTCTTCTGTAATTTGGAGATGTTGTTCTTTTCGGTAACCAATTGTGTTGTGGAAATCACAGGTTCCTCTTTGCAAATCTTCTTTAAGGAATCTTCCTGATTACCTTCTTCTTCAGGCAGAGAAGTGTCCTGCTTTTTAACATTTTCAGTGCCAGACGTAGAGGGCTGTTCCTTCTCTGGTGTCTCCTGCAGTACGGAGATCGATTCCTGTTTGGTAACCAGTGAATCCTTTTCCATTCCAGTACCTTCAGCTGAAATCCTTAGATCAGCAGGGGCATGTTTCTCCAACCAGACTTGAAATGGTATCATTTTCTTCCTGTTGCGCCTCGTTGTTGGTGGCTGTTTCTTAGACTTAGAGGGCTGTTCCTTCTCTGCTACATCGATTGTCTCCTGCACTCCAGCGGTGGACTCTTCTTCACTGACCAGTGAATCGTTCTGCTTCTCAGTATTTCCTGCCGAAATCTCTTGGTCAACGGGGACGTGTTCCTCCGACCAGGTTTTAAATGGTACCTGGTTCTTCTCATTGGACTCGCTCTCAGGTGGCTGTCTGTCCCCTTTTTGATCCACAGTCTCTAGTGCTTTGGTGATTGATTCATTTTCAACCACCAGTGAAGCGTCCTGCTGTTCGATACTTTCAGCAGAAATCTTAAGCTCCTCAGGTGCGTGCAGCTCCCACCAGACTGCAAACGACACCTTCTTCTTCTTGCGTTTGGGTGGCGTGGGTGGCTGGAACTCCCTTTCAACAATGTTGTCGGATTCAACCTCTTCAACTCTAAGTTGGTTGGACTGCATTGTAACCTTTGCTTGTTTCAGGTTCTAAGATAAATCAATTCTCTAGATACTCAGTTAAGTTTTCACGTTAAGCTTGATGAAAAAGAAATGTTCACCAAACAATGTTGAAAATCTTACTACGAACTGCTAAATAAATTCTCAAGAGAAATGTATCAACAACGGCGGCTAAACGGCTGTGATGAAAGTAGATCAGTGTGAGGAGTTTATATCATCGCTGGTGATGTCAGAATTCTGCCTTTGGAGTTATATTGTGATTTCACATTGTGATGTCACAGTTCCGTTTGATATTCAGAGCGGGCTTGTCTGATGGATTTTTTATTAACAGGACGGATGCGCGCGCAACCTGGCTACAGAAAGAGTCAGTGGGCTTTTAAACTGTCACTGGTTGCCATAGTTACCAGTGAGGTGCAGTCACGGGAGGCAAGTGAGGCAGAGCCTCACCTGTCATAATGGAAAAATATAATGAAAAAATAATTTAGATTGCTATTTTCTCCATGTGGTTTGTACTGTAAAGTATTTATTTTTTATTTAGCTTGACCAATCTTGATTCTTTTGTCTTCAAAATCGCTGAATTTTTGCATTTTTCCATTCAAATGCTCGGAAGCGCAGCTGGTGAGGCAGCAGAGAGCTGAGCCTCACCTACAAGCTCTCTGTATTGTGCACAATATATGAATACACCTGACTGAGTGATTTCACCTGAACAGTGCTTGGAAATAGTATTTTTTTCCACGACAGCTATCTATCCGTGCTAAGGTAGGAAAATCTGACGAGGTAGCACCGATAGTCAGAACACCGGCATCCTGCATGTTTTAGTTCTCTCCCTGGTTTAGCTTATAACGAAGCAATTCAGGCCTAAAATAGCATCTCAATGCTAAACATGTAGCAGAACAGACGCTAATGTCGCCGTCCACAGTTCACATTTCTAAAGAAGTTCCTGAAACTCTGGAAAGCTGAAAGGGTAGAATAACACTTTCAGACCTAAATAACAGATATAAAACAATAAATATATTTGTTATTGAGCTCATATTTACTTATTCAATAATTTAGCATTGAATAGCATGTTGCTTTCTTTAAAAGAACGAGGGACACGCTACAGGCAAATGACATTCCAGGAACGCCGCTGTGCATTGGTGAACATGCAAAGCGGCTCCTGGTGTTTCCTGCACCTTGTCGTTGATGGTGGGGCAGAGCTGAATCAACAGGAAGCGGCAGGTAACCACAGGAAGTACGCACAGGATGGAGGTCAGGATGATCGTCAGCCAAACGTTGGGCTGGTTCAGAGAGTTTCGAGCCGTTCCTAAAGAAACAAACAAAATAAAATAAAATTAGCTTTTTAAAAAGGTCATCAGGTTCAGTCAGACATGGATGAAACTTGTTTTTTTAAATCACATTTATTGACAACAAAACTGATATATCTCAACCAAATATGGGAGAAATAAAGGAATAATAATAATAATAATAATAATAACTAAAAGGCAATGTTCTCAAGGCTCAATAATGAATAAAATATTCTAAAAATAATTTGTTTATCTTATAAACAGAAAATACCAAAAGGTCTAAATATGAAAACTTTAATTTTTATTAGATTTAGATCTAAGTTATTGTGATAAATGGTAAAATTGTTATTTTGAGACAATTTTCCAGTAATATAAAATTAATAATGGCATAATAGTGCAAGAACACATTCTCTAAGATCAATAAACTTTAAATTTTAATGAATATTTAAAACTGGAAGACATTTAAATACACAAAATAAATAAACAAAAACAACAGAAAAAACAAATGGATTAGAAAGTCTTTCCAAACCAAACTGTTCCTCTAAAAAGGAGCTGGTTGAGAGACCAAAGCACCAGACTGGAGACTTTTATCATCCAGTTTTTGGTGGAAAGAGAGAGAATAGAGAAAAACATAAATCATCCAAGTGGAAGTTATTGGGCTTATTTTAATTTATTATGTGATTAATTGAATTATTGCGACAGTCTATAGAGAGAGTAGATGTATTTTGTTTTTAATGCGATCCAAGTCCAGTCAGCCTCGCTTGAAGCTGACGGATCCTCACCTATGAAGGGAAAAGCTGATGGAACGATGAGGAACGTGCCGTTGCTGTACATGGTGAAGGTGACGGCGAAGTACATGGCCAGACTTCCCAAAACGAAGAAGGTGTTCACCGCCGTCCAGTAGGACATCTCCAACCCCAGCTACCGACAAGCAGACAGACCATCTTCAAAATGTTCACTTCACTCTGTACATTCCTGAAAAACACTAGACAGCAGGTTGTTCCTCCGCACCTGGATGCTGACTGCAAACAGCAGGCAGGTCTGCGTGAGCAGGGCGAAGGACTGGTAGTCGGCCACGTCCTTCCCGTCGTCCCTCACCGTGTCCTGCAGCGCGGCGTACGGGATGAAGAACAGCACCAGGGAGCAGTACCAGCTGTGGACGGCACATTTGAAGAAGGTCGTCTTGCTGAAGTACAGGCTGAGTTGGCCGGGAATGTAGAGCTGTGGGTGCTGGAAACTCCACGCGTCGTTCACATCCTGACCAGCAGAGGGAGACAAAGGTGAAGACTGTGAATCCAAATTTTAGGTAGAAACTCCTACTTTTGCACAATTAAAAATGTTGTTTAATCTTTTGGAACATGGATCAAAAAGCTATGAATCAGTTATTAAGCTATTAATTAAGGTGAAACTTTCGCCACTTGTTGAGTGTTTATATTTCAAATCAGAACTGCATGTGTGTTTTAGGGACTGTTTCTCTTTTCACATTATAAAATGGCCATCATCTTTGTTTATATATCAGATGGCGCTGATGGCCAGCGGCGCCCTCTGCTGGATGGAGGCAAAATTACAACAATAAAAGAAGGCCTGAAACGGTTTCATTAAAAGTTTGTGGATTGGAACAAATTTTATTCTAAGAAAACATAACAATTAATGATGATTGGATTACTTGTTCACATTATTACCTGATCAAACAGGCTCATTCCCAGAACAGGCAGCGCTGTGTACATCAGGTTGTAGAGCGTGATGAACCACTCGTCATACACCGTCTGAAAGAGCAAAGTTCAAATTTCTTATTTTTCTGAGTGGTGAAAAACTGACGTTTAAATGTCAGGACTCATCTTTGGCTGTCTCACCTGCGCCGAGAATCCGCAGAAGAAGGCAAACCAGAAGTGGACAAAGGTGAAGGTGAAGTTCTTGTAGAAGAAGTAGCGCAGGAATTTGCACATGCGCAGGTAGGACCAGCGTCCGTGCACCAGCAGGAGGCGCTGCAGGAAGCGGAACTGGGCGAAGGAGTAGTCGCTGGACAGGACGGCCTGCATGCCCTCCTGTCCTGAGATGCCAACACCAATATGAGCCGCTTGGAGGAGACAGAGAGAGGAATGATTTATTTAAAGATGATTTAAAAACAGAGGGACATTTGCAGAAATATGCTTAAAGTAAAACAATTGGATGAATGGATGGATGTACAGACGGATAGATGATCTTAATTCCAATAAAACGCCTCAGACTCTAAGCTGTCGTCCTTTTATTGTCCAGTAGGTGGCAGAAAAACACAAAAATCGTGGAGTATCACAGTTTTGTGTGTAAAATCAAACTGTCTGTATTCAGCAGCAGCTTAATACTAGATGCTGTTTCTGTCAACATGAAGGACAGAACTGAGGAAGTTATGACTTTCTTTTGTTATTCCACACTGTTGTTTCATTATAATCGCCTTTTAAATACAAAACTCACCATAGAAAAAAACAAATTTCAGCATTTATTTCAGAAAATATGAAGCGTGACGTTATTCTGTTTACCGAACTGACTAAAACCAAAACCTTGGTGGTACCTTTGATCATGCTGACGTCGTTGGCTCCATCACCTATAGCCAGAGTTACCGCCTTCTTGTACTTCTTGACCAGCTCCACCACGTGGGCCTTCTGCAGCGGCGTCACCCTGCAGCAGATCACCGCTTTACACAAACACGCCGTCCTGAGGAACTCCAGCTCCATGCTGCTCTCCAGGGCGTACGCCTGTCCCACAAAAACAGGAGCATTACTCATAAATATCCAGGTTCATTGATTCATTGGCCAGTAGAGGGAGCTGTTGTAACGTACCAGACTGTGTCCGTTGATAACAAGTCCATACTCCCCATTGGCCTCCTCGTCTTTAATCAAATTTTTACTCTTCTCCTCTGGCAAAAGCAGGCTGTTTGGTGCTCCATCTGGTTTCATGGAGTTTTGTGCATTTCTGCTCCAAAAATCAAAACTACAGCTGGTTAAATTAGAGCTTAAAAATGACTTGGCTTCATAAAGACTTTAGAAATGTTCCTCTGACCTCAGTTCTTGTCTGACATCCTCAGGCGAGTGACCCGAGACGATGAAGACGTCTTTCATTTCCTCCCGCAGCAGGTTGCACGAGTAGCCGATGTTTTCTGCCGTTTCTAAAAGACAAACTAAAACTGTAACAAACAAGACTGGACAAAGTCTCAGTCCAGGTCAAAGTAAAGAATCCCTTCACACACAGAGCATGAAATGTCACATTTAAGATCTTTTCAGACCTTTTATTGCCACCTTGAAGTTTTGCCCGACAGAAAAAAACTAAAAAAATGAAGACCTGTGATTACTGTATTTAAGGCCAACTTACATTTCATTCATTTTAACATTTTAAGACATTTTGATTGGACGACTGGACACCTGGATGAAAGGTGAATTAACGACCCTCCGTTATTTCAAGGAGTGAAGGCAGGGGCAGAGCTACAGGGGGCGCTCTTCCTTCCCAGATGAGAATCTGGGACAATTAAAATGATTTAAATATAAAGTTTTAACCAGATATTTACAAAAGACGCAACCTCTCTTTTTTTTCTCGGAGTCTGAAGTTAAATCTGGTCAAACTCTTCTTGTTTCAGGTCAGTTAAAATTACCAAAATAATTTATATTCCCTAAATGCCATAAAACTTAGCTAGAATTTTTTTTAAATAGATTTTTCTGAAACCTTCCTTGAATTTGAAAGTTGCCTTTTAAACTGTGTGACTTGGGTCAGACCTTTTGGGTTTCCTATAAATATGATAAATAAATATGTTAGTTGTTGTTCTGATCCATGAGCCCTCCAGACCCCGTGGCCCCCCGGGGGTAAAAGTCTAGCTCCGCCACTGCATGCAGGAAATATTGAGCATATTGGCTGCTTTTTAGCTTAAGTTGTTCATTTCAAACAAAGTTTTCCTTTAAATACCTTGCTTGTCGCCAGTCAGAACCCAGATTTTGATGTCCGCTTTGGCCAGCTGCTCAATGGTCTGAGGTACTCCGTCCTGTAGCTTGTCTTCGATGGCTGTTGCTCCCAGCAGCTGCAGACCAACACAAACAGCAACATGCATTAAATCCAGTTAGTTTCCTGTTTTTATCTGTTTTAAACCAGATATTTATTTATCTTCCTACCAGCAGGTCCTTCTCTATCTCCTCGTACAGCTCATCCAGTTTGCTGTCCTTGTCTTCCAGCGAGGTGCTCGCCTCATGGTGGCGCTGTCTCCACTGGTTGAAATACTCCTCGTCCAAATCTTTGTAGGCTAGAGCGAGCGTCCGCAGTCCCTCCCCGGCAAATTCCTGCAGATCAGCACGAACATACTTATAAGGATGAACCGTGAAAACATGCGTCTCTGCAGCGAACGCAGCAGTGATACCATCTGAAGATATAAACAAAGTCAAACTTAAGCATCCGGCTGTGTAAATCATAAAGATTCCCATCTAATAAAACTTGCTAGTTTTATTAGATGGGAATCTTTATGATTTACACAGCCGGAGAAAAAACTGATCGTTTTGGTTCTGAGTGTTTTTTCTGTTATAAACAGGATCTAAGCTAGCAGACATCAAGTGAACAGACAGAAGAGGGAAAGCATGTAAAGAATCCAAACTTCTTCAACTAAACGTGACCTTTGTAAAGAACAAACAAACTCTTGGTGTGAATAAGAAGGTTCTGGTGACCCGCAGAGTGAGTACATGTAGTAACAAACACGTAGGCTACATGCCCGTTTTAGCTAGCAGATAAAAGCTAGGTTAGCTAAGCTAAATATGCTAGTTCGGCAGTAAGCACTAAAGTAAATATTGATGAGATTTATCTTAGTGTCACACAGAGGTGGGTAGAGTGATCAAAAACGATAATCAAAAAATAGTCATAATGTACTTTAATTGTTTAAAAGTTATGTAGGAACGAGGCGAGAGCTACTTCTAAGCTTGCAGCTTGTTTGTTGTTGTCATAGCAACTGCCTACCAAGATGGCTGCCAGTTACAAAGATCCTGAAAGTGTGAGGTCACATGAGAACTATGTATGTCTTGAATATTCTATCAGATGTGTTATGTATTGATATTGATCATGTGTCTGTATATTGTTATTGATTGATTGATTTATTGCCCAGCCTGACCAGCCTGACCAGGTGGAGGGACTGGACTCGTGCAAACAAGTGGAAACCAAAGCATGAGGAGGAAAAGTAGCTTCACTGACGTTGAGGTGCTCCGTGGTGACGTCCATCAGCTTGCTGCAGGACTGGTGCAGCCTCTCGTAGATGATCGTGTCGGCGCCTTTGCAGTAGAGCGAGAGCTTCCCCTCCGGACTGCGCACTGTTTACACACACACACACACACACACACACACACACACACACACACACACACACACACACACACACACACACACACACACACACACGCACACACACACACACACACACACACACACACACACACACACGCGCACACACACACACACACACACCAAAGTCTGTGTTTCATTTAGCAGGAAACAGAAACTAAATGGCAAGCAGCTCAGAAAAACCCGGGCTTCTCACCGATGACGGACATCCTCTTGCGGACGTTGTTGAAGTCGAGGATCGCCAGCAGTTCGTAGCTGCGTTGATTTCCCATTTCCACGATGGAAATGCTGTCAGGCGTTCGCGAGCGGAAGACGAATCCGAAGTTTCTGGCCGCAGTCACGAGTGCGCCTTCGTCTGGAGACTGGGCCTGATAGAGAAGCTCTCCTGCAGGAGAAACAGGCTGACTTCCTGTTCCAAACCAGGGAGAAACGCTGGCACCTTCTCCACCCACCTTCCTTCTTCTCCTCGGCCATGACGGTGTGGCAGAGCGCCAGCAGCCTGAAGAAGGCGTGGACCTCCGGGTTCTCCAGCTTCACCGCCTCCACCAGCGCGTGGTCGTAGAAAACGAACCGCGGGTCGGCCAGCGCATTGAAGGAGAAGTCCACCGGGTCTTTGTGCTGCAGATCAGGAAGTAAACGGACCTGTAATCTGACGTCAGGATGAACGCGTCCCAACAGCAGCTTCTGACTTAAAATGAAGCTCAAAACTCCTACACAACATCACAGCTGCTGTTTTTGAGTTTTGTATTTCAAAATGTTGGTGGAGAATCATCTCAGACTAAAAATTACATTTTTTAAATTAAGTTATTGTCCTCGCTGAATAAAAATGTAACATTACTAGAAAAAATACATAAAATTAAGTCGCTTTAATGTGAAAAATGCTTGAGAAGAGTTATAAAGCTCTGATGTGACCAACTTGGTAAGTCTATGATGTTTTTTATTCAAAATAAACTCAGATGTTTCCGCAATCACTTCAAAATAATTTGATACTGATGTGTTAAAAGTATTTCCTTATTTATTAATTTATTTACCTCCCATAAAGTTACAACTTTATTTTTTTATTATTACTTTATTCTCGAATGTTTAAAACTATTTTTATATTTTACGACTTCATTTCCATATTATTCTGACTTTATGACTTTAGTCTGGTAATATGATTATCCTCCTATTATTACGATTTAAGTTTCGTAATTCTTTATTCTCTTGTTATTACATTTTAATTCTATTGTGAAGCTTTTATTTTCATGCCAAGACTTTCAAACAAATAGTTTTTTCTTAGCCTTTCCCTAAAACTACTCAGGTAAACAGAAGTAAATTTAATTTGATGAACTTACCTCAGAAATATCAAGTCTCTGACCTGTGTAGTCATAAACATCTCCTGCAAAAGCAAATAAATATACACACTTAAAAAATTTCAACAAATAAATAAAATACAGAATAATAATAATAACAGATCGAAGGAGTGAACTAAAGCCTTGTATGCTGCAGAAGTTTTTTGTTGTTGTCAGTTTGAAACCAGCAGAATAAGGCGTTTTAACTCACCGTAGGATTTCCCGTTGATGGAGCATTTGTTGAAGATCATGATGTTCTGGGTGAGCGTCCCCGTCTTGTCGCTGAAGACGTACTTGATCTGACCGAGCTCCTCGTTCAGCGTGGTGGTGCGCGCCTCGGCCGGCGTGTCGCTGTGGGAATAATACATCTTCCTGTCCCAGTCGATGTAGAAGCTGTTCCCCAGCCGAATGATTTCCACACTGCAAAAAGACGCAGCCGATATAATATTTGGCGCTTTTTTTTGTGTTAAGTGATGTAAAAGTGCTCGGACAGGTCACCTAACGTAAAGCGAGATGGGCACCACGGTGTTGAGGATGATGATGTAGGACCAGAAGGTGAGGAAGGCCGAGAAGCCAGCGTTGTCTTTCCTGGGCAGGAAGACGGTGAAGTTGGAGCCGTTGTTTACCTCCCAGATGTAGTTCCCGATCGCCAGGATTGTGCACATAAACACCAGGAAACCAAAGATCTACAGAATAAGAGCAAAAAGCTTCTTCATTGTCAGGGATCCAAGTTTAAGTTTATTTGTACATTTCAGCAACAAGGCAGTTCAAGGTGCTTTACATCATAAAAACACAAAAATACAAAGTCATCAATAATTGAAACGTTGCATTTTGCGTTGGTTAGTGTTTCATTTATTATGTTTAACCAGCTGGGTTTTAGTCTGGATCTAAAGGAACTCAGTGTTTCAGATGTTTTTCAGTTTTCTGGAAGTTTGTTCCAGATTTGTGAATGCTGTTTCTCTATGTTTGGTTCTGGTTCTGGATGCAGAGCAGGACCAGAACCAGAGGAGCTGAGAAAACCCGTCTCCACGTTTTACTTTTATAATTTTAGTGCTATATAGTTTAGTTTAAGGCCAGGCAATCAGAAAATAAGTCATTATGTAATTTAATGTCTTGTTAAATAAGCCAAACTGATTATTTTATTTTCCATTTAGGTTGTTCTAATTATTCCCTATTAAATTCATGTTTAACCACCAAATTTATTGGCAAATTCAATAAAATCAGCGGTGGTTCTTGCAGCAATGATGCCCTTAATTTAATTAAAATGTAGTTATTATTATTATTATTATTATTATTATTATTATTATTATTATTATTTGAATCCAGCAGGAAGCAGGTAGTCTAGTCTCTTGGGAAAATTGGGCCACAAGTTTGTTGTTTTTTGGTTATTTAAAATGTCTTCCAGTTCCAGTGTTAAAATTTCTTTACAAAATAAAAGTTTATTGGTCTATAAGAGAGGAAGTTTGTTTTGTTTATCATTGTTTGTCATTTTATTACTTATGCAATTACTGGGACAATTTGTCATCCAGCAAAATTTGTTGTTCTAACCAATTTTCTGGTTCTTGTGCGTCCTGCCCCTTTCTAATGCCGCCCTGGGCAAACACTCATATTAAATATCTGAATTAAACAAACAATGTTGCATAACTATGTCAGGATACCGTCTAAAAAACACTTGGGGTTTTAAAGAAGTTTAAAACTCACACATAGAACCAGAACGTTCATCAGACGGTCGATGCTGGTTCTCTTAAAGATGCTCTTCCCACTGTTCTGCATCAGCTTCGTCTCCTGACCTGCAGAACAGACAAAACAACTAATAAGATTTTCATTTCTTTTGGTATTTTAGATTAAAAACCTGAGCGAAGCGACTCGCTGACCCCCGAACAGCACCAGGCCGAAGCACCAGTCGGTGTTCCTCAGGGTGCAGCCGCGCAGCAGGATCTTCTCGTTGTCCAGCGGGTATTTCTGACCGGCGAACGCCAGCGTCCCGTTGAAGCGGTCGAGACGATTGTTGGGGGGTTCGCAGAGAACTTCGCCTTCAAACGAGACACAGCCGCAGTAAATAGTAAAGAACTGAAATATTTATGACTTTCAGCCTTTTTAGACCCTTTCTGTCACTTTTTCTAGCCTTGTGAAGTAGATTTTAACAAAAGATTTTACTAATGTAAGAATAACAACTTATACAAATTTTTCCTCAAGTAAAGGTAAAAAAGTATTTGGTAGAAATTACTGAGTTACATTATCAGGTGGACCAAAATATAAAGTTAAGGGGAAAATTTGGTATTTTGAGGACAAAAATGACAATAATTCATATAAGTGACAAAAAATAACAAAATTAACTTTAACAAAAACTGCAGATGTGTCTGGTGAATCTTTTATTACAACATGTTTGTTTTTCATTCAGTGGGTAGAAAATCCAGAAGTTTTACTCTAGTAAGAGTAGAAACACTTTATTATAAAGTTACTCTAGTACTACAGCGTAGTAAAAGTACTTCTTAAAAGTTTATTTTTCCCCCTAAAAAGTTTCTAATAAAACTGTAATGGAGTAAATGTAACTAGTTAGTACCCAGCTCTGATTTTTACCATTAAAATCGGCCAGTTTTTCGATATCGCCTCCCAGGTCTCCGGTGACAGGAAGGGCCTGCTTGACCTTCAGGTTCGTCTCTCTGGGGAAGAGGAGAAAACAGATGGAGGGAAAAGTGAATGAAGAAATAAGTGAATTATTTTCAGTTGGCACACTTATGAGTTACTTTTAAATGTTAAAGTTAACGAACCCGTCCAGTTCTGCCGTCTCTATGTACACAAGGTTCAGAGGTTCGCTGCTGGAGAGCAGCAGGAGGTCGGCCTGAAGTAAAAACACTTTCCAGTTAAATGTTTCCAACGTTTGTTTTTATCACATAAGAGGAAATTATTGTGTTCAGCTTTAAACCGCTCATTTTATTTCTGAATAAAATTCAGGCAAAACAGCAGGACTGAGGTCTTCAAGTTCACACAAAATCAAAAAGTGTTAAAAATATATTTTAAAAATATATAAAAACCAAGTTCTGCAGAGAAAAGACATGATTACATCATAGAAATACTGTGTAACTAGCATCACCTTAAATAACATGTAAATAAAGTTTATGTGTAATAAAAAGACAACAGACTGTTTACAATGTATGAAAAGTAAAATTTAGAGCTGCACCAATTGCAGTTTTCTGGCCGATAACTTTTGAAAAGTCTGATTCTGATAAACGTTTTTTATTTTTTTGTCTGTAAAGTTTCTAACTTGGCAACAGTGAGGTGATCATTGCAGACAGAAAACAGAAATGTGAGATCCAGTATTATCCAATATCAACCTTTTTATGCTTTGAAATATCTATTTAAATAACATTTTAAATTTGAATTGTGAATCAATTGTTACGCCTAAAAATAAACAACAAACAAAAAAACCATCTAATTTTAAAGCGACAGTAGCTAACAGGTGCTAATATTTAAAGCATGAAGCTTCAACAGAAACAATATTTTAATCATTTCCTAGTCGACACAATGCTGTGTTTTATTTCAGTGACCCTAACTAACATAAAACAGGACAAGTTTTGTTTTATTTAATGCCTGACAAAAGAGGAAAAAATCTTTTGTGTTATTTTTTATTCACTGTTGACTAATAGTGTTAGTCTAATGACTAAAAGGTTTAAAAACACTTAGTCATTAGAAAACAAGGCAAAATGCAGAGGACCAAGTACACAACCCAGAGGTACACCAGCTTATATGGAGAAATGACACAGTTACGAGCTGAAACTATAACGATGGGGAAAAACACAGTAAAGTGAAGGCGTGTAATCCAAACGTATAATGCTAAATATGAAATAAAAGGTTTACTTACGGTTACAAACTGGTTGTTTTCTAGCTTGATGATGTCTCCTACCTGGACGTCCATCCATTTCTCGCTCCGCAGCCTGAGAACAAATCACAAAGTTAAATTTAGCTTCGGAAAGTCACAGTGGGAGGTTCGCTGTCGGCTGGAAACAAGAGTTTTTCTATTTTTATGCCAGGAAAGAAACCATCTGAGGGATCATAAACAAGCCCAGTCTGACCCTAAAGGTCACACTGATACAAGCCACTTTCCCCCTGCTGGTTCCTGCTGGTTTCCTGTATGATTCTGTTTGTCCGTCTGCCAGAAACTCGGAACGTTTTCCGATCTTGGACGGAGGAAATAGGAGAGTTCATCAAAGCAGCAGGGATTAAAATGGACGTGATTCTGAAAATGCAGTTCAACTCGTCTGTTTGGAGACAAATGTTTGTCTTTTTCTCTGTAGGTAGAGAGAAAAATCCTGGCAGCATAAAACTGGGAAATATTTAGTTTTGTTTGCTCCATTTTTGTTTCGTGAGTCATCTTCACATTTCTGCGTTGTTTTTTATTTCTCAGATATTAGTACATCGGCTTTCCAAACAAATGCAAAGTCCTTTTTATTCATTTATTCTTGTTGAACTTTCTTTGCTCTAACTCCCTCTGGCAAGAGTTTAATCACAGGAAGTAAATTATTTACAACACAAGCCGGCCTGAAAGATAAGCACTGTGACGAAACACAGGCTGGGTTTCCCTAAAACAGAAAGAAAAAGCAGGTTCTAGACTAAGCAGCACACCTGGATGGGTTCAAGAAGAGACAAATCTAAGTAAATCTCTGTATTTTTGTGAATAGAAGACAACATGTCAACTGGAAGTGAATGTCTCCTCCTCAGTCCTAAAGCTGTGGAGGAACAACATTCACCAAAATATTTCTGTTTTCATCTCTCAGAGTTCAGCATTTCAACGTTTTTCACAAAATAAATTAGTTAAATATTTATGGATATTTGGGCTTCTGTTGTGTTTTTATCATTTTCTTCGTTTATGTTCGTTAGGTCTTGCCATACTTAGTTAATTTCTCTGTGTCCATTATTGTTACTAAGGTGTTGCCATACAAGTTCATTCCTGTGTTTTGTTCGGCTGCGTTCACACAGCAGGTCTTGATTCCCAATTCAGATGTTTTTCTGAGTTCTGGTTTTCTTTGCGAGGTCGTTCATATTACGGATTAAATGCGACTGCATTCAGACGTCTGAGTGAACGGATTACGACCCCAAATCGACCCGAATTCACAGAAGAAGAAGAACGCAGACGTCACAAAGCAGCGCTCTGCTTGCTGAAGTAACAACGGATTAACGGATTTTATTATTTATTCAGCAATTCAATCATCGTTTTCGTCAATGATGTCGATGTTGGACGAAACGTGACATAACCGTTCACTTTATTCATTAAGCAATAAATTAATTGCATGATCATTTAAAACAAACTCAATTATTTCCATTTCCATAATTTATTGTTTTTCTCTTTCTACCCAAAAACTGGATGATAAAAGTCTTCAGTCTGGTGTTTTGGTCTCAACTAGCCCTTTACTAGCCATTTAATTTTGTTTACAGAGAATTTATAGTCAATTTTATTTGTTGTTTCTGTTGTTTTATTAATTTTGTATATTTAAAATGTCTTCCAGCTCCAGTGTTTAATGTTCGTTAGAATGTAAAGTTCAATGATCTTTAACAATATGTTCTTGCATTATTATGCCATTTGTTACTTAAATATGGCGTCAAAACAAAAATATTATTATTTATCACAATAACTTCCGGGGAAATTTATCATCCATCCACATTTGTCATCATGTTAAACCTGCTAACTGAACCCATTCGACTCCATATGTCGACGTTGCCGTGAAAAAATCAGATTTGAATCACATTTTCCTGCTGTGAGCGAAGTCGCAGATCCTTATGTTTTCTTTATTATTATTATTATTTTTATCTCTGTCCAGGAATCAGCAGCAGGACGATGACCAGCATTCCTCTGTTTCCTGTCTGAAATCCCAAATATGTGAAGTGAGTGAGTTGATTTTCACATCTAAGGTAGTTCAGGTACTGAAATCCTCCTGGATAATTTAAAGGTTTATCTGATGCGTATTTCACCTGTGAACAAACAACAAACACGGTGCCACAGACGGCAAATGGGACAAAATTTACATTTTAATAAAATAAACTTACTTCCTGTCAATTAGTACTTCAACTTTTCTGTTGTTTACTTGATTGTCGCTCCTGTGGCGATTCTAGAAGACAGAAAGGAGCAGAAAGTGACGGCAGTCAGGTTACAGGAAATGAAATTTGTTTATTGAATCAACTTTCTGATCAGACAGACCCATCATCACCGACTAACAGGCGGCATCAGGGGCTTTTATCGCATCTGGGAGCAGATATGTTTCTGTAAAGAACCCGGGAGGAAACCTGCTGACAGACATCTTCCTTTTTTAAAACCTCGGATGATTACAGCAGCGATGAGGCCCGTATTGATCGTCTGGTTTCAGGTCCGTCTGAAGACAAAGGCGCCAACAAAGGCGGTTTCCTTCCTTCACTTTTTAAATTTAGTCTTTAAATATACATATGAGTCAGTTTATTTACCATAACAGAAACACAGATCTGTAATTTAAATAAAGTAACAGAATGAAATAATATGAGAAATATATGAATATTGTTAATAACTGGTGACATTGAGGAGAAGTTGGTATTGAACTTTTCTGACCTTTCTTAAGCTTTTTTAAAATGTTTTTTATTAGGAGAAATTAATTGTTGAAGGATTTCTAAGAAGCCCAGTGTGAGGAAAGGTCTGGTTTTAGTGGAAACCAGTTGAATTAGTTTTTCCTCTTAAGAAGTTAATAACTTCCAAAACAACTCTGACAGCAGTAAGATATTTATTCAAGACAAAGATTAATCTCCTGCATGAAAGAGGGAGAGAAACAATGTAATTATTTTACTGTTGTAGACAAAGAAAAATGATCAAAGCGTCATTTTACATGTAATTATCCACTAATAAAGCAACACTAAACTGCTTTGAACAAATGAAACATATGAAGTATTATAAATACAAAAACAACAAAGTCATGCGAAATGACTCCATGTTTAGTCTGTTACTTCTGTCCAGCTTAAAAAATGAGTTACTTTGGATAAAAGTGATACAGTCTGTTAAGATAAGACAATATGTAACTTAATCTGAGGACATTCTGCACACTTTGAGGATTTTCAGCTTTAGTTAAATCCTCCTAATGAATCTTTCTCACAGAAAAAAAATTATATGCATCAGTTTCCTCTGAAATGTCAAATCTTTTAATAGTTTCTAAATGAAACATGAAAATAGCACAAAAATAAGTCTTATTCTCACTTAAACCCTACTATTACACTAACCATTGTTAAATTTTATTCATTTTACTTTGTTTGCTCGAGCATTAAATTTATATACTTAAATATTAATATTTAAATCCATTTTGGCCCTAAAGTTTTCAAGCTTTTTGGTTTGAATGATTCGTAGAACAGAGTTAAATGGTTTATCAAAACCAAAACAACAGCCCTCTGAAAATGTTCAGATGCTTTCAGAGTATCTTTGTTTTGGTAAAGTTACAACATTATAAAAGAGGAAATACAATAAATAAAATAAGACTTTACTAAAAATGAGCAAAAGTCCAAACTAAAATCTGAGTTTCCCTTGTTAAAGTTTGGAATTGGTCAAGATTTGAAAAACTCTAAATAAATCTCATTGCTTGGGAAGAAAATACTTAAAATTGATTCGTCCGATTTCTCTTTGATTGGTTCTGAACGATTTTTATGTTTTTTCTGTTATGAAATGCACCAAAACTGAAAAACAATCATAGGAAATAAAATATTTTTGATGCACTTTGTTGTATGAAAGAAAACAGGACATTAGTTTAGCGCAGGTAAAACCTGATCGGTGCGTCAGAACAAATATTTAGAGGAAGTTTGATACGATCAGTTTCGTTGCACAAGCTCAAGTTGACTTATTGTGAAATAAAGGGAACCAAACCATCGATAGAGTCCGTTTTGACAAGGCTTGACCCAAAATAACTGGCCAGTGTTTAATTGGTTTAATGTGTTGGTACATAATATCTTCCAGATCTTATCTCAATCACCATGACGACGACGACAAAAAGATCAAAGTCCTTCATTGTCCTAAAAGTTTATAAAAATATCTTTCATAATCTGTTCATCCAATGTGAACATTTGTTAAATTTAAGTCAAATGAAGCTTGTAAAACTTTTCATGAACATCCAAATATTCCTTCAGTGTTTGTTTAGGTCCGGGGGTCCAAAGTGAGGCGCAGGGGCCGTTTTGTGGTCCATGGACTGATTATGTGCGGCCCATGACTTCAGTTCAAGAATGACACTAATTTGGGTCCCAACACAGATATTTCTATTTTTAAAGAGGACAAAATAAAATCTTCTTACAATAGAAAATATTTGTCTTTAAATTACCAAGCATTTTTTATTCTCTAGTTACTTTCACTTTTGCTAAATTGTTTGATTATTTTTTTCCTATTAATACCTAGAAACTTTGCAAAATTACTTTCAATAAGGTAAACTTGCAGAGCCTTTTTAAAAGTTTTGGCCACAGATCTGCTAACTTTATTTGTTTACCTAACGTTTATCCAGCTCAGTTTATGGGTGAGTTGGTAAAATAACATTATTTTTGGCCGTCAACTCCTTTTTGTTTCTGTCTGCTGAGCTAACGTTCAACCCATGACATGAGCTATTTCCTCCTGAGTGCTGCCTCATCTCTCCGTTACTCCCTCTCACACACCCAATCTCAAACACATTAAAGGAAAACCGATCAACCGGCGCTGCAGAGGTCCGTTCTGTTCTGTTCTGCCTTTCTAATAATCGCTTTTGGAGGTTACAACCCTGAAAGAAGAGGAACTGTAACTATTTCCTAATAAGTTTCAACTCCCAAATGACATAATTGAAGTAGCAAAGGAGAAGTGAAACTCGGAAAAGACGAGTTTGATGAAACATTTACACAAAGTCTCATGACAAACAATTTCAATTTGAAGCACTGAAAGAAAGTTTTATACTTTTTAGGGAGAAAATGAGAACAAAAACTGGTTGCCAAGTGTCACAGTAAATAGCATTAAATGTTGGGATGACACCTGTTTGTGTTTAGAGGTTGTTTCATTAAGCAGTTATCAACATTACTCAAGTCACGTCTAAAGTAAATGCCTCTAATTTCTCGTCTTACTTTGTGGTCACATGACTAACTGAACGGATGGGAAAACTCTGTAAGAGGAGCTGCGGGAAAATCGTGACGAAGAAGTTCAGACTCTTACGCAAACACCAGACAGTCAGTGACATTTGTTTCACCACCATTGGTGGTCATTTCACTGCACGATTCACTGGGTGTGTCAACGACAAGCAACAGGTACCAGTTCTGTCCGTTTGTCCTTCGTTAATCCAAGACAGAGTTTCAGGAAGTCAACCGATGTCCAGAGACACTCCAGTCCTGAGACCTTTCAAAATGAGGAGAGACGTCGCTTCCTGTTTGCGCTACGATGTTTGTCCAAGGAGAACCTCCGAAGAGAGAGAGGTTCAGGATACAACGTCTGTCAAGTTGCAGAAACTAAAAGTAATTCAAAGATCGCAAAGTTTTGTTGAGATGTAAAATGGTGTTCATGATAGAAGCGTAAAATGGCAGTTTAGGTTGTTTCTTTCAGAGTGTGTGTCCATAAGACAGGTGAGTTAAGGGTGTTTTCACACCTGACGGTCCAGTAGACTTGGTTTAATTAGGGACCAAAACTGCAACATCTGTTACATTTTTAGGTGCTGTGTTTTTTCTTCTCACTGCACTGAGTCAAACCAACCAAACCCTTTGAAAAACCTATTCCCCTCCTGGCCTGTGGGGGCGCTGCACCAAGAACCACTGAAGGAAACGACACAAAAACGTCTGAAAACGACACTGAGGGCAACTTTCTTCTTTACAAAACGGAAACAAAAATGGAGTGGCGTCAGATTTTATTGGTTGTAGGATTTCTTTTTTGTTTTTGGTACAAAACCACAAGCCATTTCTCCCGCTGAGGTAACAGGGCATTCTGGCGTTTACCCAGAATGCCCTGCGCTGTAGCCCACTTCCTGCGTTTGGAGTGGTCTCTAATCTGCTTGGTGTTCACATATCCATTCGAACCTCACCAGAGTTCACTTCAACCAAACTGAGATCTAGGCTGCAGACCTCAGTTCACTTTTCTGGTCCACATCAGGCTTTGACTACGCATTCACACCTCCCCAACTGAACCGGACTTTCTAGACAAACGGACTGGAGTTGGATTGAAGCGGAACAAACAGGCTGGTGTGAATGCAGCCTGAGGATGATAATTGATCAGTTTTCTTTCTCTGGACTTTTTATGTTTCCTCATTTTACCTAAAAACAGAATCAGCTAAGCTAAATTTGACTATAAAATGGTGATTTTTATCACATTTCTTTCTTCTACTTTATTTAACAATAAAAAAAGCGTAATGGAAACTAAATGTCTTATTTTCTTTACTACTAAATATGGTGCCTTCGGGTATGTGTAAAGGGCTTTGGGCCTAATAGTAAGGCCTAACAACTATCAGGCCAATGGAAACGCAGCTCAAAATGTCGAATATTTGATCTAAGAAAGGTAGTGACTATGTCCCTGCAGAGAGGGCAGACTCTCATACTCCTTCAAAGGGAAAAGAAAAAGGAAATATTTGAAAATCTGCTTACGATGTCGTCAGTTGCGTCCTTAGCAGCGGTGACCGTCAGCACGAGGGCGAGAGGAACGACGGTGGTGAACCAGGACAGGGAGGAGATCTCAGGAATCAACTGGAACAGCAGACAACAGTTCACGGTTCGTTCCTGTTCATTTGTGCAAAACTCAACAGAAATCTCAGTTCAAGAAGAATGAAAAATTCACACCCAGTATTTCTCTTATTAGCCACACCTTTTGCTTTCTCATTAAGTTAATAGTAAATCAAATCATAAATAATTAGGTCTTGTTGCTCAGATACAAGACTTTTTTTGACAGAGGCAGCAATAATCCAAAAAACTTACAAAACTACATGCCTGCACCTTAATTCACCATTTCTGCATATTTATTATAGATAAGACTACAAATATTCACAACAAATGTAATTTTGAAACTCTGATTTCCTGTGAAAGAGCTTTCAAAATAAAGTGGTAACTTTAATGTTATAATTAATCCAGTAAGAATAACGTTTAAAAGCTGCTTGATGAACTCCTAACAGAGCGGTTTATCATGTTTATTATCCGTCGTAGCTGGAGCAAAGTTGCTGCTTTGCTCACGATGAGGTCACTTCCTGTGCTGGATATCACACTTCCTTAATTTTCTGTGTGGTTTGTTTGCAGCGTCAGCCTGAGAAACTTCTGTCTCTGAAACTGAGAGTCGATATGTAAAAGCTGCGACTGCTTCGAGTTTCTGTTTGATTTCAAGTTGCTTGGTGAAAAACCTTTTACAGCGACGTAACGTCAGGATCTCTGAGACTTTTTCTGTTTGTCTTTCTTTATTTTCACTCCTCCCACTAAGCGGCCATATTCAATAACACCTTTTAAGCACATAGTAAACATATATTTCACTAAGGCTAGGTTTCAGTATTAAAATATGTATTTTTTATTAGTCTGATATAATATGCAATCTTAAATGTTGGGTTTTTATTATCTGAATCAGAATAACTTGCTTAATCAAATGCTGTGTATAATTAGTCTATAGAATGTGTTTCAGCTTTTCAACAATATTCTTAATTAATCTGAATTTATTGAACATAACTGTACACAAATGGAGCTCAAACTATTTTGATATCCTTTGGTTATCCCTGTTGCCGGTGCGCACTTTTTCCTTCCATTCAACTTTCTGTGAATAAACTTTATATTCCGTTGTAATAAGTCAGGATGAGGAATCAAACTGCAGATCTTTAACAACAGAAGCAGGATTCGTGCTACTGAGCTGCAACACGTAACGCTGTGGTAAGCTAGCAAGTCAGGAAGCCACAACCACATCTGTAATATTTAGAAAAGCCTCTGCATTACAGATAGATAGAGATAAATCTTTATTGTCATTGTCACAAGGACAACGAAATTTAAAAGGTGCCATCAGTCAGTGCATATGCTTAAAAACAAAAAATAACTGTCTCACAATTCACACACAATGTAAGAATTAACAAATAACTGGTAAAAAAAAAACAACAACTAATAAATAAGAACAGCCACATTCTCACATACATCATTTATGATGATTAATGGTTGTTTTTGATTGCATTTAGTTTTGTTATTGCTATCGGGTAGAAACTGTCTGAGACGGTTGGTTCTGGTTCTGGTTGCTCTGTATCTTCTGCCTGAAGGCAGCAGTGTGAACAGAGAAGGTCCGGGGTGAGAAGTGTCCTTTGTGATGTTGTGCTTTTCTTAGACAGCGGTTGGATTACAGCAAACTTTGATGAAAAATATGCCTTTAAACCTCAAAGAGATCAATTCAGTTCATTTTACTTCAACTAAGAGCAGTTTGGTTCATTTATATCACCAGTTTATGACAAATATCCAGTAATTTTAGTAGTAAAAACAGTCAGAAATTTTACATTTTAACTATTAAAATTTTGTACTATCAGAAATGTAACAGTAAAATTATTACATTTTTAATAATTAGCTAACTTGTAACCCAGAAGTTAGATTATTAGCTAACTTACCTTTAAGTTAGCCAAGGCAAAGAAAAAACAATAATCACTTGAATAAGTTAAGTTTTCAATCTGCATGTATTGGAAATTAAATTTACAACTATCCATTTTATTACATTTATAAATAAACTGAACTGAAACATATTTTTGCTGAAATTAAGTTGAACTGACTGAAGTTTGTTCCTCTTTACTAAAAACAAAAATGAAATGAATGATAAGTGATGTTTAGATATGTGGTGATCTTTTAATACATGTTTAGTTACGCCAGGGATGTTTGAGCTTCTTGTTGGCTCTTACCTGCAGCACCAGCAGAACCAGAAAGTAGGCGTTAGCAATCCTCTGGAACTGTTCGAACAGGTTGAGAGGAAGGAAGGTGAAGAAATTGTACTTGGACGTCTTGATGGCGTTTGTCTGCAAAAAGATAAAGTTCAAGAAAATTAAAATTAGAAAGACGCCAGATATGTTTGGAGAGTCATAGCTATCATTTTAAAATGATAGTTAAAATTAGAAAGTAAATTAACATTGAAGGAGCTTTGAAATGATAATAAAGATATTATATTTAAATGTGATGGAAAGTTTGTAAAGAAATTCAGCAAGTCTGCATTTAGGACTTTGCCAAATTTTTGTTGAGATGTTTTTCCACAAGTATTCTGACTTCCTGAGAGTTTAATAATAAATCTGTTTCTTATTTCACCAAGTAACATTCTATTTTTTGATTACTTCTTGATTTAATGTTTTTCTGTTCACTGAGAGGCTACATCTATTTTTCTCACACCATTCAAAGTTTGTCCTTAAATCAGAGACCTAAAGAAGTAATTTAGGGTCTAAACATGTTGCTTTGCAGCAGGTGGCTCATGTCAGGCAGCTGAAAGGTTTACTAGCCATCACATTATCACTGGATCTTCACGCTAACAACACCACCTACACACAGCACAGCTCGGTCCGTAAATGAGGGGAAGTGAGTGTTTATTCCACAGTGAAGCAGTATGGAGGATGGGTTTATCCAGAGTTCTGCCGGTTTATAGAAAACTAGAGGTTTGTTTGATCGTATCCTCGGCTGCTCCTCTAAAGAAATGCAGGATTTGCCGCTGACTACAGAAGAAGTTTCTACCTTCAGCTCTTTGGCTGACATCCAGTCTCCTGATAACAACCAGAACCAGACACAAACAAATCAAGACACGCCTGAAATGGCTTTTTTCTCTGCATACAAACAAAATAATCACTTTTGTCTTGACAGTCCACACTGCTGGAGTCACAAAAGTGGAAAACAACAGAACAAACACTGTGAACATGCAGGGACTGCAGGCCACTTACTGCGTATTTAAAGGAGCGGTTGTACTCTCGGTCGTTGGCTCTGAGTTTCCTCTCCAGCTCCGCTTTAAAAAGACAAAGAGACTATTATTGTAGGATCATCATTTATAGAACGATGTTTAATGCAGAACAGATGTATAAAAGGAAGGAAACTCTTCAACACAAACAGTAACATAACGTTTAAGTCCAGCCCTCCTGGGACTTTAAAGATAATAGAGTATTCATGTTGGTCAAGCAGTTAGAAAAAAAGCAGTCAAACCCAAATATTTCAAATGTTTTTTATTCTTCCTAAATGAATTGGCTCTTTGGAGGCCTGAAAGTATAAAAAAACTCACCATATTTTACAAACTTGTGTGAAATCTACAGATTTTAAGGATTTATGCAAATCACATCAGATACAGGCCAACAGCTACTTATTTACAATACTTTATCGTAGAGGTATGGAAATCGGTACGCTTGAAGAATTTCCGAAAACCTACACAAAACTCTGTTGAACTCATGCTCTAAAACAAACAGGAAGTCGGCCATCTTGGATGGAAGTGTGATTCTGATGGATTTTGATGTTTTTTCCTCCTCAGAGGTTTTGATTGATCTGCTTGAAATTGGGTGAGTTTGCTCAAATGTTACATGAAATCCAAAATGATTAAAGTTCAGATTTTTTGTGCATGGTGAAGAGGCGTGGCCAGGCCTCAAACTTTGACTAGACACCATAAAAATAATAATAACTGCTATAACTCCTACAATAAAGGTCCCAGAGGTTTGAAACCTGCTGTGATTGGTTCTCATCAGATCCCTGGCAAAACAAACGGATCCATTGCTGACATCACCCAAGCCCCGCCCCCTGACAACAGGAAGTGTAATGTTTTACTTTGAAGGGTCTGTTTGACTCCACATCGAATTGTGCCAAGTGAGAGAAGACCAGTTGGTGTAACTTTATGTAATACGTACTTCATCTGAATTTCATTAAGAAGTAATAATAACAGGATTCATTTGGCCCAAGAGTCATAATTGGGATTTATTTGGACTTTTCCAGCTCTCCCCACAAACCTACAGTAATGAGATCAGGGCTTTGCTATGGCAACTACAAAACATTGACTTTGTTGTTGCTAAGCCACATGGAAGCTAATTTGTTGACACACTTTGGATCATTGTCTGTTTTAAATACCCATGTAAGCCCAAGATTAGACTAACCAGCAGGTTTCTTGAGATGATGCTTCAATATTTCCACATAATTTTTCTCCCTTTGGCAGCAAAAACACCCAAACAGCACGACGCTGCCACACCCAAACTTCACCGTGGAGATCGGAGCTTTCAGGATTGGGATTTCATTTTTATTCCACCTTATTTAAGGATTATTATGGCCAAATGCTTTAATTTTAGTTTCATAATAACAGGCAAGATTTCTAAGGCTTTTGTTGTTTCTTGGATTGATGGATTCTTCTTGGTGTCGGTAATTCTTTAATGTTTAGAAATATTTTATGAATCCATTTTTGTTTGTTTTAAGAATTGAACATTTTACAGAAACTAGATTTCAAAGGTTTTAAAAGATTTATGAACTTAAAGTTGTTTTATTTTGTTAGACTAACAGTGTCAGTACATAATGTGAAGATTAAATGTGGCAAAAAACAAACACCTTTTTAGGAGTTGTTTAGGAACATGTGTAAACTGATCCTAGACATTTATTTATATGTATCTGTGAAACAATAATGATACTAAAGTCCACAGCAAATGAACTCCATATCAAAGAAAAAAGGCTAAATTATTGAAATATCTGTAGAAACTGTTGTTCTTACCTCCCTCAGTCTTTGGGAAACAATCCAATCCAAAGAACGACATCTTCTCTTCCTCTTCCTCTGTTATCTCTCCATCATAATCTGAGGAGGAAACAGACATCAAATAAAATTTCATTAATTACATTCATTTAAATGATAGGAATTCATCTTAATTCTGTTTAAATGCATATAACCTCTATTAAAAATGTTACTGCAGCTTTAAACCATCGTTTGCTCTGATGTTGATGCTCCCGTTTGCCAGCTGCTCCGTCTTTACAACCTTTTCCATAATGTGCTTCATGAGGTAACAGTTTCCAAGAGGGAACCTTTAAATTTTCCAATCTGCAGCCTCGTTTCAGACCTAAACAAACCGTTAAAGGTCTAGACGTTGAAATGTCAACGTTTTTGTCAAAGGGAGTAAATGCAGCACAACCCCAGTTTACGCTGGTTTAATCGAGAAGCAACAAGTCAATTAATCACATGATAAATTAAAAAGAGTTCAATAATTTCCATTTGCATGATTTAAAGTTTTTTATTTATTGTTTTTCTATTTTGATAAATGTCTTCAGTCTGATGTTTTGGTCTCAATTTGCCTCTTTTTTGAAGAATAATTTTTATTACAGAGACTTTCTAATTCATTTTATTTGCTGTTTCTGTTTTGTTTATTTATTTTGGATATTTAAATGTCTTCCAGTTCCAGTGTTAGATATTCATTATAATTTAAAGTTTATTAATGTTTAAGAAACATATCTGTGCCTTGTGCATTTTTGATAAAAACATGTTTGTTGATGTAAACGCCCACTTTTCTATTTTCTTTTTTTTAATTTAACTTATTTTTGTATTTATATTAGTATATACAGTATATTTATATTTTTATTATTTATTTTGGTTTTATTAGATTGTTTATTTTTTTAGACTCTTATTTTATTTATTTTTTTTTATGCATTTTGAAGTTAACATTATATCATCCAGACATTTGTAAACACCTTTATTCTGTATGAAAAAAATATAAAAAATGTTAATCAAAAACACGTTTATTGTTTCGGAGTAACAAGAGGCGGATCAGCAGCCAGAACTAAAACCTAAGAGTAGAATTACTTCAAAATATTCTTACACATGTAGAAGTAAAAGTGCAGAAGAACTTCAAGAAGTAATGATCTTTCACAAAGTTACTGAAGTAAATAAAATATAACCCACCTCTGCCACTGTGATAACGACTTGTTAATAAACTCAAAGTTGTTAAAAGTGAACAACTTTAACGTGTTTCCTCAGCTAAACTGTTTCTAATCAAATAAACCAGAGCAACGAGGAAAAACAGAAACTATAAAACTCAGAATAAAAGAGACAAACGAGTCCAGAAGTGAGGAAACAAACTTTCAGGTCTTTAGGAAATTCGCTTTTACTTTCCAGGATGATGTCAGAAAGTGAGCTATAAATATCGGCCGTGTTAGTTTGCAGAAGAATGTGGGTGTTTCAGCAGGTTGGAAACGAGACGCTGGGCAGGAGTCAATGTGGGAAACGAGGCTTTTTAAAAATGTCACATAGAACTAGGAAAAAAAATGACTGGAAAAGCCCAGAAACGTCAGTAAATGGAGTTTAAAGTAGGTTGATAAAATCATCCCTGATGTGAGGAACAACAGGAAGAAAGAAACAAAACGGATCCTTTAATTAAACCAACGTTAGTCTAAATCAGGGTCTGCAACCTGCATATTTAAAACAGAAATGTATAACAAATGCTGGTTTAAGAATTTGTTTTCATATAATAAATTGATTTTTCACAACAGAATGACACAAAAAATATCAATTATATTGTTTTAGATCTATTTTTTGTCATTTAGTTGGAAACTGATTTTTTTTTCATTTCCATAAATCTCACACAGAAGGAAACTCAGCCATCTTATTTTCTACAAAAAATTTACATTAATCTTTATTTTAAAACCTAAAAACAGAAATAAAATAGAGTTCTCTAAAATGATAACAAATTTATAAAAAAAATATGATGGATATTAATCAAAAATGTAATTTAAGGTAATGAAACATTTGTAGCTCTTGTGTAGCTGCACTAAAAACAAATATATCTCTTATGATTCATGTGAATTTAATGAATAGGGTTAATATGAGGCTAAAGACAAACTAAAGTGACTTTGAATTTAAAGTTTAGGCTTTAAATTTGTTTTTCCTGCAGGGATTTCTGCTGGCATGAAAACATGAATTGATTAAAACGTTTTATAATCACAACCTGATTTAAAGGAATGAAGAAGATGCTGGACTGGAGGAAACCAGATTTATGAGTCAGGAACTCAAACTAGATCATAATTTAGTTTGTCATAATGTGGCGTTTTATCTCTCCTTTACAGGAACGTCCATATTAAAGCCAAACGAACGGCCAAGAAAATGGTGATTAATATGAAACTAAATGCAGTTTTCTTGTGATTTAAGCCCAGAAATGAGTGTTTTCTTCTAGATGTGTTTATCATCATTTCATATGTCTTACCTAAGATGTAGTTGTAATTATCCTACATTACGCCTCTTACTTTGGAAAGTCCTAACCTTTAATTTCAGACATGCAGATTTGAATATATATATATAAAAGAACTAAACAAAAATAACCTATTTTATTTTTTGAGCACTTTCTGAGTCGGCACACAAAGGTGCGTAACAGTATCGCCAAGTCAGAGTCACCTGTGACTGGCTTCACAGGTCAGAGGTCACGCTCATGAATGGCGGTGTTGTCCCATCGCTGATCTCCTGTTTCTACGCTGCACACAGGCTCCTTTATCAAAACCGACTGGAAAGCAGTTTTCTTCTAAGTGTGTGAGCACTGAAGAGTCATTAGCTGCTAAGACGTTGAAAGAAAGGGCTTCTTCCAGATAAACTGAGCAAAAACAACAGATACCACAGGTTTCTGTCGTTCGCAGCATCTGTGTGCCACTTTTCTTCCTGAAGGTTATCAGATTTCCTTTGACTTGCTTCTGAGAAGCTAAAATCAATGAGGCCTATTGTTCTGATTTGACTGATGCTCCTGAGTCAGTCTGAAAGTGATGGTGGTTTAGTTTCAGGTAAACACAGCAGGTTCACGACCAAAATGTCTTTCAGCTTCAAACAAACTAACGAACTAACAAACTATTCA
Organism: Xiphophorus maculatus; assembly: GCF_002775205.1. Classification (NCBI taxonomy): domain Eukaryota; kingdom Metazoa; phylum Chordata; class Actinopteri; order Cyprinodontiformes; family Poeciliidae; genus Xiphophorus; species Xiphophorus maculatus. Next base: position 3,319,589 of record NC_036454.1, on the reverse strand, counting down.
CACCAGCTCGGTTTAGTCCGCTTTAATCCAACTCCACTCCGCTTTGGGGAGGCGTGGATGGGTAATCAAACTCTGACGCAAACCCCAGCCTCTGTTCGGTTGAAGTGAACTCTGGTTTGGTTTGAATGCATATATGAACGCCAAGTGGACCAGAGACTGCTCCAAAAGCAGGAAGTAGACTACAACGCACAGCATTTTGGGTAAATACAGCCAAGCAAACGTATGAGTCTGTTGCTAGAAGGAGAAATGACTCGCGGTCTTTTACCAAAGATAAAAGATAAATCCTACAGTAGCTAAAATCTGATGCTACTCCAATTTTGTTTACATTTTATAAAACTTAGCTTAGCTTAGCCAATTCTCTTATTGGGTAAATTGAGCTAACAGAAAATGTCCAGAGCAATAAAACTCACAAATGATCTTTTCTAGGGCGCACTCACTGCAGCTCCGTGTATTCCGCTTTAATCCAACTCCAGTCCGTTTGTTTTGTTTTGAGAGTCCAGTTTACATGGAGATGTGTGAATGTGTAATCAAATTCTGATGTGGACCAAAAAAGTCAACTGTGGTCTCTCTATAATTCTAGGTCTTAGTTTGGTTCAAATGAGCTCAAATGAAATGATTTGATTCAAAATCTTACACCAACCGTACAACCAGGAAATGGACATCAGCACAGGGCATTCTGGGTAAACACAGCCAAAACAACCATGTGAGGCTAGCGCTAGCAGGAGAGATGGCTCGTGTTTTTTGTTTCGTTTTTTTACCAAAAGCAGAAGAAAATTCCTATAACTGCTAAAATCTGGACGTCTTGGAGATGCTGATTTTAATTTTTGGCAGGACTTTCCTGAACGCAAACGTCAGGGCAGCATTAACCAAAAATAAAAATAACCTCCAAAGAAAAATATTTCTGCTTTGATTTGAATATTAATCAAAATGTACCAACAAATTTTGAAAACAATTTTGTTTGTTCTGATTTTTGTTTTATAATTTCATTGTTTTTTGGTTTTGCACTCTGTACTAAAGTTTGTTTGAGTAATTTAAAAAAAATCCTTCTTCCGCCTCTCCAGGCAAAGCTGGTCATAAATGCATTTAACTTCCTGATCAAAGTGAAGTGGAACAGAAGTTGTTTGAAGGTATTTTCCATCAGAGGACCAATCAGAGAGCGAGCCGCAGTAGGACAGCTGCAGCGTTTCCAGCATGTTCCCTCTGTGTTGCTTCCTGACAGCAAACAGAAATCTGTTTTTTAGGAAGGTGCAACAAGGCGAGAAGTGAGAAACTGGTGTTGATGGGTTGGAAATGGTTCCAGTAAACAGTGGACCACTGGACATGTTCAAGGTTTCCATCCTCTACTGGAAAACCAGTTTATTTTTATTTAATTTTTTTTACTGTGGTTCTGATTTCACAACTTCAAACGTTGATTTCAAACATCAGGCTTCATATAAGAAATTTGAGTTTGTGCAGTTTTTCTACATTTAATTATTTGCTTCTCCAGGATGTAAGAACTGCAACAAATGAAGTTGTTTTGTTTCAGTGGAACGACTAAACGTGAAATTAGCCATAAAATAAATAAAACGTGCAACAGGTTCCCTGATCCACGTCAAACAGAAAAACAAAGGATTACAAAAGCGCATGATCTTAACTTTAATGTTATTTTAAATAAAAGACAATCTAAACATGCATTGAAGATCCTGCTGTTTGGTGATGCATTTAGAGTCCAAAATAAAAGTAGGAGTTTTTAAATTTTTGCTGTTTTTAATTTTTGATTTATCATTTTACTTATTGTTTGTCTTTCTGTGGTCAATTTTAATCTTCTTACAGATTTTCCTGTCACATTAGAAACATTTCTTCTGTTTACGTTTGCCATGTTTAAAGTTGAACTCCTGTCAGAACATTTATTAACAATAACTTTAAACATGAATCTTCCCGTTTGGGGAAAGTGAAGATTCATGCGATAACAGCGGTAGGAGATTTAAATGTTTCAAACGTGGATGATTTCATTCATAACTGGAACAAATCTTGCTTTGGAAATGTGAAACGTGTTCAGCCTCTTGCTTGGATTTTCTGCTGCGTCTCCGTCAACAAGTACTTCATTTATCAGAGTTTTTTCCAAAAATAGCAGCAGCCATGCTGAAACTCTCTGAGCCGTTTGGTTTGTAGGAAGGATCAGAAACGACACGATTATTTAAATAGTTGATCAGCAGGACAATGAACTCCAACAGCAACCTTCAGACTCCTGTTATTTGGTTTTTACACTGCCGCTTTGGACTGGCTTTAATAAGGCTGTTTGGGAGTACTACACCAGTTTTTATGGATATTATTTCCACTTCATTCTCAATTTTTTTAAATCTAATTTTAGCTGTATTCTCTATGTTTCCGCTTTATCTTTGAGCCTAATACTGCTGTCTGGACTCAAACTCTAAATGACTAAAAATTCAGCAGATGAGCAGAAAAAGTGTTAACTTAAATAACCAAACTCTTTCTTCCTGCATATTTTCTGTTTAGTTTAAACGGTTGAATTAATATCCTAACACAGTAGCATAAAAGCCTGATTCAACCTGGAAGTTCAGCGTTTGCATGCGTTCCTCCATAAATCTGTTACAGTAAGAGGACAATAGCAGGAAGAAGTGATGAAAGGGAGAACTTCCTTTTAGCGATAGTTTGGCAAGAAAAGGGGGAAGTTGTTTTTAAAAAAGGAGCCAATTCTGATGAATTCCCAACTAAATAAATCATCCAACCACTTTCAAGCTCCCAAGGAAACATTTCTTTCTCCAGCTTTAATCGCAACATTTCTGATAACTTTAGTTAAACTTTGAGCAAAGAAAGGTGAAGTTTTAGTCATAAACAGTAAAAATAAAGGTAAACATCTGATAAAATATGAACTAATCACAAATTTGTTTAATTTTTCTCCTCCAATCTAAATCATCCTTCATCTTACACGGTTGCTCCTTTGTTTTTCATGTTTCTGTTTGTTATAAATGTATTTATCCATAATAATAATAATAAATCATGTTGGTTTAGTATTAAAGACTAGAGGTGGTGTTTAAGGAAACCAGAAAAGAATCTGTGGAACTTGTTTCTGTAATTTGTTGGGTTCTGTTTAACGTTACGATTCAGCAGAGAAGTGTTTGAATTGACTGGTCCTGTTTAAGCAAATGTGCTGTTAAAGTTCCTGCTTTGTTTCAACCGTCAGATAATTTTTTTATTATCTTCTGTTCGTTGTCACAGCAGCTGTTAAGAGGGAACATCAGGTACACAGAAAAACACAGTTGTTCTCTTCAACACAGATTTTATCTCAGGAGAAGTTCCTCCTGTTAACCTGATAGTTTCATTTTTCCGACTGAAATCTCAACTACTGTTAAGGTTATGCACATTCCTGCATTTGTTTAATGTACTTTGACATATTTAGTGTTTTAATTATTAGTGTTTTATTGTTTTTCACCCTGGCGATCCAACAGAAACACTGTCCGTTGTTTCCTATTAGATGTGCTGATAGTGTGGCTAATTTTTTTGCTAACTATGAAGATGCTAAGCACACTTAGCTTCCCCTAAATTAATTCGACCAGATAAATTCTAAAGTGCTAATTTACTTGGCTGTTTTGTAAACTTTCAGTTGAAATTTTTCTTATATTCATGCTCTTATTTTGAAGTAGGTGAAGACTGTTTGCGCAGCACTTCTGTTTAATCAGACAAGACAAGAACAAAAGAAAATACAGTTAATACAGAACAAGATATAAACATGAAACAAGATTTAAGGGCATAATAAAATATGTAACTTACAATGTCAAAATTAAATTGGTGCTCAGCTTACAGTCTTTCAGGGGCAGATATTATCTGAGTTAAAAGTAATGCTTTAGCATCAGCTTCCACTAAACACCATGTTGGTGTAGCGCTTTAGCATTAGCAGAACAAATTAGTGTCTTGGCTTAATGCTTTAGCATCAGCTTCCACTAAACACCATGTTGGTGTAGTGACGTCAGACAATGGCCGCCATAACTCAAAACTGGGTATCTTTACTTCCGGTGTGATTTTGCCTTGGGAACCAAGCTGAAAACTTCCCGCATTCTCATAATCTTAAGGATATAATAAAAGGTAAGTTTAATAATAACAGCATTTAAGTGTTAGATAGCTGTTACTAATCATTGTAAATTCACCATTCTCTATCTGTGTATAAAATAAACAGCCTCCGATCGGAGAGTAAACCACCTAGCAGCAGCTTTAGCCACATTTAGGAAAAATATACTCTCTGTCAGCGCTGTAACGTTTAGAGGTTCACTCTCTGTATTTTATAAAACAGTGTTTATGTGCTAGATAACCGTTATCAGTCATTGTCAATTTACCATTCTCCAACTGTATTCAAAGGAACCAGCCTCTGATCATGAGTAAACCAGCTAGCAGCAGCTTTAGCCACAGTTAGGAAACATATACACCGCCGCCTGTCAGTGATGTAACGTTTAGAGGTTCATTTTCTGTATTAATGGAAAATAAAAACAAGACAAAAGCCACAAATAACAGTTGGGCTTGACGATATTTCTGTTTTTCCAGCAACAAAATGCGCATCTCCATGCACTGTTCATGTTTCTGTCACTGCTAACTGTCACAGAGTCTCTCCCAAAGACGCAAAGAAGGAATAAAAATAAATACACAAGAAAATATTAATGTGCAATGATTTGGATAAATAACTTTAATCTGATTACTGGATTTGAAATACGAACTCGTTAGATTATTCGTTACCGAAAAAGTGGTCCGATTAAAGGCATTACAAAGCAGCGGCGGCACCGGACATCTCTGCTTATAACAAACAAATCCCTATTTTATGGGATGAGTGGCAACTCCAGTCTATAATTTAATAATCTGATCAAGATTAGAGCCTAAAACGTTATAGTTCAAAAACAGTAAAAAGTTCTGGTTAAGGAACAGTTATGTCACGTAGTTAGCTAGCTAACAAAATTCACTAATGCTAAGCTAACGGTTACGCAAAACAAAAATACCTACCTTCATAGTCAAACAGGTATTGTTCGGTGAAGAATTTGTAGCCTTTGTCTAATTTAGATTTTTTTGTCAGAGAGAACTGGTTTGCAAATCGTGATATATCTTCAAATCTTATTTTAGGCAAATGTTTTAGAGACTGTGTAAACTCCATGCTCCGGTGATCTGTCTGATCAACATATGCTGTCAGATTTATACATCTCTCTCTCTCTCTCTCTCTCTCTATATATATATATATATATATATATATATATATATATATATATATATATATATATATATATATGAAATAGACAACTTTATCATTACTTACTATGTACACCGGAACTAAGGATACACAGCTTCGAGCCAAAACGGAAGCTGTGTGACGTCATGTGAAAAGGGTCTATTAGTGTCTTGGCTTAATGCTTTAGCATCAGCTTTCACTAAACAGCATGTTGGCATAGCATTTTAGCATTAGCAGAACTAAATAGCATGTTAGCATAGTGCTTTAGCGTTAGCTGCTGCTAAATACCATGTTGGTGTAGCGCTTTAGTCATACAAATATGTGACATAACAAATAGCACTGAGTGTATAGCATAAGTAAGTCTTTGTTTTTTTTAGCTGAGCTGAAACGTGATGATTTCTGGGAAGTTTTTTTCCTACATAAAAGCCAGAAGACAAAGCGTTAGCTTACTTCAGATCTGTGCAACTTTCTGTTTTGCAGAAAACTTGCAGTAGCTGAGAAAGTGCAGAAATGAGTGAAAAGTTCAAACTGCAGAACATTTTGGATTTCACCTACAGTTGCGGTTCAACCACAGAAAGTTTTACAACTCAACCAGAAACTCTGGTGTTTAGTTGGAAAGAAAACCACCACTGAAAATTCAGTTTTCAATCCATGTTTTCTTACACCTCACCCACACAGTCACAGAAGACAGAGACATTTTGCATCTGCATCAAAGGAAAAAGTCATTAAATCCTAAATGTGATAATAGGAAGGATGCTGGGAATTTTGTTTCTCACAGAAACAAGTTCAGTTATGATGAAGAATCTCATGAATCCGTCACTAATGAGGCTCAGCAGACTCGTTGTTCTACTCTATTAATTATGTTCTGTCTTTGTCAAGTGGTTTGTTCTACAATGGAAAGCCATTTTTCCTGATTAATTGGGGCTTATTTTACATTTCCAGACCATGCTACAGAGTCTATAACCTTCTGTTAACTGCCAGCTAAGGCCAACAACGTTTTGCCTGTTTTGTTTTGCAGTTCTTCTGCGTGGGACAGGCAAAAAGTAAGCACACAAACAAGTAAAACTAGATCCAGGTAGGATCTTTGTTTGCTTAAATTTAATTATTCAATTGATGAAAATCCAGGCATGAGTTTTGTTTTCAGTGTTAGACTTAATGATCCAGATGTAGGTCATTAATTTTTTACCAATCTTTACCATCGATTTTCCCTCCATCTATCATCTGTACCTGGCTTGAGTTCTAAACCTGAAGCGTTTGATAACTTCACTTACTATAGAAATGCTGTATATGTCAAATATGACTTAACAGAATTTTGACTTTGTAATTTAACATTTTGAAATTGGGCCTCTGTCTCTTTAAGAAGCTGCTGCTCTTTCTGAAACTTCAGGAAGTCATCACAACACGGCTCCTCTATTAACCCTTTCACAACGTTTTTAACCAGCTTTGTGTGTGAAGTTCTATTTATTTATTGACTTGTCTATGAAATGGTTAAAATTACCAAATAAATGAATAAAATCATCCATGGTCTTCCTTATCTTATTACTATTTTATCTACTTATTTTTGATTGCACAGATTATTTCTTATACATTTCTTGCACAAGTTGCAAAAGTTTGTACTTTATTTATGCGACTCCCATTTTTTGAGCTGGTTCTTATTTTGTTCCATTTTATTATTTTATCCTTTTTTATAGTTTATGCATTTAGTTTCTGATGATAATGTTGTTGTTGTTGATAATGATGATAATCTGAATCTGAACTAGTCCTCATTATCTCCATGTTTGAGGGTTCAGCCAATCAGCGCTGAGGAAAATAAATGCTGCTCATTGATTGGTTGCTTTCCAAACACCAATTACTAGCATGTCAAGTATCATTATCTGTTCCCAGGATGTATATTGAAAAAATCCACAAATACACAAACTTTCCCGATATATTCCGATATTTTCATGTTTTGTTTTTGCTTTCATTTAATAAATAATGAAAGTGGGAATAAGTTCTGTTTTTGTGCACCTGAAGTTCAATTTAAGTAGAGTAGGAACCTAGAAAGAAAAGTTTTCCTTATGTCCTAATACATGAAACTGTATATTCTTTTTCACCAAGACTTTGAATAAATGCCGTTCTTGGAATATTTTGACATTTAAAGGTAAAGAGGTGAAGGACATAAGGAAGGAAACAGAACTGAATTGAGGCATGATGATTGTTTATGAGATTCTCAGATTTCTGTGTTTCTTGAACCTGTCAATCATTATGTGTAGATCAGAGCCCAAATTGATTCAAACTCACCGGGACCGAGGCTTAACAAACTCTGTGAATCACATCGGGCTGTTTGTGAAGGTTTTTCAAGGTCTCTGTGTGTTACTGATTAATGTCAGTCCTCCTCCGACTGGGAGTAAATAAGTAAACACAGAATTAAAATGTCCTGGAAACTCCAAACCATATATTTATTATTTTGTTTAGAAAACTCTCCAGAAACGGGGCTGATTTGTGACTCTGATGCCCAGAAATGCTCACACAGATTTAGGTTTTAATTTGTTAGTAAAACTAGAGAGTAAAGCAGTGACCTGAACAGGAGCCTGACAGAAATTAGCAGAGCAGGAGTTGGAAAACGAGGTGCTGTTATGACAGAACGAAGGCTTTGAGACCGAGCGCTGAACAAAAAGACCCAAAACAATCAACCTCTGAATTATTCACCTGACCTCTCAGGTCACAAAAGCCACTCCTCTTCTCATCTTACCCCATAAAAAGCTAACAGTTTGATTGACCTCCTAAAACTAATAATACCACTTTCTCTGTTCATGTCAAACAATCAGATCCTTAACAGTTGATTTGGGTGAAAATATGTAAATTTTGATTTTCAAACATTTCTCATCTCCTCAGTTAAGCTAGAATCCTTTTAAGAGGCTGACATGGCAGGAAAGCTGAACTTACTCACTTATTATCCAGTTACTATTAATTTGACCACTTGGGGGCGCTCATAGAGAGTGTGTTTAAGGGCGTTTTCAGATCTACTCCATTAGATTAAATTTGAAAATCGCAAAATTTATCACATTTTCACTTTTTTTTTTAATTTTTCATTGCACTGCATCAAACCAACCAAACCTTTTGAAAAGCTGTTCCCCTCCTCACCTGAGGGGGCGCTGCACTAAAGGAAATGACATGAAAACCTCTAAGACATTGAGGGCAACTTCCTTCTTCACAAAATGTAAACTGGAGTGGCGTCAGATTCTGGTGGTTGTTTGTCTTCGGTAAAAGGCTGCGAGACATTTCTCCCGCTAGCGCTAGATGCTCGCGTTTATTTTGGTTGTATTTACCCAGAATGCCCTGAGGTGTAGTCTGCTTCCTAGTTTTTCGCTTGGTGTTCACATAGGCATTCAAACTGCCTTCAGCTGAACCGAGACCTATGCTTTTAGAAAGTTCAGAGTTCAGTTTGAGTACGCTTTCACAGCTTAGATGAACCGGTTTAGATGTGAACCGGCTTTCACAGCTTAGATGAACCGGTTTAGATGTGAACCGGCTTTCACAGCTTAGATGAACCGGTTTAATGAACAAGCAAACTAGAGCTGGAATAAAGCAGATTAAACAGGACTGGTGTGAATGTTTGTCAGTTTTATTCCTCATAAACTGACAACATTTCCTGTTCACTCATTTTATCCAACAGAAGAGACTCGGCTAAGCTAAGCGTTACTTTAAAATGACTAATTTTATCATGTTTAGTTGCTTTGTTTTACTTTATTGTTCCAATAACAGAGCATTAATTCTTCACATTTGGATCCACCTAAAATTTGGTTGGTGATAACAGAAATTGGGAACGTCTTGCCAACTGACGGCTACCACAAGGCTAAAAAAAGACTCACAGCAAACAACAATGAACTCAGTCTTAAAGAGAACCGTTTTAGTCTGTGGCAGGAAACTGGAGGAGTTTGTTGCTGTGAAGAAACGATTTCACCACCAACCACTGATTATCTATCTGGCTTTTTAGGATGTTCTCTTTGAATCACAGGAAATACATCAGTTGGTTGCCAGCAAAACAACAAATAAAAATGAGTCTCAAATTATTTTAAGAAATTATATTATAATTGTTTCATTGTCTTTTTTAACAGTTTGGAGATAATTTTTAATTACTTTGTGTATCAAATGAAGCTGAAATGTTGTAACTGAACTGGTTCATCTGTTCTACTAAAGCACATTTTTAAATGTTGTAAGAAGCTAAAGAAAAACATGGAGTGCCCCAAGGTTATGTATTCGAGCCTTTTTGATAAACATTAACATTGATAATTATGTCTAATTGAAACCATGTTGCTGTTTTGCTTGCTTGCTTGAAATATTGAAGTATTTATTTCAAATAAATTTAGAGAGTCAAATAAATATACATATTTTAAAAGTATTTATTTTATAAAACTTAATAAAAAAGTATTTTACTGCACATTATTTAATGATACATTTCAAGATGTATTTATTTTGTCCTTTTTGGCTACATACATTACATTACATATAGTCCTGAAAGATTTTGTGACGTCTCGTGATTCTCCTGGGGCCCCGACCCACATTTTGGGAACCCCTGGTCTGTTTAATGAAAGCTACTTTGCTGTGCACTTCCAGTCAGCTGGCAAAAGGAAGCCTATCAGAAATATGTAAAATATATAAGTAAATAGTTAAAGTAGTAAAAAAAATCCAGTCATGATGTGGAAACTAAGGGAAAATCACCCGTCACTCTTCTGAGAGTAAATACATGGTAGCTAACTGCAGGGTTTGTTCCTGAACAGAAAGAATAAACAGCTAATATGCAGCCGACCTATTAGCATCAACTGCATGATGCCAACATGTCAAATGGACCAAAAAGACAAAATGACACTCAGAAATGTTTTGAGTCTCTCCTGAGGAAGTTCTGAAGGCATAAAGGGGTTCCTAATAAAGTGGCCGGTGCATTGTGGTATTTCATTTAAAGTTCTAAGAATCTCATACCAGCTAACACCTGCTAATGCATAATTATAGTAAAAGACAGGAGTGCACTGATCGCAGTTTTCTGGCTAAAAGTTCATAAACATAATATGGCTGCAACTAATGCGATTAATCGATTAATCTGAGAAAAAAGAGCATTTTCTGCAGATTTTTCAATTAAGCTTTTCTTTGTACCAGTGGTTCCCAAAGTGTGGGGCGCGACCCCTGGGGGGCGCAGTGCCATTGCAGGCGTATGGATGAATGAAAAAAAACAACAAACACAAAAACAGTTACACAAAAGTGTTTCACTGTAAAGATGGTTTATAGTTTGTTTTGTTTCAACCTGAAGTGTGAAATAAACTTCAGTGGAGTTTGAAAACAAAATATGTGTTTAGGTTTATGTCTGGTTGAACGATGTGTGTGTCCAGTTGATTTTATTTTTTTATTTTTTTTAGGGGGGATTTTATTGCCCAGGAAATATTTGGGAACCACTGCGTTATACAATATTATACTTTAAAATATGCAAATAAATAATAAATAAATTCCTTTATTAAAATAAGAAAAACAATGCAGTCAATAGGGCTGATTTGTTGATGAGTTTTTGTATTAAAAACTGTAGATGTATTGATCAGGGGGCATTTCTAATATTAAAATAAGTTCTGATCGCCTCCTGATAACAGAAGCAGATGTTACCGGATGTGAATGAACTTTTGAAAGCCTCTTGATGATGTACAGATGACGCATCAGTGACATCACAGTCAGCTTAAAAACTCTCACACCGAGGTAGAAAAAACTGCTTTTCTACATCATTTATCAATAATCCCAAAACTTAACAAAGCATCTACCCAGCAGAGGAATGTTTCCCGTCTCAAAACTCAGCTCAGTAAGAAGTGAGCAGATGTTGTACAGTCGAGTGTAGTTTCGCGTTACTAGAAGTTAAAGAAAACAAAGCGAAACAAAGTTTCTGAACCCAAAAACCAAACTTTTCCTTTCCACTCCACCGGTCACTTTCTCGGTTTACTTTAGAAGACAGCTACTTTCTTTCTACATCTTTTTACTCTAAAAAAAATCCATCTCACAGCACCGAACCACCTCAACCTCTGAACAGTCCAGCAAAACAAAAGGTGAGCGGCTGGTTCTTACCGTAAAGCTGCGCGTCTCCCTGCGGGTTTCTGTGAATAAACAGAAATTAAAGAAAGAACAAAAAAAAAAAAACCAGGCGAGTAAAGTCGTGGTCTAAAATGTTCCCACTCGCCCCGGCTTCATTCTCCTCCCTCGGTTGGTTCCTCCTCCCTCCCGGAGCCTCCACTCCTCCCTGCGATGTTTGGCTTTAGATTTACGCAGAGCTTCAGGAGGAAACCTAACGGCGAGGCCACGTGACGCAGAGATTTGATGAAGATGTTTGGAGCTGTGCGGACCTCTAGTAGGCGAACATGAAACATGACAACCGAACTGGGTCTTAATTGTACTATTGAACCATGATTAGTGAATCATTGACCAACTTATTTGGTTTGTATCGATGAATTTGGTGACGGCACTTATAAAAATGTCATGTTTGTTACTGGTTGACTTTTACGACTTTGTATTTATGTGTTTTTAAGGACATTGAACTGCATTCGGTCTGAATCTGAACATAAACTTATTAGGGTCATTGTAGCTACGAAAAAAGGAGATTAATCTCAGGCATTTTCTAGAAAAACGAAACTTGGGGATTTCTGAGTTCAAAAAGTCAAACTCAGAAGTTTTCTCAGTCCCTCAGTCACTTCGGTGTTTTTCTCGAACCATTTGTAAAACAGTAAGTATGATGTGTTCAAGGCTGGTGAAAAACTGGGATATCTGAGCAATAGAATAGTATTGCTGCATTTAAGGCAAAATAAATAAATAAGCGTAAACATCTTACAATTAACAGATTTACTGGATTTACAATAATTGTGACTTGGTCCAGCAGCACAAAGCCACTGAGCTCAGATGAACCAGCAAGGAAATTATTCTTAAATGTTATGGAGGCTGAGAGAATTCAACTTGTGTAATGCATCTTTATCTGCATAACAAAATCAGATGAAAATTCAGGAAACAGGGGAGAATTATACATCATCTCTAGGATAAAGGCATCTTCAATATGATTTGCATAAATGACAAAATAATTTGAAGTTTGATCAAATAGTTTTGAGAAGTTCTGTTCTGTTCTGATATGAACCAAAGTGAAGGAGAAAAACTGTAACTTGTTCTTTTAAGTCTCCTAATAATTTTTGTGATTCTAAACGACTCAAAACAAGAAAAGTTTGATCTGATTTAACTTCACAGTGAGAAAAAATGCACTTGTGCTTTTATTAGGTGTATGTAAATATATGGTTTCAATGTGTTACTTTGTTTTGTTGGAAAAGTTCAAGAGGCCTAAATACTTTTGCAAAGTGTATTATCTGCTGCTTTACTTGTGAATGTTTCAGCAGGAATGTTTTGGCGTCCTGATAGATTTATCTCTTAGCTTTAATATTCCACAGAAATCTGCAGTTTAGTGGAAAATCTTTGGTTTCTCCAGGATTTCTGCTCATTGGGCAACACAAGCAGAGCAGAACGTTTATCTACCAGGCTTTCAGATGCGACTCGCTGTGAGCCAATCACATTCCTCCTGTAGCTGATGTTTATTCAGTCACAAAGTGAAACATCTTTGTTTTAGTGCGTTTTATAGGTGAGGACTGGACTTTTCCATGTCTTTGCACAACAAATAAATGTTTGACATGTAATTTTCCGCTTAAATATCCAAACACAAAGCAGAGGGCAACACCAGACCTCTAGATTAACAGATTAAAAACCAAGTCCATGGTTTGACCACAAGGTGGTGCTATAACTGCACCAAAGACAATTATTTGAACTGATTGACCTGCTGATAGCTTTATTGTTATATAATGTTGTTGTTAATGAGTTAGTAATCAGAATCAAAACTAAAGATACCTCTATCTTGAAAACTTACCGATTAACCACCATTACTATTTTTTAAAGATGTTATCCAAATACATCAACCTACTGTTAAACACTTAAATCAGTTCATAAATTAAAACAAAAACGACTTGGTTTAAGAACATAGGTTCAAAATTATTAGTTATTTAACAGAGCAGTGATATTATTGTTCTGAAACTTGTCTGCTGACACAAGTAAACTTAATTATTTTGTTTCATTTTGATTGAATTTACTTGAATCTAAGTGAAACCAAAATAAATCAGCTGAAGACTTCTTCAACTTACACAGAGAAGCTTAAAACATTTGCACAGCAGTGCAGAGTGTTGTCATGTATGTTTCAGTGAAGGTTCCATTTTGTGCCTTGACCAAATGACCAAAACAACTGAAGAAACAAATGGTGACGAGGCAAAATGACTGGCATCCATCAAAGCTGAATTTTGTACCCAGAAAAGTTGAATGCATAACAGTCAAAGATACTGAGATACAAAATGATGAAATCTTGTAACTATCATCTTCACTGCCATTTCATCTTTTTTCAGATAGAAAATAGGGGGTGGCACTTTTTGTACCAATTTGTAGCTACCCTGAGTCATTTTCTACATACCTAATGATTCATAGATGCTTCTATTTTTTAGTCCCAGTCTAAATAAATTTGTTTTTTGACTCCAATAAATAATAGTTACCAACAGGAGGTCATTAAAAGTGATTTTTGTTTGATATTTGTTTGATTGAATTGGATTTTGTTGGAGTCAGTTGAGTCAGTTGACCTCAAACAAAGTGGAAATCAAAAATATAATCATTTATATTACAGATTCACAACATTGGTGACCAAAGTGCTTAATACAATTAACATATTAAACCATAAAAAGTGGCTTAAAAACAAGATAGATTAAACAAAATGGAGTAAATAGGAAGATAAGACCAGAAGTGCCACGGCATTTTTAAGCATTGAAGGCTTGCCTGAATAAAATAGTTTTGATGGAAGTTAAGATTTTGGTATCTCCAGTCAGAGGCTTCTTCAGATTTGCTGTAATACAGACTGCTACAGGAGATCCTTCCTTCCCACAGATATCAGCATCTGCAACAACTGTTTGAGGAAACTTGGGTAATAGCTAGAACAGCATTTAATTTCTCTTTGGGATTAATGAAGTATTTTTGAGCTAAATTAAACTGGAAAATTCTGAAATGCTGTGGCTTAAGTAGCTTAGTGCAAAATTTAAGTAGAAAGCAGCCAAATTGATGAAGAGGTGAATTAATAAAACGGCTCAGGCGAAACAAAAACAATCAGTCAGTTTGAAAAAGTCTAAACTGAGTGTACGGCAGGCCGTTTTAACATAAAATCGGTTTTGCCTGAATATCTGTGATTACATTCCAGATGTCTAAAAATGAGTGTTGACACAATTTGACTACATTTACATTTGAGATGTCCTTTTATGACACTCAAATGATATCAGTCGTGGTTTGAAGAGTCACAAACTCGTAATTAAAATTTAATGTATCTCAAACTTAACCATGGCTGGTCAAAATTACATTAGTCAGAATATTAATTTGAGATATGTGAAACAGAAAAGCTGTTTATATTAAAACATTTTCAATATGTCTAATCTTTTCAGATATTATCTTAAGAAAACTTTTCACTAGACAAAATTCTCTTAGTTTTGCCGAGTCCTTATTGAATTTCAATTTTACTTGTCAAATCTCCTGCAAATCTCCTATTTAAAAATACATGTAAGAAATGTTGAATTCTTGTGTAATTCAAGCTCTATTTAATTGGAATTTTGACAAGTCAGAACAAAAAGTGAGATATCTTACATTTATTTTTTCACCACTCATAATTTAATTGTTGTTATCTGAAATACGGTGGCTTGCAAAAGTAATGATACCATTTGAATTTTTTTCCATATCTTGTCACATTACAACCACAAATATAAATACATTTGATTGGAATTTAATGTGAAAGACCAACACAAAGTGGTGTACAGTTGAGAAGTAGAAAGAAAATTATACATGATTCAAAACATATTTTATAAATGGAAAACTTATACTTTACAATTGTCTTCACAAATGTCGTCAGATTGTAATTAGAAATATCTCAATGAACTAATATGTCGAAATAAACCTATTCCTTATAACTGGAGGGTAAGTAAGCCGATTTTATGGTAAAACAGCTTACCATAGCGAGCTCGAGCAAAGTTTTCTCGTGACGTATCGTTCGCTGATTGGCTGTGTGTGATTATGCTAACTAGTGGGCTGGCCCCAGGAAAGGAGTAGTTGACGTCAGGTCGGACGTTGGCATAGAGTGAAACAAACATGGCGACAGACTCGAGTGGACTGGGCTTTCCTCTGACTTTATTCGTGTTTTTGTGCGTGTTGGCGGGAAGGGAGGCCGAGGCAGCGACTCGGGAGTCCAAGGGCGGCACTCAGATATTTGGGATGCGGCTGGAGAAGAGCGACAAGCCGGCCGGGATGACCAATGAGGGGATGATTCAGGTGACCGAGGGCAGCCAGAACCTCTTCAGGTTCTACGGTACCCACTTGTTACCCAACAGCTCGGAGCTCATCAGGTTCGCCGAACTCGATGAAGTCGAGCACCGGTCTCTTAACAGGACTTGTCCCGAACACTCGAATGGTATGTTAGTGAAAGGGCGCATGCAGGTAAACTACCGTAACAACGCCGGGGTTGTCAACATCACCGTCAATAAGCTTCGAAAAAACGAAGATAAGAAAGTGTTCGGATTGTGCATCCTCGACCCCCAGGAGAACAAATGGTTTCTTCTGGAAGAGAAGGAGTTAAGAGTTCTGGTGGTGGAGGAGGAGAGCACGTCCCTGCTGCCCCTTTGGCTGGAGGTGATCCTCATCTGCTGCCTGTTGGTGCTGTCCGGGATGTTCAGCGGGCTCAACCTGGGGCTGATGGCGCTGGACCCCATGGAGCTCCGCATCGTGCAAAGCTGCGGCACGGACAAGGAGAAGAAGTATGCCCGGAGGATCGAGCCCATCCGCAGGAAGGGCAACTACCTGCTGTGCTCGCTGCTGCTCGGGAACGTCCTGGTGAACACTACCCTCACTATCCTCCTGGACGACCTCACCAAGTCCGGACTCGGAGCTGTGGTCGCCTCCACCGTCGGCATCGTGATCTTTGGAGAGATCGTGCCCCAGGCGCTGTGCTCCAGACACGGCCTGGCAGTGGGTGCCAACACCATCCTGCTCACCAAGCTCTTCATGCTGCTCACCTTCCCCTTGTCTTGGCCCATCAGCAAGATCCTGGACTGCGTTTTGGGCCAGGAGATCGGAACTGTATATAACCGGGAGAAGCTGGTGGAAATGCTGAAAGTAACCGAACCCTACAACGACCTGGTGAAAGAGGAGCTCAACATGATCCAAGGCGCGCTGGAGCTCCGGACCAAAACGGTGGAGGACATCATGACGCCTCTGGGCAACTGCTTCATGATCAGCAGCGACGCGGTGCTGGACTTCAACACCATGTCGGAGATCATGGAGAGCGGATACACGCGAATACCCGTCTACGAGCACGAGCAGTCCAACATCGTGGACATCCTCTTCGTCAAAGACCTGGCCTTCGTGGACCCGGACGACTGCACCACCCTGAAGACCATCACCAAGTTCTACAACCACTCGGTCCACTTCGTCTTCCATGACACCAAGCTGGACGCCATGTTGGAGGAGTTTAAGAAAGGTTTGTGGGAATCTTATGTTGTTGTTTCCCCACATTAAGATGGAGAACAAGAAACTAACTCATTATCCACTGACAGGTCAGGTGGTTAACAATAACTATTTTAGGCTGCAACTATGCTATCCATTATTTTCACAATTATTCGGAGTAATGTGCAGATTTTTCATTCAATCCCTTAAACTGGTTTTTATACATTAGAAATATATGAGAAATCAAAATAAACAACATTTTTGGAGAACTTTCCCCCCAAATTAAGATGGATTAAGATTAAGATTCCCTATAAACTGCCAGGTGAAGTGATTGACACTAATTATATCTATGACTGCAATAGTCCATTAATTGGATTAATATGCAGGTTTTTCAATCAATCTTTAAACCTTTTTTGATACAATATCAGAAATATATAAAAATCCAAATAAACAAATGATTCAATTCCAATTTAAAATAACAAAACTGACATTTTTGTAGAACCTTTAACTCAAACTAACATAAAAAACACAAAACTGTCTCATCATTTACTGACAGCTGATGCAACTAACACCAATTATATCTAGTTCTGCGTTTATTGTAGTTATCGATTATTCTGGCGATTAATCTGCCGGTTTTTCACTCAACCGCTTTTTATGCAATATTAGAAATGCATAAAAAACATTTTCAATAAGAAAATGTAAATTTTGTGGACTAAAATGCAATAACAGCTTTTCTTTTGTGAACGCCTGATAATTTGTAGCAAATGATGCATCTGCAGCTCAAAAATACTCATAGCTCACCTTTTGTTTGCAGTTATTAATCAGTTAATCCAAAAAATAATCACCAGCTCAGCCCTACACTATGCTGATGTTCAGGCAAGCAGAAATGCTGAGCTTTTCCCGTGTGAGAAATATGTTTTAGCTGCTACAAATAATCCGATGTTCACTAAAGAAATACTACGTTTTTACATTTTGGACAATAAAATTTTTTATGTTATTCAAAAAAGGAATTGAATTATTTGCTTATTTGCATCTTTTATTGTATCTCTAATATTGTGTAAAAAAAAAAGGCTTAAATGAGAAATCTGCAGAATGTGCTCACTTTTAAAATCTGATTAACTGAAAGAATTATCAAGAGATTAATTGATAACTAAAATAATTTTTTCCTTCATTTGTTTGTTATTGTCATTAGGAAAAATAATCTTTATCAGTCAAAATCTAAATCACAAAGTCAGAAGGCAAAGCTGGTTTTAACAGAAACATGTCGAAACAAACAGAACAGCCCAGACCTGTCAGGAGGACCTGCTGGTCATAATGTTATGCCTGAAGGAGGCTTATTGTTTAGGATTCAGATAATATCTGCTTCGTCTCGTTTAAAGCTTGTGCAAAATTTAAAACTATTCTGTTTTTATATTACAGTGATCTTGATCACCAGTTCAGCAGAAAGTCTTTTAAAATTTTTCTAAATTGGGAAAAGTTTAGCCTTTTTGACTAAAGCTAAATTTGTCTAAAGTGATTGTTGGACTAGATAAAATTTTTCAAGAACTGCAAAGTCTGTAATTAATTAATGGAAAACTATATATTGACAAAATAAGCAACATTTTCAATTCAAACACCCTTTTTGAATAGACATGAGTCCAGTAACAAAAATATTTATAGATTTTAATCTGTAATTCGGGTTATTCACCCATCAGATTGGAGCAAAGTGTTAGCGTTAGCTGCTACATGTTAGCATTGAGATGCTATTTTAGCCTTGAATAGCTCTGCTGATAAACTCACTGCTTTTAGCACAACTTCAATACAACAGTAGTCTTTTCCAGCGTCCCGTCAGATTGTGTTTAGCAGCAGAAATGAGCTTGGATGTAACTTGTGCGTCAGATTTACGGTCGAACCAGAAAATATATTTGTATTTAAAAAAAAAAATTAAAAATGCAATTAATAGCATTACAATTTTTAATTCATCAACATCTATGTAATTAATTAAGTGAAAATAATGCATCAACATTTCAACCCTACACTCATGTGCTCCATTCTTTAAGATCAGGAGACTTTTTGACCTGAATGAGGGATAATAATGTAGCAAAAAGACTAATAAAAATATTCCTCAAACATGGTAAAACACTGAACCAAGAAAAACGTAGCAAGACCCTGAAAACCCCCCAAAATATTGATCAGTAACTGGTTTATTGGTTGAGAAAGACAAGTTAGAAGTGCTGACCCAAGACTTTTGAACAGTACTGTTCTTGTACTCTCTGCATGTAGATCAGACAGCAACTTAATTAGTAATACATTGTGTTTCTCCAGTCCAGCAGCAGTTTATGGTTGATTTTAGGAATAAGTGATGAACCGAGTCTGTAATGAGTCAACCTCAGGAAATGGTAACTGCTGGGTACGAACATGAAGCCCTGAGTTTGGAGACCGCCTCTGAAACATGAAGGAAATGCTAGTTTGCTGTATTGAGGTGTTTAGTAATTTAACTGGGAGGATTACTAAACAGAAGGTCTGTTTGAAGTATAAACAGTCATTATCCCCCCAAAAATGTTGCTGTTTTCACCAAAAGCTGTGTGGAGACAGATTTAAAACTATTTAAAACAGCTTGACGGGTTTCACAGGTTACATAAATTAACTTTTTGTTTTTTGTGCATCCAATCTTTGGTCTCAGTGTGACATAAAATCTCCCCAGGAGGCTTTGGTGTCATGTCTGTGTGTTGGCACAAAAAGCTTGACTTAATTCAAGACGAGGTTATAAGGGAAGCGGCTGTATGCATTTACCAAAGCATCTGTGTCTGCTTCTCATGCGCTGTTGTTTCTGTTTGTCTCAGGTCCCTAATTAACAGACATAAATCAGGTTTAGAGCTGTTGTAGCGACGCATGGTGCTGCGTGACATTTGGCAAAAGAAAAGCTCTGCAGCTTGTCCAGGAGGGCTCGGCCAGGAAGGTGGGAGGCTTTGGTAACAAGCTGCAGTCTCTCTATATAAACATTGATAAATCTGCCTGCAGAGGATAAGTTGCTGTAATATTAATACGCAGTTGCTTTGTGTGAATTCCCAGTGCCTCACTTCTTTTACAAGAAGAATCATATCTTTATGATATGATCTTCAATGCTAATCTTCAATTAGCAATATTTTACACAACCATTTGCTGTTGGTAAATTTAATTGAAACGTAATTTTGATGTTAATATGTCATGGAAGGAGACTTTTAATGCAAAATCAGTCAAGAAAAACTTAGATGGAGAGCTGACCTTTCAGTAGAGCTGTGAGTATGTTTATTAGATTAGTGGGATTAGAGAATACCTTGCTATTAAACTAAAAATGCATGGAATTGTTAAATATGGTCAACAAGAGAACAGGTCCTCAGACAGAGCCTTGTGCTGCTCAGCAGCATGTCGAGGAGTGGAAACACAGTAATCTATGCTCCATACATCTATTTAAAACTTTGGTGTAACTTCATTTCGATAACCACCCTACAATCACCTATATTTATAGTAAATGATCCATATTTATGGAATTTGGAGCTGCAGACTTGCTTCAGAATGCTACTTTTAGATCTCCAGATTGATAAAGTGTTAAATGAGGAACGTTCATGCTCGTTTTAACTGGAAGGCTGAAGACTTGGCAGCAAAGGGAGGCTTCATGGCGGACTGTTAAAGTCACTGCTGGGAGTGATGGTTTGCTGTGGTTCATGTAAGAACAGATCTTATCAGTTTGCTGCAAGTCAACATGCAGCAAACATTTTCTTATCTGCTAACAGATCTCCTGTTAACTGATCAGTTTTAGTTTTGAGCAACATTTCATTTTGAAATCATCTCAGCAGAACATCAACCAGTAAATTTGAAAATCTCCATCTTGATTTGAGCGTCACTGAGAACTTTAAGCCAGAGATGCTGCTGAATGTTATTCTTACCCGTAGCGCTGCGGTCAGTGGATAGATGTGATTCTACAGAGAAACTCACCTCCTGCTGTGACCCGACTCCCCGCCTGCATCTCGAGTTCCTCTCACCTGCTGCTTGGCATCGGTTACCACAGTGAAGGCATCCAGCGGCGTCAGTGTGTGCACACATACAGCTCCTTATGGTCCAGCGCTCCAGTTATGTCAGATTTACGGTTTTACCTCGTAAATTTGTACAATGCGCAGCTGTGATTTCTCTGCGTTTCCCGTTTACCTTTTCAAAGGACGGAGGAGTGAGCTCATGCTTATGGCGCAAGATTTTCCACTCACTGGAAATTCTGAAAGTAAACCTATAAGTTATAAGTATT
Organism: Xiphophorus maculatus; assembly: GCF_002775205.1. Classification (NCBI taxonomy): domain Eukaryota; kingdom Metazoa; phylum Chordata; class Actinopteri; order Cyprinodontiformes; family Poeciliidae; genus Xiphophorus; species Xiphophorus maculatus. The sequence continues at coordinate 3,298,572 of NC_036454.1, read as the reverse complement.
ATTTGTTTAAGCTGATTGACAGCTTAAACGGTAAACAAGTGTTTACCGTTATAACATTTGAGGGTTTATGGATATGAAACATGAGGCGTAAATTCAAAAGGTAAACAACGACAAGTGAAGCATGAAGGTCCTGGAGGCACGAGGAACTCTGTCAACAGTCACATGACGAAGCCTCTGCTTCTGAGTTATACTGCTCCGACATCAAAGCCTCTATTTGATAAAGCAACATTATTTTTCTGTGGGTAAATTAAACGTTATTTGGGTTAAATGAGTATGAGTAATTTAAGCCTGGCGGGCCACCAGGTTTTACTTCTGTCCCCACCAGGCTAAGTGTTTGTTTATTTATTATAGGTTTTTTATGTACATCATTAACAGTGTTACATGTTAAAGAGTCTCTTTGGATAAACGGTTGATAGTTTTAATTAGTCTTTGCAAATCTTTTTTATTAGTTTAGTTTTAGTTTAGTTTTTTATTTGTTATAGTAATAGTTCTTGTTTTTTCATACTTAAGTATTTTTAGATACAGAATTCAAAAAGGCCAAAGTATGTTATTGTGATTATGTACACATCGATTGGGTAATGAATACTTGAAGATCCAATTTTCTAAAAATGCTTTTAATTATTGTTGAACTGACTCTGGCGTTTTCTCTCAACTTTGGCAGACTAGCATAAGTGGAGTCCCGTAACTTATGGAGACTGAAGCTGTTGCAAACTGCTGAAAATGTATTTCACAGCAGTTAAATAGGTTAAACACAAAAATGAAAGATATCATATCTATAATTTCAGTATGTTTTAGTTAGTTTTATAAACACACAACTAACTGGATTTAGTTGTTCTACACGCCAACAACTTCAGCAAATAAAGTGACAAGTCTTGGATAAAAGATAAAAAAGACACTGTAGGATGAAACAACTCAGGTGCAACAAGTTAATATTTATTTTAATAGTGCCATTTTTTAGGTTTGTCATTTTTAAGACTTTGTTGTCGGTGTTTAGGTTTTGTAAATAATTTCTTCCTTTAATATGTAATTACCTAGCAATATTTTAAAATTTCCAGTCGACTTTAAACATTTTGTTTGGTAATTCGCTGGATGACCGCCTTGCCAACCCAGCACTAGACTTAGGATGTTTTCAGGGGGAAACCCTGTGAAGTATCTCAGTTTCAGTTTTATTTATGTTCTATTGATTGGACAGATTGACTTTTGAGTGGATAAGCAGGTTTAGTATGAGACGAAGCACTTTTTACTCGAACGCTTTCAAGCCTTTGAGGAAATGACTCAGCCTCCGTTTTGTTTGTGGTTGTCAAGGCATTTTATCCGGGTTTGGGAACCCGAGCCAGCAGACTCCTGTTCTGGTCACTCACTGTGTGTGAGTCCTGTGGTTTGATACAAACATATTTGTGGAGTGATCATTTTCTTAAAAATGATGTGTTAGTTCTCATTCAGCCGGCTGTAGTTGTTTAAACCATCCTGACACTGATGAGGCTTTGATAAGGTTAAATGTTGCCACAATTATGCATCATAACAAGTGTCTGAAAGTGAAAAAATAAAAAAAGGACCAGAGGGAATAATTGTTCAGACATACCACTCAACCAAAAGAAATTATGAACAAATGTCCAGCAAAATAACAAAACTACTCCAATCTGCTCAAAAACTTTGACCAAATGTAAAAGTAGAATGGTAATAAACAGATGCAGTTAAATTTATTTAGATAGGAATTGTTAGTGGAGCCTGTAGTCGGTCATTTTTGGTTTTGTATGATATATTGTATGGATTGTTTTTTTCTGAATAAATGTATTAAATTACAGGATAGGCTTTTCTAAAACTTTGAGATTAAATTTGTTTTTACACTTTACCTATTTAACATTGGTGTAAATGGTGTTTTAAAAAACTTTAATGTTTTTACCACATATGATAATTAGTACTTATAGTCTCCCTAAAGAAAAAAAAATATATATATATTTTCCTTGAATAGTATGAAAAGAACAAGTTTAGGAAAAACTCTAAGAATGAATACACAAAGTGTCCCTGGATGACTGACAGCCTTTATTTCCCTCTGCAAACATTTTAATGTCAAATTTTCCTGGCATGTTGGTGTTCACACACACACACACAAAGATTTCTCTCCTTTCATTTAAGTCACTTTGGTTCATGCAGACTTGAGTTACTCATAAAGTTACTTCACATTTTTACATCTTCCTAACATCTTGTCTTTTTCTCTCCCTTTGCTTCACAGTGACATATTTATTTAAGACGCCTAAAGATCTGATCTCAGTCAAATGTTCTGGCCTGCTAACCTCATGACCTTTTGTGTTTTGTAACAAGTGCAGACGTATACAGCTACACTGACACACCTACAGACTGTAGGATCAGACAAAGAGATTTTTTTTTTAATTACTAGAATAAACTCGTGATATTAATGGAATAAAGATGCAACATCACCAGGGTTATAATTTGGGGTCCTCATTACATTTTAGTTTAATATTGTTGTGACTTTTTGTTAAATATAGTTTAGTGGTAGTAGTTTTAATTATTTTATATTTTGGGTAATTTTTATGTTTGGATCATTTTAACATCGATTGGGTAATTAATACTCAACAGAAGATGCAATTTTCCAAAAGTTTATTCAGTATTCAGAAATTGTTAAAAAAACAAAAAAAAACAAATGACTGTAGTTTGCCGACAGTTGATGTAAATTACTTGTGTGGAGGCAAAAAAATAATTCTTCTACATCAATTTGAAAGGCTAATAAACAGATTCATAAACACAAAAATGAAGGTTTGGATATCTACAGTATATCTTAGTTAGTTTTTATGAACTCATGATATAATTCCAGTTAGTTTTTCCCCATTAATTACTTAACAAAAAATAATTTCTCAATTTCAGTTTCATTTTGTTAGTTTTAGTTAACTATAATAGCCTTGAATAAAACCAGAAGAAAGTTGTTTGACACAGTTATGGAGATGTGGCACGAACAGCTCGTCTTTCTGTGAAACGGACTCAGTCAGTCACCCCAAAGTCCTTCTACTGACAATAATTTGGTGCAGAGGTGTTAAAAGATTAAATATGTCCTATGCCAACATTTTTCATTTTAATTTAAGATTTTTTGTTTTGGGCTTATAAAATTAGTACTTCATTCCTGTAATGTTGTGACTTTTTTTCTTGCTTTATTTAGACTTTTTGCTGTACGACTTTATTCCCGTAACACTATGACTTTGACTCTAGAGAATCTAGTAGCATGCTGAGGGAGAAATTCATGCGTCTGATGCAGGTGAGCTGGATCATGGCTGCATGCAGGAGTTGCAGAGCACCTGTTGTTCTGCTGCAGGCAGGTATATTTCTACGGGTCTGTCGACATTCAGGGATTCTGCAGAGACGATAAACAGACAGTAAACCTCATTAATTTACTCTTACTTTTGTTAGATGGCGTTTCTCTCTTCAGCGTCTGAACTTTAAGGCTCGGAAAATAAAACCTCTGTTGTTACCGTTGCTGCGAGTCTCACTTTGACAACCTAACGAGTACGGAGAGCTGCTTGGCCTGTCATGATGGCACATTTTGCTGGACAATAAATTGTCCCAGAAATTATTGCGATAAACAATAATATTGTTGATTTGAGACCAATTTCAAGTAACGTAATGGTAACGCCTAAATAATGCAAAACGCATTCTCAAAGATCAAATAACACTGGGATCGGAAGATATTTTAAATATTTAAAGTAAATAAAAACATCAGAAATAACAAATAAAATGAAATATGAAGACTCTGTAAACAAAATTATCCTTAAAAAAACTTAGTTGAGACCAAAACACCAGACAAAAGACTTTATCATCCAGTTTTTGGTAGAAAAAGAGAAAAGATAAATCATACAAATGGAAATTATTGAGATCGTTTTAGTTTATCATCCAATTAATTGCTTTATTGCTTATTGCAACAGACGTAATGGCTTCATTTAGTAACTTAAGCTTAAAGATGGTGAGATTTCACTGCATTTGATCATCAAAGCACAATTATTAGAGCCTCAAATAATTATTATTAATGTTTATTAAATATTTTTGCTATTTTGTTTCTGCTTTTAGGCTGTTAAACATTTTATAGTCGTCATATTTGTCAGAATGTGCATTTGCAGGTATTTTTTCTTTAGTTATGTAAAAGGTTTAAAACGTTAAAGAATTTAATGAGTAACTAAACCGCAAAATCAACTTTTTGGCAGACAAGCGGTGGAAGTTAGTTGTTGAGGTTTTTCTTTTTCTGTTCAAATTGTGACATTTTTCAGTAAATTTGAAAATAGTCCAGAGATTTGTCGCTTATTGGCAAAAAGAAGTTGAGTCTATTGACTCCGCCCAACTTTTAATTTAAAAGATGTTCTGTGGGCGGGGCCAATCTTCCACAGGCGTGTTAGTTATTTAAACCAAATAAAAACAATCACTCACATTCATATTCTTATTACAGTATTTGTACTTTAATTAATATTTTAAAATGATATTCTGAGCCTTTGCTGCCTTACTCTAACTGCAAATGTCATTAATTTTAGTCCTTTACTGAAGCAATTGGAGTTTTGCTGTTGAGGCATTTTGCTTCTTACTCAGTTCTCCTATTGGACGTCTTGTGCTTTTATTCCCTCACATTCAACATACTCAACACTTTAACATGGTGAGTCTTTTTGCACTCATCTTCATTTAGGTTGCCAAATCTAGACCCCGTGCCGCAATAATGTTTGTCAGCATGAGGAAAGAGCAGCTCAGCAGAAATTTGTCACAAAAACGCTCTCTTCATATTTTTGCTTACTCATTAGGCTGCAGCCTCATGTAGATGGTAGTGAGATCTAAACTGAGTAATTCTGCCTGAACGGGTGAGGGCTAAACACAAACAGCAGCAAGTTGGAAACAAACATCGGTTGTTAATGTCGTCCCATTTTTACTTATCAGACTCATAGTATATGATAGAAATAGACAAACATCACCTGATATTTCAACAAATATGTTAAAACAAAATTTCTATAAAAGTTGCAGCTTTTAAACCAGCCAACACCTCGAAGTGGTACATGTAGCTGCTCTTTGGACTTTACAGAAGCTTTCTGGAGATGTTATATCTAAAATAAATGCAGATGGAAATTACTGGCTAATGGCTTCCTAGCAGCTAATGGTGAGCTAGCCGACATTTAGCTGGATGGCCAGGTTTATCTGTTTAACTGATTTATTTGACTGCTAGCGTCACTTTAACAGTCTGATGACACTCAGCAGAGCCACCAAAATAATATGGTGATGTATGCCTCTAATTATAGCTGCAGTACAGCAAACCTTCACAATAAGAGCCTTATCAGGGCATGAAGTGTTCTGAACTTTGAATATCATAAAGCTAATTAAAGCTGCGTACAGTCAGTGTCCTTTCAGGTCAGATTGTTCAGGCTGTAATTTATCCCTGACAGAGATTATTTGATCAAGAAGACACTACACTATGATTTATACAAATACTACCAATAACAATATTAACATTTATTTCACTGTTACTTATTTAGCAGAGTACAAGGATGTATTTTTATTGATTTTTGTTCCAATCTGTTCTTTAAGTTCTGCAGAAACTACCAGTTTGCATAAAACTCTTTCATTTTGGGCAGCAGCTGACCTTTTGACCCCCACACTTGAACAGATATTTTTCCTTGTTTTCCACCTCAAACAAATTTTCCAGCGCCAACACATTTGCTTTGATTCTGAGTTTTGTCCTGCGCTGCGGAGAAGCAGAACTCAGCCTGAACCTTTAGCATTTAGCCGCCTCTGCAGCAGGAGCTGCTGAGGATGTTGGCGTGAAATACAGTGAGGCGGTTTGTGATCCAATTCATCTGCGGCGCCGCGTCTCGGGATCACAGCAGACCTGGGTGCACGCAGCTCCGGTTTTAACTGGAAAAACGGGTTCAAAGAGCTTGACCTGTCCCACACTGCAGGCCCTCATATCTCTGCTCGGTTATTACACAACTGTGTGTGTGTGTGTGAGCGCAACAGGAGCGTTTTTGCAGCTGCATGGTTTTGTTTCTTTCCCTCACAGCAGGCTTGTTTTGAAACCGCCGGTCATTGCTGCTGATACGCAGCCGACCGGTTGTGTTTTTTTGCTCCGTGGGCAGCAGGAGAGGCATTCCTCTCCTGTAAAGACTCATCGCTCTCCCCCTCGCAGCTTTGTTGTGGATGTTTTGTGTCAACAAACAGGCCGGCTTACTGGCTGGTGATGGAAAAGCCAGAGGGCAGAGAAACCTAACTGCAAGGTCAAATCACCTGCCGGGAATTTGTCTGTGTGTGCAGACCAGTGGCTGGCAGTTCCTGGAGGAAACACGATGCTGCCTCACACAGAAAACTATTCACTGACTTGCAGTGTGTCAGTGAATAGTTTTATTGTTCATTTGCTTGTAATATAATGGAAGTGCTGCAGAAAGAAAAGGAGAAGCTGAGTTTAACATTTCCGATAAAGGTCGGTTTGGTTCTCACTTCCTGTTTTTAGTTGGAGCCGCTATTCTGCAATCTTTGTTTTTCATTTCTTTCTTTTTTGAGAGAGAAAATAAATCTCTAACTCTAGAAGGTACATATTAAATTCACTCCCTGTTCCTTTATATTTTCCTTAAAAGAAGAGTTTAAAGTTCAGTCCATGTGATGCTTTCTGAAGGGCTTTTCCAACCTGCAAATACAAGATACTGTATGTAACAGGATTAAAATCAATCAGAATAATTAGATTGAAGATTAGACAGCAGAGCTGTCAAACATTGAAATGGTTGCAATATTGCAAGAATAAGACGAAAAAGTTACAAAATGCAGGCTAACCAACTTCAACGTTGAGCTAAAGTTTCACAGTTATGTCAGTTCTAGGTATGGCGCCGCCCTACTGGACAAATGTATATTTATAGAGATGCACAGATGTAGAGTTTTGTGTGAAATTTTTGTAAAGCTTTGGCCCATTTGAGCAGATTGAAGCTTCAGTTAGAAAGTAAGAATCATGTTTAAGATATTGATTCATTATTTATGCTAGGAGAAGAGGCGACGTCACACTGTGTGAGAGAGAAATGATTGCTCTACATGGTTAGATTTATTTTAAAACAAAAAAAATATTGAGAAAATAATTTATAGATAGATTATTGATCATGGACAATAGCTTGATATCAAGTAAAGTGGAGGGAGCAGTACTAGGAGCAAGATATTCTGCCACCTGCTGGTGGGAGTTGGTGTCACTTAAACTCAATGTTTTTTGACTGTTTTTACAGAAACTTTGCATTAGTAACGGTGGAAACGAAAAACTGTAGAAACCTCTTGAACATTTTACCAGTACTACTGACAATTGCTAATGTCTTTTGTCGCCATTAAAATTTTCCACACCAAAGACTGTTGCTGTTGGAGCAACCTGTTAGGACTCTGGTGCATTCACTGATTGGGAAAATTATCAGATTTTTCAGTTTCAGACTGGGAGGTCACAGGTCACACAGATAAAACTAAAAATCATCCTACTTTGGTCACCAGATGATTTCTTGCCACATCTTTATGCAAAACTCAAAACAGGAAAAAAAACTTACATGTGTCTAACGCCAGTGATTCAATTTATTGTTTTTCTCTTTCTACCAAAAATTGGATGATAAACGTCTGCCAGGTGTTTTGGTCTCAACTAGATGCTTTTTTGCAGGACAGTTTTGTTTACAGAGACTTTATAATTCATTTTATTTGTTGTTTTGTTTTTATGTTGTTTGGGTATTTAAAATGTCTTTAAGATTGAATGTCTTCGTGAATTATTATCCTATTACCATTACGTTACTTGAAATCAATCAATCAATCAAATTTTATTTGTATAGCACATTTCAGCAGCAAGGCATTTCAAAGTGCTTTATATCATTACAAACACAGAAACACAAAGCAACATAGAATCAACAATCAAAACACGACATTAAGTCAAGTTCCATCAATAAATTTGTAATTGATTACATTTCAAATACAATTCTAAACAGGTGGGTTTTTAGTCGAGATTTAAAAGAAGTCAGTGTTTCAGCTGTTTTACAGTTTTCTGGAAATTTGTTCCAAATTTGTGGTGCATAGATGCTGAAAGCTGCTTCTCCTTGTTTGGTTCTGGTTTCCACATAGACAAGCTTCCTGAGCATCTTGTTGTTTAAGGTAAACCCTCTGACGGTTCAGATTCAGGACAAACTGTGTGTGTTTCTGTTCAGGTGTCAGTTGTGTACGGATCTGTTCATTTTAGTCATGTTTTGTGGTAAATGAATATTGCGTCAGAAGATCAGCGCAGACAGAATCTTCTCACGCAGGTCAGAGGTGACTGAGTGAGTGACTGAGTGATCAGTCTGTGTTTAGATAAAGTTTCTCCACAAAGTTTGTTTGTCTGTTAATTCGTGTCTGCTGTGAAGGAGTCGATAGACTCTCAAGTGGTAGTGGAGCGTCTCCTGGGGTCCCACTTCCTCTGAAATATTGACTCAGCACTACAGGAAGAGGTCACACACAGACACTAACGCAAGGCCTTTTCCATTACATGATGTGTCTGGTTCTATTTTTCTGTGGGACGAGCAAAGATGGGCTAATGAATGCTCCCTGGGGGGTTTGTCTTCGTGGGACTCTCTTGACAGATTCTTTCCATCGTTCCCTGATGTGATGTCAGGCAGGGAGTCGGTGTCCATGAAGGAAGTTTCAGATATCTGTGCTGTTCAATAGGATGTGTGTGTTAATCACAAGGTTGATTTAACCGTTTTGGAAGATATTCATTTCCCAAATGTCCCAAACACAAAGACCAACACTGGTGAATTATATCAAAACGTTGTTTATCATTATCATTATTTATTATATTATTAGAAATTAATCACATTTTTGATGCATCAAAACCTTGAGAACTTGGGGATAAAAACAGCTGCCATAAAATAGAGCATTACCGATATCTTAAAAACATAACATTGGCCGGTATCGATGTTAATACCGATATATCGTGCATCCATTAAAAGAATAATAGATTTATATTCTTTTGATAAAAAAATACACTTTAAGTTACTAATAACAGCATAGAAAATCCTTTATTCTGCCAAAATGCTGACCAGAAAATGTGAAAAATTTCTACATAATTTGAAGAATGAACCACTCAGTGATTGGCCTGCATATCAGAGTAACACAGCTTTAGTCAGAACCTCACACAGGCTGCTCTCCAGCTTCCTCCACACATTTCCAAACTAAACTTTCAACACTTGATCCTCGGCCTGTCATGCCGTCGTAGACCAGAGCGAGACTGTGAATCCGTCCTGGAGGGAAACGGATTCCTCAAAGTCCCTAAAGTCTATTTCTGTATGAAACCCGGCGAGGTCAAGGCTGAGCATGTGTGGAGTCCGTTTGTGTGCCGGCGCGGCGGCGCTCGCTTTGACATCAAGGGCATAACAAAACCACTCTGAGCCTTTGGTCTTCGGCTAATTGCCGGTCATACAAGCTCTTTGTAAATCCCACTGATCTGCTGATTTTATTTTGGAAACACAGACAGGTGCTTTACATCTGTGATATGATTTTCTCTACAGATTCATCCTTTACTATCTGAACTAATTAGACCTGTCACAATAACAAATGCTGCTTGACGATAAACGGCCCCAGAAGTTATTACGATAAATGATAATATTGTTATTTTGAGACCATTTTCAAGTAATATAACGGTAACCACCGCCGGCTGCCATCTGCTCTCTGGAAAGCGTCTCGGCGTGGCGTTGAACATGAGGTCAAAGTTCAGCCCAACTGTAACACCGAGCTCACATTAACAGGCTATTTGGGGCGCAGGGAGTGAGTTCATGCTGGAACAGAGAGGTTATCGTATATCAGCCTGATATCATAACCGACTCTGACAGTTTGGTAGCAACAGACCCGATGACTGCAGGAAGCTGCATGACGTTCACCAGAAGGTTCATATTTTTGATTATCATGGTATTAAAGGAGGGAAAATTATACTTTATGTGAGTAAAACCAAAGATCTAATTGTATTTTATGTTGTTATATAATTTATAAAAATGTTTTCACTGTAGTTGAAACAAAAAATGTGTGGGTTGATAAACGGCGTGAGTCAGTGTTTGATTTATCTACATAGTCACACAGTGTGATGGTTTCTATTATACATAGACCTAGATCTGTTAGATATAGATCTAGGCAAGGCAACAGTAAGAGACGCTTCACAAGCTAAGAAAATTAAAATATAATTTATATTTTGAGATCTTCATTACATTTTCAGTAGATAAATTGTTCGGTTGTAGCTCTTAATTTGTCAGTAATCGATTATTCTGACAATCAATTAATAAAAGATGAAAAAGTCACATTCTGACTTCTCATTTAAACTTTTTTACACTATATTAGAAATGCATTAGATTAATTCAATTTCCTTTTTTTATTAAATAGGAAAATCCATATTTTATTTCCTGTAATGCAACATAATATCTTTGCTTTAGTGAACGTTTGATCATTAGTAGCAAAGGATGCAGTTAAAAAATACTTCTAACATGAAAATCTCAGTCCTTTCTGCTTGATTTTATATTAATGCAGTGTAAGACTAATCTGGTGATTGTTTTTTTTAAATAAGTGATTGATAATTGGATATCATAAGGTGATTAATAGACGAATTTCTTATTCAGAATTTAACCAGATGAAACTAAAATTTTGACACTTATGAAGGTTTTCCTTGTCTTAATGCAAAATGTATGTAGTTTTTTTACATACATATATATTTCGCTACATATATATATATATATTTTTCGCTCAGTTACTACTCTGAGTATGTTATTGTTTTGGTTAGTTGACTTTATTGTCCTTATAGTTCAATTAATAATGAATAAATCACTAAATTAGTTTGGTCGTTTCAGCCCCGATCGGTTGGCCGATGAATCTTTCTACATTTCCTTAATTTTGGGTGAAAATAATATTGAAACATTGAAGGTGTATTTTGACCAGTTATAGAGAAACCAGTACCAGACATTTTAATAATCGGTGATCAGCCTACAATCAGTTCACTCCTAATTCTAATGACTTGCGTGAAAAGAATATGTATTCAGATATTTTTCATCCTCATTTGGTTGAGCGTCTCTGTGTCCTTCAGGAAAGTCCCACCTTGCCATCGTCCAGAAGGTGAACAACGAGGGCGAGGGAGATCCGTTCTACGAAGTGTTGGGGTTGGTCACTCTAGAAGACGTGATCGAGGAGATAATTAAATCAGAGATTCTGGATGAATCTGACCTTTACAGTAGGTTTTTGTTGTCAACACTACCAGTTGTTTTAAATTTAAATGCCAAATTACTATAAATTGTTGGATTTGTAGAATATTTAAGAGGATATTTTATAGATCTGTAAACTGTTTGTTTGTATCACTTCTCAGCTGACAATCGCACCAGGAGGAAAGTTGCACCTGATAAGAACAAGAGAGACTTTTCTGCCTTCAAACACGAGAGCGAATCGAAGGTGAAGATCTCTCCTCAGCTGCTGCTGGCCGCGCATCGCTTCCTGGCCACAGGTGGGGGATTTACCGAGGAAACTGACACCATGCTGCTTTCACACAGCATTACATCACACTCCACAAAACAAGCTGCTCTTTTACTGCTGTATCATATTCTCACAGGAAAATTTGGAAAAATTCAACCTCTAATTTGAGTTCATTTATGACGTATGCATCGATATCTGAGGTTTAGAATCGGCCAACACCGATCCGATACAGAAAACTTCTGCTAAATTTTCTTAAAAGGTTTAATTTTTTAAATACAGACATAAATGCACTGGATCAGAAATGTATTTGATAACTCTGTAACACTTAAACACCACTGGCTTCAGAAGTTTGGTCAGACATGTAAAAACAACTTTAATTTATTCAGTCAGTGCAATTAGGAGTATTGCAGCTAATGTAAAATAAATAATAATAATAATAATAAATTGAAACTGACAAAAACAAACTGATTACCTTGGTCAAACATGTAAAACTAAACTGCAACAAATCTTCAAATGGTTCTGAAAGTGCAATTAAGAATTCTAAATATAATGTAAAATAAATAATACAGCATAGAATTAGACTGAATAGACCTGCCCTCATGTATCGGGAACTTTGTCACTGATACCCAGTCCAGATTTTTTTTAAATATTGGGACTGATACAGATAATATCAGATCAATGCATCTCTGGTTAGAGCACATGAATCTTATCAACTCTTCATGGTGTCAGTATGTTTAACAAAAACAAAAACAAAGTAGCTTCTGCCAGAAAACTGAAAACGGTGAATTATTAGACCAGCCCACAGAAAGTGTCACAACTTAAGATAAAAGACAACTATTTCTTCCCATTAGTTTTTTTAACACTTTAATTACATTTTGGATCTTTCTAAATATTTCTAATATCAGTTATTATTCCACATTAAAACACATTTATTTGATTGACTTTTACTCCCTCATGTATCAGTAAATTGTGTTTTTAAACAGCAGAACTTGTTTAATTAGGTCGTCATTAATTGATTGGCTGTAATCAGAGAGCAGTGAAGATATTTACACCTAAAGATGTTTGTTTCTATCAACCAGCTCACCACAAACTCAGCTCTGCTTCTGCCGCCTCAAATCACTTGAGCGTGTAGCAATCTGTCGGGTTAGCATGTGTGTTAGCTGATATGCTCTGCCGCAAACTGCTACATGCACATGGCATGAGTTAGCACTTCCTCCACACACAGAGTTCCTGTGCAGGTTGCATAACATTAGCTTCTGGTGACTTCATCACAGATTTTTCTCTCATGATGATTGCTTTGTTGCGAGGAAACTGAATTTCTTCACAGTTTCTCTTAAAAACAAAAATACTAGCTTTATTTTTTCGTCTTTTATTTTAATTTAACAGTAATAATCTTCAGTCTCAAATCTCCTTGTAATAAAATGTGATGTTAATGACTCTTGTATAGAGACAATACTAAAGGCAGATTTTAGAAATTTTACATTCTGTATAAGATGATAGAAAGAGCAAATATACAAATGTAATTTTTCCCAGTCGTGTGAATTTGTAGAAACTCGGTGGTGTGGCCTAACATGTGAAACCAGAAAGAGGAGTATTTGTTTGAAAAAGGCTTTTGTACTCCGTCTTTGCTCCAAGCTTGGGCGGAGACCCGGCCCTCACGGCTGAACGCCGATTGCAACAGTCCGTCTGTCAGCTGAAAACATTTCTGATCTGCAAATAACATAAAGAACAAACAAAGGTGCATAAAAAATTTAAGTAGGAGAGCAGTTTGGGTTGAAAATTATACTAAACATTGACAGAAGGGAAACCAGAAATAAATAAATGTAACACAATAAACCAACTAAATGACTTAGTTTTAAAAGAAAAGTTACTTTTAAATTTCTGCTAGAGATTTATGACAAAAAATAAATAAAAACTCTTCAGCTGTTATCCTAAAATATGTTTTTAATCTATAAATACATCAGACAGCTTAAAGGTGAAATCTGAGAGCTTTGGCTGTAAGCCTGAATGTCAGATTTGTTGCACTGAGCCCCATTAGTTTTATAAATTATAAAGGACTTTAACCTGACACTGTTACGACAGCGATCACTTATTAATAATCACAAAATAAACATGAAAACATAAAACTGGAACAGACTGCATGTTCTGTTCCTTGTATGGGAAACGTTTGCGAGTTTTTTGCGGTTGAATCCTGATGCATTTGGTGCCGTTGTTGTCAGTTGCTATGACAACCAGGCTGTGTGTAGCGCGACAGAGAACGAGACAAATTGAAGAAAATACGTGGTTTGAGTTGTTCTTCAACAGTTTTTCTGTTATTTTCCCCTTTGTTGTGGCACACTGCACTGAATTAATAATCCATAAATGTCCCGGTTTTATTTTGTTAGAATTATTCTAATGCAACGAGTAAAAGAACCGTCTTTTTGCCCTGCAGAGATGTGCGCATGCGCAAAATTTCTGGATGTAAACAATAACATTTAACATGTCTGCACAGATGTCACCTGAACACAAAGCAGAAAAAGAAACTATTAAAAGTATCCTGCTGTTTAGAATTGGTGTGTTCAGTGTTTATTCCCTTCACTTCTTAAAAATGAATTTTGTTCTCATCTGTTCTTCCACATGCAAGGCACTGCAACATCTTAATTAAATCGTTTGAGTATCTTTTCATCCTAAAAAAAAAAAAAGAGACTTAAACTTGATATTTTTGTTTTTTTGCAGAAGTGAGCTTGTTCAGTCCGGCTCAGATCTCTGACAAGGTTCTGCTGCGGATCCTCCGCCATCCTGACGTCATCCAGGAGATCAAGTTCAACGACAACGACAAGCGATCGCATCGTCACTACATCTATCAGAGAGGCAAGGCGGTCGACTACTTCATCCTCATCCTGCAGGTGGGGAGCTGTTTGGGTTGAGAAATGGAGACCGTTCACTTAGATGCTGCTTTACTTGCTGATTCTTTGTTGTTTCTTTTCTGTGCCTGATTTTGTCTTGAGACACACCGGTCAGTTTTACAGGCAGACACCGTCCTCCTGTTTCCTCTGAAGTCTGATTTGGCACTACAAGTTTTCTCTGTTTTATAAGGTGTTGCATGTTTGTTAGCACGAGTAGCAATTGTTGTAAAATGATTTACAAATGAGGAATCGACAAGATGATTTCTCTTTATGTGTCACAGAATATGATGCACTAACCTTAACAACTTTTTCCTCATTTCCCAAAGCAGTTGTTTGTTGTTGGGTTCCTGGCATGTGGAAAGAGATGCTGTTATTTTCCAGGTCTCATGCAGATAAAAACAAGCATCTTAAATTAAGCTTATTCGACTCAGAGTGTTAGAATAATCTGATATGAGCAGGAATCCTGTTTGTGTTTAAGTTTATTTATAGAGCACATTTCAGAAACAGGTTAAAACTTCACCAAAGTGTTGCACAAAGACAAAAACATAATAGAATAAATTGACAAGTACATAGCAGTTATTAATCAACTCTAGACAGATTTAAAGGAACTCAGTGTTTCGGCTGTTTTGCAGTTTTCTGGAAGTTTGTTCCAAGTTTGTGGTGCTCAGAGGCCGAATGCTGCTTTTTATTGTGTAAAAAAGGACCCAGTGGTCTGATGCTGTAGATCCAGAAATACTTTGAGAATTTTTTAATCAACTTTGACAAGTAAATTTGATAAAATGAGTGAGTCAAAGCAGCTGGAATCTGAATATCATGTCAAAATGTTGTCGGATTGCAGAAACGGTTGCGGTAACCTCGGAGGATTGTGTTCCCGTTTGAAATAATGACCACTTATTATCTCTGAATGTAATTTTAGGTGTAGCTGCTGTCCACTAATTGACCTCTTATCACTTTAAATACCTGCTGTCATTCATGGTTTGGGAGAATCTTCCCAAAACATGGAAAATGTTCTGCTCATTTCCACCCGGTGGACTGAGCAGAAAACTCTGCCGCTGCTCCTCCGGTCCTTCTGGATCCAGTCAGCGTCTGTGAGCGTGAACGCTTTAATCCCAGCGCTCCAAGCAGAGTCGCTTCCCACACTTCGTCTTGGTTTTCTGCTCCTAAACAGTCATTATGGACCGCACACGTAGCGTAATCCTCCAACACCTTTCTGGGAGTTTCTGTTTGCTTCAGTTTAAATACTTTCTTCATTTTACTCTATTGGTTTCCCAAAGCTAACGAGGCCGATTTAACAGGCGTGAGTGATCTGATTTCTGTTTTAAGGCCAGATTCCTGTTTAATCAGTCAAAATGGAGTAAATGCTGCAATGTCTACTGGACTATCAGGTGTGAAAACACTTTTAAGCTTAAATATCAACATTAGTTGATATATATTTTTCTTAGGGGTGCACTGATTGCAGTTTTCTGGTCGATCACCGATCTTTAAAGAGCTTGACCAGCCGATTCAAATTTTGACCAATGCAAATTATTTTTTTTGCTTTTATTTTTTAGTCTGAAAAAATCATTTTCTCATTAAAGTATCGACCGATCTCTGATTTATTGGAGCATCCTTCATTTTTTCTATTACTGTATGTAAACAGAAATGGAAACACCAGTCTGTAAATTAGTTCCCATTTCTTCTTCTTCAGCTTCTTTTATCGGCTTTCTGAACAGTTTCTGTGTGTGTGTGTGTGTGTGTGTGCGTCTGTGTGTGTGTGTGTGTGTGTGTGTGTGTGTGTGTGTGCGTCTGTGTGTGTGTGTGTGTGTGTGTGTGTGCGTCTGTGTGTGTGTGTGTGTGTGTGTGTGTGTGTGTGTGTGTGTGTGTGTGTGTTGTGGGAAGGGATGATCACCGTCAGCAGACTGGATGTTTGTTCATGACCTCACTGATTCATGTCTCCATAAAGATGCTCTGAGGTTCTCACAAAGCAGCTGCTCTGTTCAGAGTCACATTTCTGCTGCATTCAAGGAATTTTCTCCTCTTCCGCGGGAAAATCCCTGGATTACACGCAGGCTCCTTTTTCCACTCCAAAGACGACGGACCTCCATCTATTGTTACATCTGTCAACGTTTTGCTTCACATGTTTTCTTTGAGTATTCCTTAAAAAGGCAAATGTGGACGAGTGTTTTTAAATAAAGTGCGTCTGCTAGTTCTTCCTGTTGTGAACCAGAGACGGAAAATTGATTCCTTGGAGGATAAGAAATATTCCTCGACAAAAAAGGAGATATTTCCACTCTTGAGATTCAGTTTGCTGAGTCATGGCGTGACGTCCCGATGTTAGAGTGAATCACTGATTTTTAAAACTGGTTTGTTACAAACCACTAAACTCTGAGGTTAAGTCACATGTTAACGCAGATTTAACGCCGGCTGAGTGTTTCGGCGTGGTTCAAGGAAGAAACCCCTCGCTGGCTTTGTTATAAGTTATTAACAGGCTGCAGCAGAGAGTCTTCCAGTCACTGCAGGGGTTCATCTCTCAGCCTCACACACACACACACACACCCACACACACACACACACACGCACGCACACACACACACACACACACACACACACACGCACACACACACACACACACACACACACACACACACACACACACACACACACACACACACACACACACAGTTTCCTCAGACAGCTTGGTTCCACATTACCTCATCCTGCTTTGTGCTGTTTTTATCTGCATTAGTTCACACACTGAATAACTGCTCCCTCAGGACGGCTGCTATTCAGTGCTCTCATTGGTTATTGTAAAGATGAAAACCTTACTCATCCAGAGTACTCAGCTCCTTCAGTTTCACCTTATTCCAGCCAAAACAAACCCTGAAGTTGGCAGTGTTAGTACCTGAATTAAACAACGGTCAGATTCATCTCAAAATAACTAAATAAACCTTCATCCTCCGACCACTTCCTCTCGCCTTCTTTGTCGTTTCCGTCAGTAGTAACATCTGACTGTTGATCACATGACTCATGATGCAAAAAAGTGTTCCCATTGCAGTTTTGTGAAATACATCTATTTCAATAGGGCTGAAAAAAACACCTCAAGTTTTTTAATCATTTTGGGAAAAGCCGGTTCAAGCGAGCATAAAGACATTTTTACAGATTTGAGGGAATTATTTCACATTTTGTTGTTTCCATTAAACATTTCTAATGCAATGCTTAAAAAGTTTTACTTAATATTTAACTTCATTTCTAAACATGATGGTTATTCGTGGTTTCTTGAGCTCTCAGTTGTAGATTTTAGGATTCAGATGTTAAAACGGTGAGTAATCTGTAGACAAATAAAGTTGTAATCTAGTGGAATTAGGCTTATTTTAAGCTGTTTGAGGACTTTATGAACCTCCTCACCTCTTTTCTTTTACGCCATATTGAGCTTCCCTCCTGCAGCTCACACTTTATTAAACTTTCCCAAGCTCTACTTTCTCACAGTCAATTCTTTTTTTTAAAACCTTTCCTGCCGTCGCAGATTTTCTTTCTTTTCTGTTAATCATGATCGATCACCCGGGGCCACAAAGAGGCCAGTGGTGTAAACCTGCAAGGACATCAGCTATTATGTTTGCTCATGTTGTGGATAAGGACCTGAACAGGAACAAACAGTTCTCCATCGGGTCGTTTATGACTCATAATGCTGCATGTTGAACTTTAGCCATGACCCACCTGCAGGTTCAGGGCTCTTAAACGACTCTCTGACCTCCACTTTGAACCTGAAGCTGCATTACTGCACCGGAGAGATGGGAATATTATTTCTTACAGTTTAGTTCATAATATATGTGCATAAATTGTAACCAATTTACAGTTTTCTGTCTGTAAGTTTTAGACATTTGGTTCAGAATCTTCTGACACTTTCCCAGGTTGGGAATAAAAATCTAAAACCTGACAATATAAAGTGATTAATGGTAAATTAAAAATTAAAACATTGGTTTTCAGATCTTAAAATGCTTTTTGTCACAATAGCTTAAACTTGGAGCTGGAGTAAACATTTGATGGGCGGGACAGAAGACAGGCCTCAGTGACCCTCCAGCTGATGAAGTAACAGTAATAATTGGTGCATAAAGACACGTTATCTTCATGTTTAGTTGCTGTGAAAGAAAGGCTGATCTGGGAGTGTCTGCTCACTTGACCGGTCCTCAGATTTGCCACAGCTGCTGTTAGTCATTTGTTTTGCATGAGGCTTGGAGACTAAAGAGTACTAGAGGTCATGATGAAGTGGAGGTAAAGGGCGTTTGTTGTTAGAAATGAACCTGCACTGGGTTGGTGTTAGTTCTTGTGCTGTATTTGTTGCTGCCTCTTGGCCTGGACGTTTTGGAAAATTGGTTTTTATTCTGGTAAAATAAAGGTTAAATATTTACGGTTGGAAGGTCAAACCTGCTGTTTTAGCTCTAAAATCGTCTTGTTGGAGTGAGCGGAAAGCAGCTCTTGTCCTCACCAAGGTTTTCTTTGTTTTGTTTTTTTATTCTATTTTTTAGTCACTCTCCATTTTATTCCTCTTTACAGTCAGATTGAGTCATTTTGACCAAGTTTTTAGCTAAACAAATAGTGTCAGATTATAAAGTCATCATAAGATCATTTATCTTATGATAGATGATCATAAGAAAATCATCTTGTGATCATAAGATCCGTACCATGACGACAGAACAGATTATTAAAGGAGGGAGGTGATGTTAGGCAGCATGGAGGCAGGAAGATGGATGTTTTTATATCCTCAACATGTTGAGCTGCCTTCTCAGGTCCCATCCTTTCTTAGTATTGTATGAATTTGTCGTTAGCGCTAATTGATGCACATATCATGATGAACTTTATTTTTGTGATTCATCTTTTTTTATACTTAAAAACATATAGTGATTCCTCCTGAAGCCAATGGTTTGTTTAGCACCAGAACGTTTTGTGCCAAAGTTACAAAGTTGGAAGTTGTTGTCCCAAAAGTTGATTTTTGGGACAACAAAAATCAACAATATCTTTGTTGATTTTTTTGTTGATTTGATATATAAGGACAAATATATTTGTCCATATTAATGGACAAATATCTGCAAATATTTGTCCATTTTGCAGATGGACAAATATTTCACCATGCTTTGTGTTAGTGCTGGTAATTTTGTCTGTTTCGGTTCCACTGGATGTTTTGCTGTGACCTTGAGTAAATGTGGAAAATTAATTAATAACCAAACAATCAGAGGTCTGTCATCGCATTAGACAATCGAAAAATAACACAAACAAATCCTGAATAAGATTTGATCATCTTAATGGTTGATTAATTTGATCCAAATCCTGACATAAACATGGCTGTCAGTCTGTTTACAGCCTATTGAAAAGGGTGTACATGAATAAATTAGAGCCCTTCTAAAGATGCTTATAACTTCGTATTTTAATAGTTCAAACTGGTGGTGAGACTCAATTACAAGCTTTAATTAAGTTAATTACAAAGTCTGTAATTCATTAGTCGCATTTTAATCAAACAATTTATCGACAATAAGCAACATTTTCAATTCAAAAACCATTTAAGTGTCTACATTATTGAATAAATAGACAAATAAACTCAACATAAAAGTTATTTGTAGTTTTTAATCCATTATTTAGTTTATTAAGCCATCAGATGGGAGCAAGGTGTTATTCTAGCCAATCAGCTTTCAGGACCTTCTGTAGAAATGTGGACTGTGGACGCTGACGTTAGCGTTAGCATCTGTGCTGCTGCTACATGTTTAGCATTCAGATGCTATTTTAGGCCTGAATAGTTTCGCTAACATGCTAGCTGCTTTTAGCACAACTTGAACACAACAATAGAGTTTCCAGCGTCCAATCAAATCGTTTTAGAAGCAGAAATGAAGCCGAGAGAAGCAGCTTCGTTGTGCATCACTGTTGTTTGCGGATGTCACTTGTGCGTCAGATTTACGGGCGTACCAGAAACATGACAATGCAAATATTTAAAAATCAAAATTAAAAATGTGATTTATTGCATTGAGATTTTTAACGCGTTAAAATCTGTAATAAATTAATCTAAATTAAAGCGTTCAAGTTCAAACTTTAAAACTACTTTAATATGCCTCAATACACTCATATTAAACTGTATCAGCACTAGCAGACAGTAATGTCTAAGGTTTATCTTATCCTTGGGGGGTTCAGCCAATCAGCGCCAAGGAAAATGAGTGGAGCTCCTGGATTGGCTGGAAGACATTTTAAATATCCCAAATAAATAAACATAAAAAGCAAATTAAATGAATTTAGACATTTCTTAAAACAAAATTGTCCTTAAAGGTCTAGTTCAGATCAAAGCACCAGACTGAATACTTTCATCTGCCAGTTTTTGGTAGAAAAAGAGAAAAAAGAAAGGAAAGCAATAAATAATGCAAATGGAAATTATTGAGCTTGTTTCAATTTATCATGTGATTTTGATGTAAAGGTTGTCAGGTGAATAAAGGCAGGAATTATTGATCTTTGAACATTTGGCCACTGAGTGCTGGAGAGTCACTCCTGATGTGTGTGAATAATTGATAAAGGTTAGACTATTTTAAAAAATGCCTACTGGCTTTCTGTGTTCAAATCTCACAGACGAATGAGACTTTATTCTGGATTAAAACACCTGCAGACGGGATAAACCCTGGAGGAACTGGTTTTACTGGAGCGCCTCTGTTTCTGCTCCCAGTAAACAGCGGAGTGGGAGTCGTTTTATGGCACGCCTGCATGGCTGGTGCCAGTCCTGTCCACGTGTTGCAGTGAAAACATGACCTCAGCTCTCACTGTTAGCCGCATGTCAAACATTAAGTCATGTTTCAGGAGCTCTGAGGAGCTGGAAGCAGCAGAGGAATGTGGATGTTTTTATTTTCGGTGCTTCTGGTTGATTTAATAATAAATCATTGCAGCCAGAGAACATCTGCTCATGTTTTCCTCTTGATGACTCAGTGGCTTTCAGATGACAAATCTTCTCTGCAGGAGGTGTAACCCTAATCAGTTTGGACGTATAACACCGATTATTCTAATTTTTTGCACTTTAAGTTTCAGTTGATGAGGATTAAAAACATTTAGATTAGGATGTGTCTGCTTTTAGGTTAGCTTAGAAATGTCACATTTGCTACATTTTTACCTGGACAAACATGATCCAACGCCGTAAATAAAAGCCACCAAAGCATCCGAAGCAGGTCAGAGTTCAACTCTGTTAACGAGGTCAGAGTGGAAACAAAAGTCTAACACCAGATTACCAGGATGACAGTTTGTTGGTTTGAGCTTCAAATGACTAAAATGTTTACGCAGCAAGTATCCAAAAAAAAGAAGGTACTATGAATAAACTTAATAAAGTATAAAGATGGACAATAAAAAATGTAGGAAATACATTTAAAATAAATAAAAATGTTGTAATTAAGAATGTAAAAACTTCACAAAATACTTTTTAAACTACATCAGAAAACCTATTTGAATCCTTCATGCAGAAAGCCCTGAACTGCACACTTCATCTCTACATAATAACAACAATAATAATAATAATAATAATAATATGCTTTAAATGGACCAATGGGTGAATATTAGTCCATTTAAAGCTAATAAAATGGACTAATATATTCACCCATAATATATGTATTGTGGGTGTATACAGTATATATATATATATATATATATATATATATATATATATATATATATATATATATATATATATATTATAAATGCATTAATGCTGAACCATTTATTTGGATTAATCGTGATTAATGATTGATCTATTAGTCACCATTTGTCCAATTATTAATCCGTTAATCCAATAATCACCAGATCAGCCCTGCGCTGCTCTGATGTCGAGCAGAAAAGGATTTTATTTTACATGTTGATGTTAGAAATACTTTTCAGCTGCAGATTCCTCCTTCGCCACAAGTGATTCACCAAAGGAATGATGTTATTAAAATGTTTATTTTCTACAAAAAAGGAATTGAGTTATGGGTTTATTTGCATCGTTTAAAGTATTTCTGATATTGTCTAAAAAGGGCTTAAGTGAAAAATCTGCATAAACGTTTTATTAGATTAATTGATTAACCAGAGTAATTACTAAGATAACGTTAGATGCAGCTTTAAAATGCATATGTGGATGGATGTCAAAGCTGATAATTCCCCACAATAAGAGCAACTCCAGAACATGTTTCCATTTTTCTCATTTGTAGTTTAGAAAGAACTGATCTGATAATTGGAGGAGCAGAACTTGTCCACTGAGTGGGTTTGGCTCGGTTCTGTGCTGTAATGTAGCTGTAGCTGTAGCTTTAGCTTTAGCTTGATGTTAGCAGTGTTTACAGCATGAACAGCTTCCCTCCTGTTACTTTGTAACAGCAGAGTTAACATCCTAAAATAGCTGGAGGTTATTTTCAGCCTTTTATGTTTTACTGGAGGAAAAATGTTCTTATGTAATATGGCTACTTTATGATCATTTTGATGAATTATTAACTTTTATCTCCAGTGTGTGGAGTCTTCATATCTCCCTTTAAATTGCTGTAGCATAGTGGGGTTTTTTTTTTCCTCACTTAAAACCGTCTGAAGTTTTATAGAGTTTAAATATTAGCAGATGATGTGATGGATCTATGCACCACAAATTTGGAACAAACTTCCAGAAAACTGTAAAACAGCTGAAACACTGACTTCTTTTAAATCTCAACTGAAAACCCACCTGTTTAGAATTGCATTTGAAATGTAATCAATTACAAATTTATTGATGGAACTTGACTTAATGATTGATTCTATATTGCATTGTGATTCTGTGTTTGTAATGATGTCAAGCACTTTGAAATGCCTTGCTGCTGAAATGTGCTATACGAATAAAATTTGATTGATTGATTGATGGACTGTGATTAGTTCAAAACTTTAGTCAATACAGTCCAAAGAATTAGGAATATAATCTAAATATCGAGAGAAATAATGTGTAGAAAGATGATGTTTAAAATAAATTTGTGTTTTTTTAATTTTCCCACCTGTCCTGCTTTCATAGGCGATGAAAGGAAGGAGGGGACGGTTGGATGGATTAACTGTGCTGCGTTGTTGCTGCAGTCACACATTCCAGCTGGTTGAACTGGGCCAACGCTCTGTACCAGTACATCAGCTTCTTTAACCCCCAGTCTGTCCTCTGTCACCCACTAAATTCATTATTTTCCTCATATTTTTATCCAGCATCCCTCTGAACGGTTTCCGGAGTGATAAACATTGGGATTTACTTAGAGATGTGGCGCCATCTAGAGGCCAAATGGTGTATTTTCATCAAAACTCAAACACCCTCTTGGAAAAACATACAATTTCCCCTCATATTGTTCAGTTTTGAGAGGAATCGTTTGCTGTTTTTGGCGTTTCTGTTTTGAAAACAGCATCTCTGTGTTAAATCCACAGGGTCGAGTGGAGGTGGAGGCCGGAAACGAGAACATGAAGTTTGAAGCCGGAGCTTTTTCGTATTATGGCGTCATGGCACTCAATGCTTCCACTCTGGGTGAGTCCACAAACCTCCTCTGCTTTAACCTGACAACCGGCTCCTGGCCCACTTCACGTACACCTGAGAGAGTTATTTAAAAAATGGCTCTCTACTGCCACCCTGTGGCAACATGAAAGAGTTGTTCAATTCTTGAAATTTCATCAATTCTTTTTATTTGGTTCAGCAAAACATTGGATGGGTTCACAAGATGCTAAAAAGTGTTTTAAAAGCAAAAACTGGAACATAAATTTAAAGGCATTAATGTTCTGATTTCCTCACTTCCATATTTTCCATATAATTTGCAGTTATTCTCTGTTTCAGGAGCTTTATAAGGAAAAAAAGCCAAAAATGAAGAATTATTTTAGTTTTTGTTTTGTAATCTTTCTTCCCTCTTCAGCATCTACATCAGGGGTGTCCAAACTTTTTCTCATGTTGGGTCAGAAGTTATTCCATGCCAAGAAAAATAAAAAGTAAAATAAAATCAAGCAAATAATGTAGCCTAATTTGTTTGTGGGGCATTTTCATTGTAAATCTAAAAGTAAAATTATTTTTTTTGCACGTTTGCTTTATTAAAAGAAAGGCGTCTAGTTTTCAATTTCTTTTGGGCTCAATTGAACAATTGTTTTAAAAACCGGATTTGGGTCACTATCCTTCAAAAATGTTTGCTAATTTAACCGAGTTTAATGAATTTAATAAAAGCTGATTTGGATGCAGCAAAGTCAGATTTGATTTATTCTTGAACTGCAGCTGTGGGCCACAAATGGCCCCCGCGCCACTCTTTGGACACCCCTGATCGACACCCACGCTTTTATTCCAGCTCTGCAGCAGCAGCATCATGCTGTGGGCTCTCTGGGTTTCTGTGGGATCAGCAGAGCGTCTCCAGGGTTCTGCATGTCCCCTGTACTCTGTGCAGACCTGTCTCCCTGACCTTTGACCCTCCCTTTCACCTCCCCTCTCTGCTATCCTCTCAGTGGCCGCGCCGCGCCCTCGCCTCCTCTCCTTTAAGAGGTTTTCTCTGTTCTCTCGGTTGCCAGGTAAAAGCCGGCATGTCTGGGTGGCCTAACACCGAGCTCAGGTTGGGTGGGGGGTCAAAGGGCACAAAGTCGGTAGAAAGACCTGATTATTGTCATTTCTTTAGGTTTTAACCCATAGAGTCTGTAGAAAAAGCTGATTATTGTCACTTCTTTTAGGTTTTAACCCACAGTTCCTGCTCTGTCTCTCATGCGACTGACTGTAGGTTTAATCTTTAAGGATTGCATAAAAGCTGCATTTTGGCAAACAATTATTTGTCCCGTAACAGTGATTATACTTTCTAACAACTCTCCTTAATTGAAGGTTTATTGGTTTTAGGATTCAAAATAAAATGAAACAATATATTTTGCAAAATTTAAACCATAATTCTGAAGCCGCGTGTTGGAAAAACAAACATCGCTCTTCAGAAGATCAGTGTCAGTGTTTGGAGATTTCTCTCAAAAACACAAAATCTAGGATGAAAATCTACGCTAAGAAGAGTTTTATCTCATTAATGCAGCAAGAATGAGAAGTAAACTAAACCCAGAAATCCAAACTAATACCAGTTAAATTATTATTTTATATTTAAGGCTGTTACCCATCAAATCAGCTTCAGGATTTAGTTGCACAAAAACACAAAATTTTATTTCTGGTCTCGTTTCTTGTGCAGATATCTGAGTACACTTGACTAAACTAACTTACGAGTAACGTTTCAGGTAGAAATAGGACTTTTATTTAAGTTAATAATTTCTTAATATTGATGGAAAAATAATTACTTGTTCATCTGGCAGATAATTAAACTTATAACAAAAGATTTTCCCTTGTTATAAGTGAAATAACCTGTCAGTGGAACCAGAGCTTTTTCAGCAATATTAAGAAATTAATAACTTAAAATAAGTTCCTATTTCTTGCTGAAAAGCCACTTTTAAGGTGGTACACCTGAAATAAGACAAAACAAAGATATTTGCAGGAGAAATTAGACCAAAATTGCTTTGTAAGATTTAGTGTTTTTGCAGTGTAGTAGGTGGTAGTGTAGAACATTTGTTCAGCAAAAATTAACGCCTAGTTGCTCAAGAGAAGCAACTTTGTGTCCATCCTATTTTGTGCTTGTAGATGTTGGTTGTGCGTCGGATTTATGGGCGTACCAGAAACGTGCCAATACAAAGGTTCCCACTGTTAAAAAACAAACAAAAAAATGTAAGTGTACTAAAGGTTTTAGCATGTTAAAATCGATGTAATGAATGAATTAAAATTGTCCCGGTAAAGTCCCGACACTCGTCTGAACTCAAAAACATCAGCAGTGAGCGGTTATTGCTGCCCGCCAATCTGAACTCCGTCACGCTGCAGTGAGAAAGATGATTTAGAAATAATAAAACAATTGTCTTTCATGGAGTGAACATCCCAAACATTTACCAATACACAAACCCAACAGCACCATCTCACTTTACAACACTTAAAAACCAACTGTATTGTGTATAATGTGAATAATTCACATGAAGAGTTCCTCAGTTTTCAGGACTGTTGGTCAAATTGTTTGCCAAAATATCAGCTTTGTTTTAGAGGGACGACATGATGACTGATTTCCCTCCAGGAATAAAACCGTCGAGCCGCTTCTAGATGGATCTTCTTCTAGTTGACTGATTATTTCTCTATGAATGAAGCATCAACATGTTTGTTTCGTTTATTCATTTAATGATAGTTTAGATACTTTCAGGACTGCTGCTGTAGGATTTAGTTTTTGTCTCTAAAGCTCCACCCAGTTCCAAATGTATTCCCACATAAGTGCTGTAGTTATGAAAGAAGATGGTTTGTTGAAACGTTTTTATTTGGAATTGGGTCAATTCTGCGATCGCTCCATTTTAAAAACACTAACTCAAACAGAAACTAGTTTCCTGATGTTATTCACTGTAACTCTTAGAGATCCAGTTGGAGATTTTTCAGCAGGTTTTAACACCAGATGAGCTGGAAATGAGCAAGAATGACAAAATAACATCAGAAATGTTTTTCTTTCCTTCCTAATCCATGATTCTGTTTGCTGAATGTCACTGTTCAACTTTAGGTTCATACAAAAGTTAAATACATGCAAAAAATGTTTGTAAAAATAGTTAATTTGTCAAAATAATTCAGAAAATATGCATTTTTTTCCCACCAATTAATCAAAGATTTTGTTTAATTTCATCTTTCCTGAGGAAAGGACCTTTTTATTCATTTGGTTTTTCAGAACTCAGAGAAGTCTTCACCTATATTGTAGTTCTTTTTAAATTTTTTTCATTTGTACAAAATAAATTTGAAAACGTAAAAAAAAAAAAGCTAAATCAACCAATGCAGTAAGACTTCTGAAACAAATCTGAATTTGTACCTTTAATACATTTAATAGGCTAATAATCAATAACAGCAATTAATATTAATAATGTAAAAATGTTTGACCTTTTTTAAATAACCAGTAGTTTTTTAAATTTCTATTTTATTTTGTGTTTAAAGATCAAATAAAAATGCTATATTTTTTTGCTGCTAATTAACATAAATATTTTAAAATCACAAGTGGCCTTTTAAATTTAAACTGCTGGTAAATTGATCTTGAATTGAACTTTAAATTTTTATTATACTTGTTTTAATTAAAAAAAATAACTTTTTCAAGATAAGTTTAGTATTTTTAAGCATTTTCAAGAAAATTAGGAAGAAAACCTTCCAGCCTTCCATTACTAAAATAAAAATCCATGATGATTTTTGTCACTTTTACTCTCTGAAAGGGAGGCTAATTTAAAACTTCTAAAGAGAATATTTATGATTTTTCTGTCATTACTTTGAGTTATAAAAGCAGTTTTCTGATTTAACCAGAAAGAAAAATCTCCTGCTGGATTACCAAAATCTCCTCCCAATAAGATGAGTTTGCTAATCCAGTCTAATCTAACCACTAACTGTGAAACTAGCTGTGGAAAACCAGGATGAACGTCCCGGTTCATTCCTGGGAAACTAACTTGGTTGACGTGTCCAGGTAAAACAGTTTCCTATGACTCACTGAGGCCCCCTGCTGGACGACACACATCAACCGGTAATCATAATAATAATGCACTGGGTGAACGGACATGTGTGTGAAGTGTGGGCGTGGGTGTGTGTGTGTGTGTGAAGTGCGTTTGTTTCTAATACCTTGTGGGGACCATTTTCCTGACAGATACTACGTTGTGGGGACCCACTGCTCCTTATGGGGACCGAAGCCTGGGCCCCATAAGGGGAATCGCTGTTTTGGGGTCAGGGGTCACATTTAGGGCTAAGGTGTGAATTGAGTTTTGGTTAGGGTTAGAGTTAGGTTTGTAATGGTTAGGGTAAAGGTAAGGGTAAGGTTGGGTGTGTGTGTGTGTGTGTGTGTGTGTGTGTGTGTGTGTGTGTGTGTGTGTGTGTGTGTGTGTGTGTGTGTGTGCGTGCGCGTGTGTGCGTGCGTGCGTGCGTGCGTGTGCGTGCGTGCGTGCGTGCGTGCGTGTGTGTGTGTAAGACACATTTAGGAGAATGGGTTTCAAGCATCATTCAATGTTGGATAGAATCTGTGATTTCTGATGACTATAAAAGCAAACTGAAAATTTTCTGTGTGACATTTTGTACTTGTCTGCACTTACAATTTAAGATATCTTCAAAAGGACATTTTTATTTATCTGAATTAAGAAATAGCACATAAATCTCCCTCGTGATGCTGCTGGGCTGACAGTCAGTGGCTGTTCTGGACAAAATGATTAGAAAATGGCACAACACGAAAGATATCTGAGCTAGAATAGTTGTGCAGATTAAAAAATGTTCAAGAAATCTCCATCATTCATCTTACAAGAAATTTTGGCTCGTCAAAAGACACTTCTAGAAATTCTCTAGTTAGATTTGAATTAAGAAAAGTTGCGTGTAAGTTAGTTTTATCAGCGAGATATAGGAGCTTGTTTTAAGTAAATAATTTCTCAGTATTGATAAAAAAAGTTCTAGTTCTACAGGCAGATTATTTGACTTGTTACATGGGGAAATTTTGCTGTTATAAATACATTTATCTGCCAGAGGAACTAGAACTTTTTCATCAACATTGAGGAATTATTAACTTAAAACAAGCGCCTACATCTGCTGAAAAGTTAGTTTTGTCTTATTTCTTGTGTATTTACTTTCAAAATATCGTCAATAGAACTTGCACCAGTCAAATCTTAAATATCTCATATCTAAATAAAAACCTGATGGGCTCTGGCAGGAAGCTACACTCCTTTTCCAGGAAGCTCTAAAGGCTAATTTAGCATGTGTAAAACTAGTTTAGCGTGTGTAGAGCCAGCTTAGTGTGTGTAAAACTAGTTTAGCGTGTGTAGAGCCAGCTTAGCATGTGTAAAACTAGTTTAGCGTGTGTAGAGCCAGCTTAGTGTGTATAAAACTAGTTTAGCGTGTGTAGAGCCAGCTTAGCGTGTGTAAAACTAGTTTAGCGTGTGTAGAGCCAGCTTAGCATGTGTAAAACTAGTTTAGCGTGTGTAGAGCCAGCTTAGTGTGTGTAAAACTAGTTTAGCGTGTGTAGAGCCAGCTTAGCATGTGTAAAACTAGTTTAGCGTGTGTAGAGCCAGCTTAGCATGTGTAAAACTAGTTTAGCGTGTGTAGAGCCAGCTTAGTGTGTGTAAAACTAGTGTAGCGTGTGTAGAGCCAGCTTAGTGTGTGTAAAACTAGTTTAGCGTGTGTAGAGCCAGCTTAGTGTGTATAAAACTAGTTTAGCGTGTGTAGAGCCAGCTTAGTGTGTTTAAAACTAGTTTAGCATGTGTAGAGCCAGCTTAGTGTGTTTAAAACTAGTTTAGCGTGTGTAGAGCCAGCTTAGTGTGTGTAAAACTAGTTTAGCATGTGTAGAGCCAGCTTAGTGTGTGTAAAACTAGTTTAGCGTGTGTAGAGCCAGCTTAGCATGTGTAAAACTAGTTTAGCGTGTGTAGAGCCAGCTTAGTGTGTGTAAAACTAGTGTAGCGTGTGTAGAGCCAGCTTAGTGTGTGTAAAACTAGTTTAGCGTGTGTAGAGCCAGCTTAGTGTGTGTAAAACTAGTTTAGCGTGTGTAGAGCCAGCTTAGTGTGTATAAAACTAGTTTAGCGTGTGTAGAGCCAGCTTAGTGTGTTTAAAACTAGTTTAGCATGTGTAGAGCCAGCTTAGTGTGTTTAAAACTAGTTTAGCGTGTGTAGAGCCAGCTTAGTGTGTGTAAAACTAGTTTAGCATGTGTAGAGCCAGCTTAGTGTGTTTAAAACTAGTTTAGCGTGTGTAGAGCCAGCTTAGTGTGTGTAAAACTAGTTTAGCGTGTGTAGAGCCAGCTTAGTGTGTGTAAAACTAGTTTAGCGTGTGTAGAGCCAGCTTAGTGTGTGTAAAACTAGTTTAGCGTGTGTAGAGCCAGCTTAGTGTGTGTAAAACTAGTTTAGCGTGTGTAGAGCCAGCTTAGGGTGTTTAAAACTAGTTTAGCGTGTGTAGAGCCAGCTTAGCGTGTGTAAAACTAGTTTAGCGTGTGTAGAGCCAGCTTAGTGTGTGTAAAACTAGTTTAGCGTGTGTAGAGCCAGCTTAGTGTGTGTAAAACTAGTTTAGCGTGTGTAGAGCCAGCTTAGTGTGTGTAAAACTAGTTTAGCGTGTGTAGAGCCAGCTTAGTGTGTATAAAGTAGATCCAGGATCAGCTGGACGGATTGTGCAAACTGAAACTAGCCGGTAAAAGTCCAGTGTTGTTGGGATTTCTTCACAACAGATTTTTTCTGCCTACCTTTTTGTTTTTAATTTAATGACTAAACTGCAATATAAAATGAATGTCTTAATTCTTTTTTACCTGTCGTTACCTGGAGCAGAGTGGGGATTATGTCCCATTTTAAGGATTAAAGGTTTATTTAATCATTAATGTGTTACGGAATATTAATGAAATTTCTGCTGCCTGATGCATTTATTTCATATTTTTATTTGGTTTGAAGTTTGGAATCTAAAACTCTGTAACTTATCTTTGTGTCATCGCAGATAAATCCTAACATGATGAATTAAAAACAGCTTTAATCTGCTTTACTTTGAAGAAATTGTAACGTGTGGCTGATGTGAGATCCTGACTTTAGAGTCACTTTAGATGGAACGTTTTCTGCGTCACTGACTGGTGGCATAAAGTTTGAGTAAATAAACGTTTGCTTCCACTGCACCCCTCATCCTGATGCGTTTATGGTTGGTTTGACGGTTTCTGTTGCCGTTTCCTGCATTCTCCACACCTTGTTTCCTCATCAGTCCTAACCTGCACTGCATCTTTGAACCACACTGAAAAAACTCAAAATCTCACCAAGTATTTTTGGTCCAGTTTCTAATAAACATATCTTAGTACACTGTGGAAATAAGACAAAACTAACTCACAAGCAACATTTCAGCAAATAATGGGAGCTTGTTTTGATTTAAAAGTACTCGCTCTATTGGCAGATTATTTCACTTCTAACATGGGAAAAATGTCTTGTAATAAGTGAAATAATCTGCCAGTGGAACTAGATCTTTTTCATCAAGGTTAAGGAACAATTGACTCAAAACAAACTCCTGCATCTTGCGGAAAAGTTAATTTTGTGTTATTTCTAGTGAACATGGATATTTGCACTACAGACTAAAGATACTTGGTAAGATTTAGTGTTTTTGCAGTGCAGTAGTTATGAACCCAGTCTGCACCGGTTTTAAAGTGTCTGCAGGTCAAATTAAATGTTTCTGTGTTGAAATGTTGATCCGGAGCTGATTTGACTGAGTTTCTGTTGTGTTGTTAGTAGAGTTTCGCTCGCCGTCCCACCTCAGCGGGTTGAACCGGACGGCGTCTCTGAGCGGAACGGACCGGACCGACTCCCTGGCCGTCAGCGGGAGCAACAGCCAGCTCAACAGCCAGCTCAACAGCAGCGTGGCTTCGCAGCACTACACCCCCGACTTCAACGTCCGGGCGCTCACCGACCTGCAGTTCGTCAAGGTGGGTCCAGAACGGCCAACAAATCAGAGGAAGGCTACATCTTTACTGATCTGTCAGTAAATATCTACGTTCTCCGACCCAAATCTGGTTCAGGTTCTGCTCTGCATCCCCAGAACCAAACATGGAGAAGAGGCAGCTTCTATTCACCACAAATCTGAAACAAACTTCCAGAAAACTGCAAAACAGCCAAAACACTGAGTTCCTTTAAATGAGGGCTAAAAACCACCTGGTTAGAGTTGCTTTTGATCAATAATAAATGGTTTAAAAACATTTATTTTGGCTTTTCAACCATAAAAAGTCATAATAAATGAAACATATTTGATGTGTAACGATGACACGTGACAAACTATGAAATGTTTTCTGGTTTTCGTAATTGTTGACTGTATAGTAATGTGTTTTTTATTACGTTGTTGCTGAAATGTGCTATACTAATAAACCTAATTGATTGATTGATTTATCAGATATCTGTATTGGTATCCGAAGAGAAAAAGTGGATCGGTGCATTCCTAGTTTTTATTAAATTTTTTGACAAAGTTAAACTTTAAAGCAGATGAAAAATATCCTTTTGGCTCATCCTGGTGCATTTACTAAAACATTCATGTGTTCTTCCCTGACATTTTTCTAAATCTCCCTCAGATCACACGCTCGCAGTACCAGAATGGCCTGATTGCGTCTCGCCTGGACAGCACGCCTCAGTCCCCAGAGAGCTCTCTCTACAACCCGGAGGAGATCACGCCCCCGGCAGCCATCACCATCACGGACCTGGGAGCAGACTCCGCCATCATGGAGAACGGCACCGACGAGAAGACGCTGCTGCTGCTGCTGAACGAGCAGACGCCGCCGCCGCCGACGGCGAACCATCATCACAACCACCTGGACAACAGTGTCTGACCCCGAGCTTCCCCTCCCCTCCAGGGGGGGGCGCTGTCAGCACCAAACACACCTTAAAGTCCCAAAGAGACAAGCCATGCACGCATATGATGTAAATATGCGGGAATTCAAAATACCAAACACTGATGAGCCAAAACATTACAGCCACTTAAAACTGTTGACCTGGATCATTTTAGTTCTTTCAGACTGAAAATAGAAGAGTTTCATATCAATAATTCAGCAAGAAAGAGAAGCAAGACACACCCAGAAACCTAAAATACCTGTCAGATTTTATATTTAATGCTGTAAATCTGCATCAGAATTTATTTGCTCTCAAAAACACAAAAAGTTACTTATCTTATGTAGATTTGAATATAAAGGAGGCTATTATTAGTTAATAATTCCTTAATATTTATGAAAAATAGTAGTTCTACTGGTATATTGTTTTGACTTAAAACAAGACGTTTCTCCCATAAATAAAACAATCTGCCAGTGGAACGAGTTCTTCTTTTTTTTTTTATTGGGATTATTTACTAAAAATAAGTTCCTGTTTCTTGCTGAAAAGTTATTTTTGTCTCTTTTCATGGGAACTAAGATAAAATATCTGGATCTCTTGAGTTATTTTATGCTGAACTAATATCAGTGAAATTGTGTGATTTCATATCTAAAACTGTAATATCCATCAAATCAGCATCAGGGTTTATTTGCACTGCAAAAACAAACTTATACTAAGTATTTTTTTAGTCTATTTTCTAGTGAAAATATCTTAGTACACCTGAAATAAAATAAATTAACTTGCAAGTAACTTTTCAGCATAATATAGGAGCTTATTTTAAGTTCATAATTCCTTAATATTTATTTTTAAAAAGTACTTGTTCCATTGGCAGATTATTTCACTTATAACAAAATATTTTCCCCAAATTTTAAGTGAAATATTCTACCAGTGGAACTTGTAATTTTTCATCAATATTAAGTATTTATAAACAAAAAGCACGCTCCTATTTCTTGCTGAAAAGTTATTTGTAAGTTAATGTATTGTATTTTATGAATGCTAAGATATTTCCACTAAAAAATACTTGATAATATTTAGTTTATTTTTCAGTGTGGATGCAGTTGAAGTCTGTAATCTCCTCAAAAAGTCATTTTTCTATGAAGCACCTTGAATAGAACGTAAATTTCCCTGTTTTATTGCGGTTTTAGCCGATCGGTTTGGAATAAATTAGTTTTGTGGATTTCTGCTGTAAAGTTTTGGCTCATCGTGAAGAAAACCCACCAAAAGTGTATTTTGATCCACCATGCAAGCAGGCTGAACACCCAGCGGCCGTCTGTGGAAACCAGGAAGTTGACCTTTTTATCCCGTCACGGCCGCCGTAATGGCCGCCCCCGGTTTCCGTGTTGCTTCCAGTTCAGAGACTCAGGGAGACTCCGCCCTCCTGCCTCCACCAATCCCGTATCGAAGAGCAGTGAACCAATGGCGTCGCAGCATTTGTAGCAGTCTGATCCACCTCCTCCAATCAGCTTCCAGAAGACAGAGAGGATCCGTCGGAGTTCAGACAAAGTAATATATGTTCCATAAAGATTTCTTATTGCATATTTATTGATAAACTTTTTGTTTTCTCTGCAACTCCGGATGAACTGCGATGGCAGTTTCATCCTCGTTTAGTTTTTTTTGTTTCCAGTGACTAACCAAGAGCCTTTATATCCTGAAGTTGTGAAGAAATTCACACTGATTGACAGCCAGTCTGTATTTTGATTAAGACAATCAACATAAACGAAATGAATGTTTTAAGAAATGTGTAGGGTACGTTAACCGTGGCTGCTCTTGTCTCTGTGAAATCTTTCATTTTGTTTTAACGCTGAATTCAGGCCAAATCCACAGAAATCAGGTGCCGGTTTTCGCAGAGAGGAGTCGACCTGAGAGCTAAGAGACTTATCGAACCCACTCCTTCTTTTGGAAAGAGGCCGGGACTTTTCTTTTGATTTTTGTGTACGTGTGTGTGTGAGTGAGAAAGCGTGTGTGCGCGTGTGTGTGTGTGACCAAAAACGGGGATCGCTCGGTGGGATCAGAAACCAAAAGAGGGATGCTGTGTCACCTCCTAAGAAAATACTTTAAAGAAATCAGAGACTTTATTTATTTACTTTAATACTTGTATATATTTTTGCCGTTGAGGCGCAACAAATGTAATTTTTTTGCAATTATTTGCATTTATTGTTTGGAATTTTTTTGTTTTTAAATCGAGGACTGTGGGATGACTATATGAAACCACGAAGTTGAAACACTCAGCTGCATTGTGTCACTTTCATGTTCAACTGTTCTGTACATTTATTATCAGTGCTTTTTTTTTTTTTTTTTCAATTTGAGCTGCGTACACTCCAGTTATATTTTGCTGTAACTTTCAAAGAGATTTTGAGAGGAGAATCAATCATAAAACTGATATAATTACCTTTCTTGTGATGTTTTTTTTCTGTGATGTTTTATAAAACTGAAGAGTTTTTCTAAACATTATTTATGTTTAGGAACATAAAGACAGTTTCACATTTTCTGCTGTTAAAGAAGTTTTTGCTTTTTTTCCCTGATCTTTGTTCCTTTTTGCTCCGTTTTATTTTCCCACTGTCAAGTGAAAATTTTCCTCTTAAACCTCATGAATGTAAAGTCAAACAAAACTTTACTTCTTTCTGCCCCAAAAGAGGAACTGAAGATCACTTTTCCTTGCATTTTCAGTTCGTATCTGAAACCAAGCTATAAGAAAATGATGGAATCATTTCTCCTTTTTGAGTTCAGTGGGATGTTTTGTGTTTTTAAAACTTCCTGTGTCTAATTTTGTTTACATTTGGATTTTTGTGGTAGGAACAGAAAAAATTCCTTACTGTACTTGGTAACTGAGTAGACGTCAGGCTCCGCTGCTGCAGCAATACATGAAAACACATGACACAGTGCTGAGGAGCTGGCTGGAGTTTACGTGAAGAAATTGTTTGAGTCCCTTTTATGTCACCAGTTTCATTCTGAAATTGATTTCTGTGAAAGTTCAAAGTGATTTTCATCAACATAATCTGGACCTGAGCTGCCTGCTAAAGGGCATTTTAATAACTTTTCATTTTTAACTGTGTTCAGATCAGACAGTACAGTAAATGTTTACGTCCAAAGTTGAAGAAATATGTAAAAAAGGGAAAAATGCAGATTTTGAATTATGTGTTTAGATCAATACAGATCACACTTTCTACCCAAGACAAAAGAAGCGTTAAAGTCTCCAGTTTGAATCTTTACACATAAACCGAAGGGTTATTAGTTTATTGAAGATGAAAAAACCTGGAGACCTAACCGACCGACACCCTGTCTAGGAATTTAAAAGCATTCTGAGCTGAAATGCTAAAATGTAATTTCTTATCTGGTTTTCGTTATCTTTGCGGCCCTGACGTGTTCAGCAGTTTTACCTTTTCCACGAACTGCTGTCACCAGAATTTCCCGCTTTATGTACTGTAAAAAAAATGCAGTGGTGAATGGAAGCAGCTAAAAGTCACACTCTTCTAAACATAATCATTATTGTACAATCAGAACTAAGGTGGTGTTTACCTTAGCTTGAAAACCCAGCAAACCTGCCCCACATAGAGTAAAGGTGCCATTTTGATCCCTTTTAACAAAAACTAAATCAGGGCACTGAAATTAGCTCCTGTTGTGCAGATTCTCCAGTCTGGCCTGTGTTGTTGCCTGTGGGTATCAGCAGTCAAAGTTCTTTTACGACTTTATGTGTGTGTGATTCTGCAAGTCTCACATTTCTCCACATAAACTCTGGTTTGCCTTCAAACCGTGTTCTCAGTTTGGTTGAAGTGAACTCTGGTGCGGTTCGAATGCATAAGTGAACGCCAATCAGACCGGATACCGATCCAAAAGCAGGAAGCAGACTACAGAGCAGGGCATTCTGGGTAAATACAACCAAAGCAAACACGCGAGTGTAGCGCTAACAGAAGAAATAACTCATGGTTTTTTACCAAAGACAAAAGAAATCCTCTAACCGCTAAAATCTTACGCCACTCCATTTTTGTTTACATTTCGTGAAAAAGGAAGTTGTGCTCAGTGTCTTCAGCGGTTTGTGTGTTGTTTCCTTCAGTGGTTCGTGGTGCAGCGCCCCCACAGGCCAGGAGGGGAACAGCTTGCTCAAAGGGTTTAGTTGGTTTGACTCAGAGCAGTGAGAAAGAAAACCACAGCAGCTGGAAATTGAACAAATGTTGCAGTCTTTGGTCCCCAATCGAACCAAGGTGTCAAAACATTCTTACAAGCAACACCCATTTCCGCCTCCATAGCTTGACTTTGCTCAAGCAATCAGTCTTAGCCATGACATGAACCATGTTGTGTTGTGTTCACTGTGTTTTTATTGTTCTTTTTCTTAAGTCACAGATTCAAATCATTTTATTATCCTGGGACAAAAGTTGTTTTTCTATGGAGGTGAAGAGAAATCTGGCTTTTCTGTGTTTATCTCCGTGAAGCTCACAGTCGTAGATCATTTCGTAACAAAGAGCTTTCTCTAACCTTTTTCCTTTGTGGCTGATTAGCCACCACACCCAATTGAATTATTTCCACATTTTCTTTGCTTATTTTGTCAAGAAAACAAATCATTCTGTGATTTCCCTGAGAGATTTCCAAATTCTTTGCCATCATCCTTATATGGTAGTGCCTTCCTGTTTTAGCTAGTGTGACTCAAAATGTTTGTTTCAGAAAACAGTTTCTAAAATCAGCTGCAAATTATTTTCCCAGAGCTGCTGCTGGCTATCATCTTAATATGGATACTATGCGAAAAAAAAATATATGTATTTGTTTAGTTTCCCAAAACCAACCTGCCACAAAAAGCTGAACTAAAAATTAAATAACAGAAACAACCTTATATTTACTACCACTTTTTTACTTTATCTCATTAAACCAGAAGCACACATAATACTATGAAACATTAGTACGGTCCTTTTGTGTTTGAATGCATAAGAGGGAGAGAAATATATTATTACTTTATCTTGCTAAATTCAATTAGCACCACAACAATTAGCAAATCCAGCTGGTTTTCTAATTTACAACTAGAATGTTCTGTTCTGATGTCTTTTCATTCCCACATCAGAAGCAACATTATGTTGGTTTTGAGACTCAAGCTGCAGCTTTTAAGCTAACTGCTTAACTATCAAGCTGTGCTAACAGCTGCTTTGCACAGACTCTGTTAAAGAGAATTTTAATCACCTAAAATATCTCACACACAATTTTTATAGCAATTCAAGAGTTTTCATGTTTGC
Organism: Xiphophorus maculatus; assembly: GCF_002775205.1. Lineage (NCBI taxonomy): Eukaryota > Metazoa > Chordata > Actinopteri > Cyprinodontiformes > Poeciliidae > Xiphophorus > Xiphophorus maculatus. The sequence continues at coordinate 3,260,678 of NC_036454.1, read as the reverse complement.
ATGAGCGTTCTCAACTCTTAGCTAAACACACGTTGAGCTAACCATATATACTGCCTGCTAATGTTAGCTTAGCTCTCTAGTTGTTGTTTTGTCTGTGTAACCAACAGTTCTTTCTCCATCAGACATGTTTTCACTATATTTTTGCTGAGTGAGAATTAGAACTAGAAAAGAGACATGAATGAATGAGAAGATCAGCAGAAGGAATCATTAAGCTAACGTTGCTCAGCATGGCAGACGGATCACATTTTTTAATCAGCTGCTTTTTCCTCCTGATGTTTACAGTTAGCTTCTGAAGTTCAAGTCATAGTGGTGGCTGATAAATGTAAATATTATTACAATATAAAAATCGTATTTACATTAAAAATATCTTTAAAATAATTGCTTGTACAGTTGATAAATTGCAGTAACTTTGGTCTTCCCTTTATTTCAGATAGAAATGCTGCTTTTCGCAGCATTAAAACATGACTCAGCACATTATGAATTCCTGCTCTGTAAAGCTTTTCTGGCAGCTGCTTTTTGCTTGTTGTTGACTTTGCTGTTCAGGAGTTTTAGATTCCTGTGCCTTAAGAAACCTTTGTTTGCTTTCTAGCTCCAGTCTGAGAATAGTTATTTGCATCTTTTGTGATTTATATTTCTGAGTTTCTTTCTAAACTGAAGTCTTTATAATTTTGTAAATCAGTTTGTGTTCCTCAAGTAACTTTGTAATGTTCTATTCAAGTTGATTTCAGAAACTAAGCTGTATATTTTTGCTTTTTCTGCTGTGTATTGATACAGCAGTGATTAAATTTGGTAACTGTGCATTTATTTTTGAGTTTGTGAAACTTGTTGAAAATCTGTACAATTGCATTGTTGAATGTGTTTTATTGCTGTTTAGAAGCATAGTTTTAAAAATTTTATGAAACTATTTGACTTCATGTCAACATAAAGAGTCAAAACGTTCTCCTCTTCTGGGTTGAAGTGAATAAAGCTTTAAAATAATTGCTTGTACAATTGTAGAAATAATATACAGTATATATAACAATACATATATATATATATATATATATATATCAGTGATGTGCGGTGAGGTCATGGCTAGTGAGGCACTGACTTAATTAAACTCCTGCATGTTGTTGTTAACATATGGAAATTTCACACATGCGGACAACATTGAAGTGACTATTTCACATGCCATCCATAGCCGTGCTGTATGGTAGAATAATTCTGTAAACTCAATGAAAGTTGGAAATGCAGATATTCTTAATTTAGTGCTATGCTGCACAGCAAACGGAAAACCCGTTGAAGTACAACTCAAGATCATCTTTATGAGCAGCCAAGCGTGTAGCTTCACTTATTTACTGTATTTCTAACTCGCTGTTACTGTCTCTTACTCTGCAGTTGTGGAGTCACAATGTCTGGGATCATGAGCGCCCCCTGCCATGAGGCCAGAGAACTGCCTGCCTCACCTCGAATCTGTTCTCTGGTTTCTGATCGCTGCTCAGCACAAGAATCACGTTACACACACAGTTGGTGACATAAAACACTATACAATATATAAATTAGCTAAATGGTGGAAAATGGCTAAAAAGCATATTATATGCTTTTTAACCATTTTATTGGCGACGTTCAGACAGGAGGAGCATGCTCTCAGAAGGGCAGTTAGCGAGAGGTTGCGCAATCCCAGGTGAGGCTCAACTCGCTGCTGTCTCACCAGCTTCCGAGCATTTGAATGGAAAAATGTGAAAATTCAGTGATTTTGAAGAAAAAATAATCATAATTGGTAAAGCTAAATAAAAAAAATACTTTATACTACAAAACACAGGATGAAAATAGCTATATATCATTAAATTATTCTTCATGATAACAGGTGAGGCTCTGCCTCCCCTGACCACACGTCACTGATTTTATATATAAATATATATACATACTGTATATATATACAGTATATATATGAGGCCGGTTTGTACTGCTTCATCCAGTTATATATATAACTGGATGAAGCAGTACAAACCGGTAAGTTATATATATAATTGGAAGAAGCAGTACAAACCGGCCTCATCCAGTCACGTTTCAGTTTGTGCGCTTCTTAGAAAATCTGAGCAAGAAAAGCAAAAAAACAATCCTTTTCCGTTGTTAAAAATAAAAGCACTTTAGCAATCAATGCAGTATTTTCAAAGATTTGAGGAATTTACCAAACTGCCTTGCTCAGCTGCAGTTGCAACACGCTTACAAAACTACAGCCAGTTACTGGCTGGGATTTCATCAGCGCCGCTCTGATGCCGCACCATGACTCTGTGTTTTGGCCTCAGCGCTGGAAGCTGCTGGAAGGTTTTCATGGTGAATTCATCAAACTCAATCCAACAGACTGCTGGGACCTGATTTCCCTTTGTCACCACACCTGCTTCAGATTCTGGCTTTATTTTAATCTGTGAATGTATTCATAAGTGGTTGTTTTTTTAAGAATGTCTGTAATTATGTTGAATTTATTTTTCATGTAAATGAAACAGCTGATATTTGAGGAAACTGGTTATGCTTTATACTTTCTGTTAAAAAAGAGAGAGAAGTGTCTAAATATTGTTTTATAATTTATGTCTTACTGAGTTTGAGGATGAAGAGCATTACTATTAAACCTGAGATATTTTTCTCTATATGTTTGTGATTTTGCTTCAATCAATTAATGAACCAATCAAGTTTATCTTTACATTTCAGCAAAAAGAGTTCAAAGTGCTTTACATCATAAAAATATCAGTCACCAATTTGAGACAGAAACATATTTTATTGTATGATCTCCAGTTTTACTTTAATCACTAAAACCTAACCGCAAAATACCAGTTTGATGATTATATCATTTATTTTTTAGAAAACACACACAGTCATGTTTTCATCACTTGTGGAGACTTCACATTGACTTCCATTAATTTCTACAGACTAACCCTTACCATAATCCTAACCCTATACCTAACCATCAGACCTAATCACTAACCCAAAAACAACAATTTCCCTCATGGGGACAAAGAAAATGTCCCCACAAAGAGCAATGGTCCCCACAACCCCACATTGTAGACAGAAGTAGGTTCCCATAAGGATATAAAAACCTGTTACACACACACACACACGCCTACACACCCCGACACCCATAGATGTAAATTAGAATTTTAGAGGGTTTTGTTTTTATTTTCTATTTAAAAATGTTGCTGCTGCCTTGCAGATAGAAGGTCCTGGGTTCAAATCCCAGCTTGGGGTTTTTCTGCATGTTCTCCTTGTGCATGTTTGGGTTCTTTCCTGGTACTCTGACTTCCTTCCTCAGTCCAGAGCCATCATTTAATTGGTAACTCTAAATCAGGTGTGCTCAAAGTGCGGCCCGAGGGCCATTTGTGGTGCAGATGAATACTTTTAGTAGTCGTATGGCCAGTTTATATTTTCTTAAACAGTAAATGTTAAGTACAGCACAAAGAGTTTTTCTGTTATTTTTCTTAGTAAGCCATGTGACAAACATCCAGTGACATCTGTCCTTTATACTTGGATAAACACAGAAAAATTTTTCATTTTTAGAAGAAATGTCTCATTTTTGTTCCTGGAAATTAACTAAAACATTTAACAGACAAAAAAAAGTTGAATAAGAAACTTTAAAATACTTTAGTTAGTTTCTAAATCACCAAACTTTTAATTTAAAAAAACTTTAAAACACTTTGAACTGACTTGTTACCTTCTTGTTTCAGCCCTCGCTACAAATGTTTGAAAGTTTTTATTCTTGTTTTCTTTGACATTTTTCAACCTATTTCACTGTATGAGTTCTTGCTAAGACACCAGCAAGTATAAAATGATAATATTTCCTGTTTTTGCTTCACACTGATGGTAACTGTAGTATCAAGAGATAATTCAGCCTCCAGACACACCTCACCTGTAGAAGAGGAAATGCAGCTGCTCTGGGAAGTGGGTGAAATAAGAGCCCATAAAACTCCCAGAGGTGAGGTGAAACTTGTGTCATCACTGGGAATTTTTTCTGCGAAAGCAACTCCACCAGTTTGACTCCAGACGCAAAACAAAGAGAGCAGCAAAGGAATGTGTGTAAACAGGATGTGATGAAACCACCTTTATGATGCCACGACTGAAACCAACCATTATCACGACCGCTGTTAGTTTGGACATGTGCCGTTACATGACTGCTGTCGTAAGAAACTTCCCTCACAAGAACCTCTGCCCTCCACATCCGGCTCGGATTACAAACTCAGTAACTTTTCAACAAGAAATCAATAATTCCTTAATATTGATGAAAAATTGCCAGGCAGATTATTTCTTTTATAAAAGGGTAAAAATGCCTTGTTAGAAGTGTAATAATCTGCCAATGGAATTAGTCCATTTTAATCCATAATGAGGAATTTTAGACTGAAAACAAACTGATGTATCTCAGTAAAAAGTGACTTGTATGTCCGTTTTGTCTTATTTCAAGTGTACTAAGATATTTGCACTAGAAACTCGACCAAAATACTTGGTAAAATTTTGCATTTTTGTAGTGTAAAGCCAGGACAATAAGTCACATTGTGAAAATCCTAATCCTCTCAATCAATCAATCAAGTTGATTTATAGCACATTTCAGCAACAAGCTGGTTCAAAGTACTTTACCAATTATAAAACTAGTAACAAACAAATTACATTTTGTCAAGAGCCAAAATCAAAGTCATCGTTACATCAAACATGTTGGTTAGTGTTTCATGTTTTATGTTTCAAACGCAGCTTCTAACCAGGAGGGTTTTGTCTGGATCTAAAGAAAGTCAGTGTTTCAGCTGTTTTGCAGTTTTCTGGAAGTTTGTTCCAGATTCGTGGTACAAACTCCCAGAATGCTGCTTTCTCCATGTTTGGTTCTGGTTCTGGTTCTGGTTCTGGGTGCAGAGCAGAACCAGAACCAGAGGAGCTGAGAGATCCATTTCAGTTCAGTTGTAATCATCTGGCGGTTCAGGGAACGTTTCATTAAAAATCATTATATTATTTCTAATAATGTTCAGTCAGTGAGTAATCCTACCTCTGGACCTGTGGCATCTTTCTTCTGACTAGAAGACAGTTATGTAGCATCATAAAAATATTTAAATGATGCAACGGCCCACAATTGAATTTGCTGTTCCAGTTTTCATCATCCTCATTTGACATCCTAAGCTCATTTTTGTGAAAAAGTTGCCAAATTTTGCACATTTACCTGCGTCTGTTTCCGGAGCTTTACTCTTTTCCTTCCAGTCACCGCTCCTTTTCCATCTTTTAAACTCCACTGACATTATAAAATGTCAGGATGCGAAAACGAGTGGAGGCATGTTGTGACCTCATACGCTTTGCTGCTCTGTTATGAAGCACAACCTGTCTTCATGTTCATGTATCATTTACTTCAGCTGCGTTCACTCTGCAGGCCTTCATGCTTTTTTCTGTGGTTGTTCACATTTCCAAACATAAGCTACTTGTATATGATCTCCTAATGTGAACAGGAAACGACCTGAAAGTGTCAAACATGTGCAGTAGGGGGCGCTGTCACGTCACTGTCATGTCACAATTATGGATGCTAACGATGGAGCGTATCTTGCGATTTTAAAAGCAGCACATTAACAAATTAATCTGGATTACCCGTCCGCCATGGTTGTTGTTTTTCTTCCAGTTTCCACGTATCAGGATGCAGAATAGTGACGTTTGTCGAGTGTCAAAGACGTTCAGGTCGGATGTTTGCAACCTGGCCGTACAGATTATGTTTAAAAAGATCGGATTTAGAACCACATCCAATTCTCTGGACTATTAAACCTGAGATATTTTTCTCTATATGTTTGTGAATTTGCTTCAATCAATTAATGAACCAATCAAGTTTATCTGGATTGGAATGTGACCCAATCCAGAGAATTGGGTCACATTTGTAAAAATCTGATCTGTGTTGCTCAGACTGTCATGGGGCGATCAGATCGGTGGCATAACAGGGTGCAGCTGTGAGGAGAGAGCAGAAGGCAGGCTGAGGGAGAGGTCTGAATGAACCTAAAAAAATACACAAATATTAAGAAAGGCTGGTCAAACGTAAAAACAGAAACCAAGGCTAATTATGAATAAATAAGGAAGTAAGAAAGCAAACATAAAAACCAAAACAACCCGCGGTCCTGGCCCATATTGTTCTTGTGGTATAAAGTTCAGATTCTTTCATCATCCAACTGTTTACTCGTCATTTATCTTTGATGTTTTTGACCAAATTGTTTATTTTTTCCTTTTTCTTACTCAACTTCTGTTTTTGATGAGTGTTACTCATTTAGTGACGCAGAGACGCAGCAGTACGCCACGTTGAAGTAACTAGATGAGTAACAACAGGAGGTCCAAACATAATCTAAGAATTTCTCACTTTTTGTGTATTATAGTATTTATAACCATTGTATATTCCACTGTAGGCAGACTTATTAGTCAAAGCTGTTTCTTTATTTAGTATCAGGAGTTTGAAGATGTGTGAATAGCTGAAAAAATCCCTCGTTGTTGCTCACACGCTTTGCCATGTGTGACTTCACAGATTTTAAACCTTCAGCAGCTGCTTTGCGTCACCTCTGCGAATACTTGCTTCCTTATTTGTCCTGAACTTTGAGGGAGATGTGAAAGTGTGAAACTGCTGCGTAGAAACAAATTTCCCAGTGCCAACCCGATCTGTTACATTACACAGCAGCAATTAAATGTGAGTGATTCATGCAGGATCAACCGCAGCAGGCGGTGGCACCACGCCCGGATCATTATACCTGCTGCAGACACATCCTCAAATTATGTTGGCTTGAGACAAATCAGAAATTTCCACTGCTTTTGTTTGATTTGATGTTGACAGTCCAGATTTTCCAGGTTTTCTTCTCAAACGAGACGTCAGACTGAACGTTTGCGTCTCTCTCTGTCTGGTTCATTTTATATAAGATTAAAGTCTTAGACAGTTTATGTTCTATGGCGGGCGTGTCAAACTCTGTTTCATTTTGGGCCAAATAACAAACCTGACAGTTCTTAAATGGCCGGTTGTGCCAGAATGCATTGATGCTTCCATTAAACTGTTAAAATATCAATAAATAGTTGTCCCTCCAGGATTTCATGATTGTTTTTGTGTTTTCTGGTAATCAAAATCATAGATTTTGTGGTGGTAATTTACTAATATTTGTAAAAAAATAATTTACAACATTTCCGCTAAAATGTGATGTTAAATGTGACTTTTTATTCATCGCCATATCAGGCCGAGGCAGCAATTATTTAAACCCAACGTATTAGACCAATTTTGAGAAAAACTTTCAATAAAATCAGAAATAAAGTGGGGATTTGTTGATTTTGTTTTTCTGTTGATCTGTTAAAAACTGGAGGGACTTATTGATGTAGTCAAGAGGGCCATATAAAAAGCTACGGCGGGCCGGATTTGGCCCTCAAACCTTGAGTTTGACACATGACGGCAGATATTTTTGAATTTTAAAGTTTTTAACTGAAACTGCATAAAATGATTAGATAATTACTCGGCGTGTTTTATTGCTGGTGACACTCATGTCACTCAGTAATTCAGGTCAAAAAGTGAATGTCAAACATATTGATTTATCACACGCAGTGATCTGTTCAGAGCATTTATGTCTGTTGTTTTTTTTATTATGACTCATATACAGATCTGTCGCTATTACACATTTTACTGGATGATAAATTGGCCCAGACGTTATTGTGATAGATGATAATATTTCTGTTTTTAGACAATTTACAAGTAATATAATGTCCTAATAATAAAGAACAGATTCTCAAAGATCAATAAACTTTAAATTCTAATGAACATTTAAGACTGGAACTGGGAGACATTTTAAATATTCAAAATAAATAAATGAAACAACAAAGAAAATGAATTATGAAGTCTCTGTAAACAAAACAATGTCCTTAAAAAATGGCCAGTTGAGACCGAAGCATCAAACTGAAGATGTTATCATCATAAATAAATTATTCCTGCAGTTAACTGATTTGTTGCGACAGGCCTCATCGCTCATGGAAACCTCAAATTCAGAAAGTCTGAATATTACAGAAAAATGTCCGACTGATGATCCTGTTTGTGTCTTCAGCGTTTCGCTTCACATGAAGCGCCGGTTCGCTGCGGCTCTGCTGGTTTTCAGGCTGCAGCTTGTTTCTGTGTTGGGTTTATAAAACGAGCGCAGTGATTATTCAGAGCGTCATCAGTTTGACCCCTACTGACCTTCCGACCTCTGTGGACTCTGTCACCCACCCTGCAGCACTGTGACGTTTTTCTCTTTTCTGCAGGTTTGTCACTAAAAGCATTTCAACTCTTTCCCCTCCATGCGTCACCTGAAACACATTCAGCCTTATCATTTGTTTCTGATCTGACTCACTTACAGCAGCGTTTCCCAGGAAACGCCTCTCAGGCCTTTGATGACAACGTCGATATCCTGAAACTCTGTTTGGATACAACTTCTTTATCAGATATGAAACATGGAGAACTTCTTATGGAACCAACAAAAAGTTACAATAATGTAACTAATTAATAGAAAAATAGAAAGTAGCAAAAAGAAGAGAAGAGGAATACAGGAAAAAATGAAGGAAAGAGAAGAAAAAACGAGCAAAAGGGGGAAAATAGAATAACACAGGATGAATATCCAAAATATAAAAAGTCGATATTGACAAAACATACAACTAAATTAAATGTATTATTTATTTCAAACATACAACCAGAACCACAGAAACAACCACAAAGGTTTAAGCTTTAGTTTAATCTACCAAACCTTCATTAATGGGAAAAACAGTTCAGATTTCTCTGGTGGTTTTTAAATCAGTGAATATCTCCACAGTAAACCGTTTTTTATTCTCCATAAACAGTCTGCTGATCTTAATAATTAGTTTTTATCTGTTGCACCTACAAATACTGAATGGATATTTATATGAAAAGCAGTTTTTAGATCATCTTTATGAGTACGTTTAGCAGTTTAACACATTCTTATATGAAGTCCTGTTGTCACAGAGCTGAAGCCCCAGAGGTGGAGATCAGGTCCGCGTCCCAACAGCTGAGATGTTTCACCAGTGACAGGAAATACTGACGCAACAGTCATAAAGTCATAATACTAAATTGGTTTTGGTCAAAACTGGGGTCAGACATTCTTATCTTTTGTAAAAGTTTAATAATTTACTCATGTTAATATTTGATAATGATGCAATAGCTTGTATTTTATGACTACTTAGCTTTAACAGTGGCTATAATTTGCAGGTTTAGTTGTTGTTGTTTTCTCTGCCAGTATTTATGACCCTCATATTAGTTGTTGTTCGTTTTTAGGAACTCACTCCACGAAAGAAAATAAATGATTTTGTTAGCGGTTTTCTTCTCTCATATGTGAATTCTGGAATATAAAAATGTAAATTACTAGCTTGGCTGTTGTGTTGTTGTTGTTTATTTAAATGTTTATTTTGCTCTCTACATGAAAGCTAAACCCCCAGGGTGACGGTTCATGCAGCTCTGCGGTGGGAATCCTGCTGGACCGGAGCCAGCTGGTTTTCAGCCTGTGAAGTGACGCAGTTCCTCTGTCTGACACCAGATGAGGAAATAAAGAGGCAGCCGATGTTAAGCAACTCTAAACAATGAACAGGGTCAGGAAAACCGCTGGAAATTCTCTTATTCAAATTTACAGAACCACAAAGTCACACAGAGACACTCAAAGACGTAGAACAATTAGAAAATGAAACTGGAGAAAATTTGTAATTGCACTTGATGAACTTTTCCTGAGATATATTTTAATAGCAGAAAGTTTTCACTTTATTTTCTTCCTTCTTCAGAAGTCATCTGACAACATTTCAACCAAACTCTCATGGTCTTTAGTCACATTATAAATAAACTTGAAGGGCATATATCATCATTTTTATGAGTTTTTTTACAGTTCCAAGTATGGAGAGAAAATATAGGTAGCAAACAGACCTGAGCTCTGCTAAAAACCCATGAAGCTTTACATAAAACACCAAACTGGAACACGAGAACCAATCTGGAAACTTACAGAGCAAATGTGTCCAGTAAATAAGAAAATTTCAGCAGAAATGTTTAAGAGCAGAAGTTTGGAGGCGTAGCAGACCAACAGTCTACGCAGGAATTTATTATTATTATTACTACTACTAATAATAATAATAATAATAATAATAATAATAATAAATAATAATAATAATAATAATAATAATAATAATAATAATAATAACACATTTACTTTGCTTGAACAGGACCAGAGTTCATTTCCCTCGTTGGTCCAGACATTTTGTGCAGGTGTGAAAACACTCAAACCAGCTCTAATGCCGACCAAACAACCAGACTGAGACCCACTTTTTGATTTGGTCTCGGTCCACTTCAAAATGACTCCTGGTGTTGTTCGCCTTGGGTGTGAACAAATACAGACCAGAATCGATCCCATCCAAGTCTTTTTGGACTTCACCAGCCACCGTTGCCTGGCAGCATAGTAAAAATAAGCTCTTCGTTGTCGCTGACACTACCACTGCACGTACTGACTGTACTGAAACCCACAACTTCCAAAGTTTGTTTTCTTTGGGTCTGTGCTCCGTCCAGTAGGAGCAAAGATTGTCACCTTTAATATTATTTACAAATTATAGTCTGATTCCAAACAGCACAATATGAAAGCAAACTGCACCAAACGAATAAAATAAAGTCCGTTTGGTTCGGCCCAAACGAGCGGACCAAAGGATTTTCCTGGTGTGAACACATCCTAAAACCAAACCTTGGCAGGTCAAGTTGTAATTTACCACAGTGAAAAACTAAAAAACTAAATCTTAACTTGACAAAGGTTTTCCAGTTACAAACTGGGATCAGGTTTCCTGTAAAACATGCTGGCCAGACAGTATTGCTGCATAATTAGTACTTTTTTTACATGAATATATGTATAAAATTAAGATTTTAAACATTTGCAGGTCTGTTTCATGAATATATTTTGATATGGAGGTTAAATAATTAATATCAGTCTCAAATGGAGATTCTATCTACAAAGGGGAGAAAAAAGATCTAAACCAACTTGGTACATGTCAGTTATCCAAGTCTAAGTCAAGGGAGAGTCTAAGTGAGAAGAGGGTTTTCTTCTCACACTGAACTGGATTTTTTAAGAGTATTGGGAAACATTTTACCTTTATTCTCAATTCTTAATAGTAAAGTTGTTCAAATTTAGCAAGTAGATTATAACATAATGAGGCACGTTTTAGTAAGTAAATAAATGCTAAACTTCTCAATGAACAGAACGGTTAGTGCTTTTATTTTGATATGTTCAGCCGGAAGTATCCTTAAAATCTGTGTAATATAGATATTCATGTCTATGGTATTACATTTAGCATCCCGTTTCATACTCCATTCCAGTAGATGGCGCTAATGCACATCTAAAAGCTGCTTGCCAACCGCCATTAATAATAATAATAATAAGAAGAAATGACTTTTCCTTGTGAAGTCGCAGTTAGCTTAGCAGCAAGAGGATGTCGCAGGTACTTCAAGTTTATTTTGTTAAAACATTAACCAGTCATTTAATATCGTCTTTTACATGGGTCCTAATTCTGCCCCAGAAGAAGCCAGACCTTCTGAATCTGGATGTAAACAACGGCTGAAAATTATAAATATGAGCTTATGAAAGCAGTCTGTTCCATTACAAATGTGCACAAAACGATGCCAGTACTTCGTTAAGCACAATTTCACAATTGCGGTGTTTCTACTAAATAAGAAAAATAATTAAAATGACATGTAAATAAGTTTGTTCACGAGATAAATTAATGTAAAAAACATGCAGGACCAAGATCCTCCAAATACTTCCGGTTGATTTCTTCTTCGTGGTTTTCATTAAAGGCAGCGTCCGGTTGTTAATCATATGACTTAAATGACGCCGAAACAATTGTTTCCATTGCAATTTTGTGAAGTGAACATAATTTGATGGAGCCAAAAACAATCACCTCAAAACTTTTTTTATTGAAAAACGTTTTTTTTTTTTAATTGGTCGATTTTCCATTAAGCGAATTTATGCTTGAAATATCAAATTGTGCAATGATATGGTTAATGGTAACGCTAGCAAAGCGCATCACATCCCAATCCCACCAGTCCTGGTCCGACTCCACATCCAATCAGACCCCAAAGCGACCGGCATGCGCAGAAGAAGATGGTTGACGTCACACAGCAGCGCTCTGTTTACCAAATGAATATTGGATGGATTTTAAAGTTATTCAGCCATTGGAGTGAGATCACAAGATCATAATTTCAAGATGATTTTGGAGTTATCATTATGTACTATAGATATAATGTATATACAATATAATGTATATGCATTTTAAATTATGTATACATTTTTACACACATTATAGAATGAACTGTGATGTGGTCCATCTATCTAGTTACCTAGCTCTATATCATATACACAGATTTTAATTTTAATTTATTGGGTTTTACATTTATGTAAACTTTCTTTTGGAGGGAAGCTGCTGCTAAAATTTGTTCTAAAAATGGGAAATTATTTCTTTTTTTAGATTCACTTCTAGTACCAACTCCTGCTGCTTTGCCAGCTGGTTATAAAACAGTGGAAGCCCATGAAGTGGAAGATCGAGGTATTATTTACTCTGAGCTGTAAAACAGAAACCGGCCCTGAAGGTTCGCATGTTGTCGTGTGACGAGTCCTACGTGTCAGAGCAGGTTTTATTGTTGCTCTTAACTATTTTGCACTTTATTTTGCAATCATCCTCAGTAAGTACAAGGTTGCATCACCAGTGAGCGCAGCAGTGAGCCGTCCCACATCCGCTCTGAGAAAACTTCCCTCTCCGTGTCTTTAAAAGGCCAGCAGGTCAGCTCAGACAGGCAGAACATCAGCACCACTGATAACAAAGCAAACCCAGCAGCACAGCTTCTCTTCAGTCGCCTTCTTCAGGTAAACTGGCCTTTACTTGTTGGAGCTTCAGCTGCAAATATTCCTAGAAAGCTAAAGTAGGGTATTGATTTAGCTTCTGCTGGTTTCTACAAGCTTGAATTTAACCAACATTTAATTTTTGGTCTTTTTTCTCCCTACAGAACTTTTGTTTTCAAATCACAATCCAGATGGAGTCCAAGAAGAACTGCAGCATCAGCCAGATGTGGACCAAGAAGATGCCCAAAGGAGTAGATTTGGAGATTTCCCATCAGCCCCCATCCATGAGGTGCGTCGCCAACCTGATCATCGCCATGGAGAGGCTGAAGGCCGGCATGTCAGAGTCGGTCCTGAGCCCCGACTTCAGCGACGAAAGCCTGCTCAGCATCATGCTGGAGAGCGTGGTGGAAGGTAAGCTCAGATTCTATTATTTGACTGACAAGAGAAAAGATAGTGCAAACAAATAGGACATTCATTTTAAGCCAATTGTTTGAAATAAACATTTGCTTACTGATTTGATACCCTACGATTTCACACTTTAAACAAAATAAGTTTATGCATAAAATTCTGTACCTTCTATTACCAGTGTAATGTTAGCCTAGCTGCCTTCCTTTATCTTAAATAAAAAGAAAATTTCTAAATATTATTCAAAATTAAGCAGACTAAAATTGACTTTTGAACATTTTGAATCGATTCTAAATTTCCAGGACAAGAAATTGCAATTCTTTATAGAATGTTTTTTTTTTCTCAATTTATTGATTGAAAAAAACTCTGCACCAATACAGCACCTTTAAATGCAATTAACAGCTTCACAATCTTGGTCAAACATGTAAATACAACTTTAATTTGTTCAGTCAGAACAGCCAATGTAAAATAAATAATAAAGAAACTGACTCTGACTAAAACAATTATGTGACTACGATGGTCAAACATGCAAAAAATAAACCGCAGCAAACCTTCTTTCAAATGATTCAGAAAGTGCAATTAGGAATTGGTCCATTTTTAAAAAGTATAATAGCAAACTAACCAGGCGTACTTCTTCATTTAGAGAGATTCATCTTTGAGAGGACTTCAGCTGGACCGGGTCAGTTCAGCAGGAGGGAAGAACATCCCTGCTCTGTGACAGACGGACAGAAAAGAAGCCTGGTTCTGGTCCGGAACAACATGGAGCTTCTGGCAGTGATGCTGCAGGGAGGCAACGACAGCCGCAAAGGTAAAACCGGATTTTAATTCTGCAAACTTCCCTCTTCCTGTCAGATCAGATATTTAGACTTTGCATAACCTCAGTTTTTAATTTTAAGAATAAACTGAAGAAAAAAGAAGTTAAGATGCAACTAAATTGATAGTTTGTGTTGCTTAGACATTTATAATTTCAAATAAACTTACAGAAAATATAGAGAGCACTGCAAAACCCCAAATCTTACCAAGTATTTTGATGTAGTTTCTAGTGCAGTTATCATAGTACATTTGAGATATGAGTCAAAACTAAATAAAAGTAACTTTTAAGCAACATATAGGAGCTTGTTTTAAGTTAATAATTCCTTAATATTGATGAAAAAGTATCAGCTTCATTGGCAGATTATTTTGATGAGTATTTCTTCAAATAAAGTAATAATGGAAATCTTTTTACAGGTTGATACTAATACTTCATCAAATTAATCTGCAACTTTTTTAAACAATATTGTAGAATTACTTAATTAAAAAAAATCTTCTAATTCTTGCTGAAACATTACTTGTAAGTTATTCTTTTAAATTTCAAGTCCACTAATATACTTGCACTAGAAACTAGACCAGAAAATAATTTTTTAATATTTTGTATTTTTGCAGTGACTATGACTTCTCTTCATTTATTAACATATTTTATTGATTTTTTCCTCAGTTTACCTGAACATGGCGACTTACGTTCACCTGACTCCCGACACTGGGCTGGGCCAGCCTGTGGTTCTGGGCATCAGAGACACTGACTTCTACCTGTCCTGCCACAAGGATGGCGACAAACCAACGCTGCATCTGGAGGTAAGCTCCTCCCTCTAATCCCACCGCCAGCGATCTGCAGACATTAAATCATCTGAAAGTTCCAGTGAAAAACTTTCTGACTGATCTTTTTTGTTGTTTATTTCCAGGAAGTGGAGGACAAAGCGAGCCTCTCTGAGATCAGCGTAGAGAGCGACATGAGGCGCTTCCTGTTCTACAAACGGGACATGGCGGTGAACATCAGCACTCTGATGTCCGCTCTCTTCCCAAACTGGTACATCAGCACCGCCACCGACAACAACCGACCTGTGGCCATGTGCCAGGAGTCTGCCTCCCGCTACAGAACCTTCTCCATCCAGCGGCAGAGCTGAACCCGGCCTGAAGGAGGCGCTCATCAGTTGGATCGCTAACAGGACAACCACACTCTGCTGGATGGACGTGTGTGTTCAACGTAGTATTTCACTGTATGTACCAAGTACAGAAAGGATACTGCCTAATGTATTGACTTTGTCAAATTTCTACACAAGGTGGCGCCATTGTGCCGTCCAAGAAGCATTACTGTGTGAATATGTTTGGCTTAATATTTATGACTTGATTTTTAATATTTATTTATGTATTTATGCAAAACTGGTAATTTTATATTCATGATCTGGAAATCCGCTTGTTAATCACTGTTTAGAAAACATGCAAATGTATTAAATAAAGATCCAAAATATATATATTATTTATGTATTATGTGTATTATTTACAGTACAACATGTAGTTGCTCTACAGAGTGAGCACAACTTGTCATTTAAAACATACATATAATGTGTTTATTCTCCTTAACTTAAATGAGAAACAATATATAGATATATTTGGATCAACCTCCAACAGCTTTAAACTTTTGAACCTGCCATACATTTTAGCGGTACTGATTTCCCGTAAAGAAAGGTCAGCTAATCCAGTATGATTTACCTGACTTTTGTTTTTCAGTTGTAGAAAGGCTACAGAGTAACAACGGTAGAGCTGAATCAATTATTAACCGAGATGAATTTATTACCCAGACAATCAACTCAGTATACAGACTCAACAAAAATGGCCATTTACTGAACAAACAACATAGTCAGAGCAGTAATTAAGCCAAAACTGTTCAAAAATTAGTCATATTTGCATCTAAGAAGTAAAATCTACTTTGGGTGTAATGTCATAATGTTCTACCCAGAAATTCTCAAGTGTCAGTTTTAGGTTCACCTGATTAAATTATGTAAAAATAAAAAAAGAAAGAAAAAGAAGTAAAAATGCCCCATTAAGGACCATTTGCATCCAATTAATGATCAGTTAATGCAAGAAAAATAATCAACAGATAAGCTCTACACCTTATTGATGTCATGCTCCAGCGCCACCTGCTGGTGGCCCCAGGAGCAGGCCTTTGAAGTGTTTGCCCACAGACACAACAGAGAGTCGAAGTGGGGATTCGAACCGGCGACCCACAGATCACTGGACGATCATCCTAAAATGTTAGCGGTATTTTTTTAGCTACAGATTCATCCTTTGCTACAGCTAATCAAGCGGTCGCTAAAGGAAAGCTACTTTAGGCAATAAAATGTTTTATGTTCTTCTTTATAAAGGAATTGAAATATTTGTTCAAGAATCTTTTAAATTTTAATATCAATGAATTAAAATCAGGATATTAATCTGTGTAACAGATGGTGATCAGTTATTGTGCATGTCAGGAAGCTGCCGCTAGATGGCAGCAGATTTCAATCATGTGGTCTGGATTGACTGGTCTGGTAAAGCAGAGATTCCCAAACTTTTAAAAACCTTTGTTTCCATTATCCTAGATGCAAAGAACTATTTTAGTTTGTTGTTTCGTATCATCCACCAGGTCCTTACTTACTTCTCTTCATAAATTCAGAACAGAATCTAAAATTCTCTTTCTCGCATATAAAGCCCTTCATAATCAAACTCCATCATAAATCAGAGATCAGATTGGTCCAGATGTTCCTATCAGAACCATACAGGTTTACTTGTGGTTCTGCCTGGTTCTGTCTCTCATGCCTCATTCTAAGGCTTTTCCTGACTTTTCTCTGTGTTTATGATGCAATGCCTGGAGCTGCTGGATTCACTTGAGGTTCCATACATAAAAAAATAAAATGTAAACTGGACATTGTGTTTTGCACAATACAGCAGCATCAGTTCATACACAACCAAGTTAGTGTCTGTGAAAAGGTAATGTGACAAAAAGTGAAAAGATGAATAATTAGTCTTTAATTAGAGAAAGTTGTTACTGCAGGATCACTAGCACTACAGCTGACTTAAACATAGTGGCAGAGATATAATGAAGTCACGCAACATCTCAATGTACTATTAGAAAACAATTAATCCACTAATTATACAAATGCACACTTTTTAGATGACCAATTTAATACAAATTAAAAAATGCAAAAGTATGAGTACTTTTGCATTGCACTTTATATACAGCAGCATCAGTTCATACACAACCAAAAATGGTTAAATAATCCTCATCCATTTTACATGATCATTACTCTACATTACTTTATATTTTGTATTTGTATATATTTTTGTATGTTGAATCACATTTGTTTAATTATTCAACTGACATATCCATAAAATACAATTTAATTGAACTCTGTAGATCTTGCTTTGTATGTGTCTCATTTTAATCAGATTTTTATTTCATGAACCTTGACAAATATTATCTATCATAGGCTTGAAGCATATAGAGTTTATTCTAACAAAGACGCCCAAATTTTGCACAAAATGTTTTTCATCGTAATTGCCTTTTTTAACATGTTAACTAAATATAAAGTATGTATTTGTTCATTTTTTTATTCCGGAGCAAAAATGCAGAATCCCAGAAACGTCTGTCCTCTTTTCGTGGTTTGTTTACATCTTTCCCCCAATCAGCACAATAATTGTGCGCAAGCGTATTGTCCTTGGAACAATTTTTTTATTCAAACGTTCAGACTGTCCAATCAGTGAAGAGGAGGAGAACACTCGCGGTAGTTTCAAATGCGGATGCGCGAGCTCAGTTCTTATGGACTCAGTTTAACGTCTGATTATTTAGCACTTCTGAAACTAAACTCTTAAAAGTTTTAGTAAAGTGGAAATAAGGAAGTTAACTTTAGTAAATATGGAAGCGAGTGAGTCGGCAGCGTTGCTTTCCAGAAAAGGTCGGCAGGTTTAATTTGTTCAAACTGCTAATTTATGTATCTGTTTCGGCTTGTTTTGGCTAGTAGATAGCTAGTGAACGTTAGCTGAAATAACTGACACGTTACCTTCTTGTTTTCTGTGTGTTTGTTTGGATTCACTCAAAGTCTAAAACGACGGTTCTTTTTAGATGTGAGTTTGTTCCAGACTAATACTGAAATAAACAAGCTAGGACAATGCTTAACCTAGCAATTCACTGTTAGCTTTTATGTGAGCATTAGAGTAAAGGACTAGTTCGCTGTTTATTTGAACGTCACAAAGTGGATTAAGTCTTTAAAAACAATTGAAGTTGGTCCTGTTTTGAAAACGGCAACTTTATGAATGATCAAACTTGACCTGGATTATTTTATGCATCATAAATATTCATAAAATATTTTTATGTTTTTGTGGCCCTAATCTGCTGGTGGAAATGCATAACAAAGACAACTACACTGTAGGGTTTGCATTTATTCCACATCAGAACCCACTTATTATTTTTTATGGATATGTGATTTATTGATCATGTTTATCAGTTTATGCAATATTATCATGTTTGTACAATATAATCTTTTGATGTCATTGAAAAATGTATTTTCTTCTCTTGTAGGTTCATGCTGCTTTTTATACTTTCAGTGACTTTTTGATTATGTTTTCTTCACACATTCGGTTCTTATTCTAATTTTCTGACCCATAACTTCATCAACTATGTGTTTTGTGGACCAAGATTCTTTAATTGCTGTTTTTCTCTTCAGGCAATCCCTCCATGGGGAATCTCACAATCAGACTGCTGTTAAAACCTCTCTGAAGGTAGGGCGTGTTTGTGCGTAAGTGCTATTATTAACTCAAAGCTATTATCAATCAGGAAAACTAACTATACTTTTACTCAGAATGGAGTGTCAATAAACTCAAACATTCTGAAGTTTTGATTTAAAATAGGACTGCACAATAATATGACACCAACATATAGTCGTCACATTATCAGTGTGCAATATTCATATTGCAAGACTGTTGGGAATGCAATAATTGTTGGCTAGTATGTTTCAAGTGTTATGAACTTATTTTTTTCATGTTTATGTAACATTTATCCAGCTGGACAGTCTCATAACAGGAGATGCTCACACCATATGCAGATGACTGTCCTCTGCATATGGTGGTATGAGGTATGAGTAAGAGAAGAAGCAAATATTGAAATTTTGAAACTGATATTGCAATCGCAATATTTTCTATAATCATGCAGCCCCAACAACAATAATAACTATCAAATATAGATAACTAACATGCTGGTTGCATATTTAAAATGAATAATGTCTGGTGAAAAGACTTCACATCCTGACGGTTCACAGCAGCACATCTCGGCGGCGATCCGGCCACTCGTGCTCCAACACCCGGTCGTCCGTTTCTCGACGGCGACCAGTTGGATGAATCACTGCGGCAACCAGTCCACCAGTCCCGCTGCCCTGCTGCTCCTACACCTGTGATCTGTCCGGTTCCGTCTCTTGCTTCAACTGCACAGCTACCTCTTTATTACCGGCTTCCATGTCTGCACGCTGCTTAGCTAATGGAGAACACCTGTGCTGCTGCAGTGGGCAGCACAGAAATTTCTGGGTATGAGTGGTAATGTCACCTCAAAAGCAACACAAGATCAGAAAAAGATGCAACAGAAGTTAACCCAAACTAAATCTAATAAGAAAAGTAAATTACTTCAAAATATAACAAGCAATCCAAATATCAATGTAAGAAACAAGAAATTAACTAAGAAATTAATTAACGAAAAAAAGAAAAAGAAAACAAGGCCACATTACCACACACACACGAGAAAATAACCAAGAAAATCTTCTACAACACTCCATGGGTAATTAGGCTAAGGCCACGCTAAGAAATTAAGCTTTAAATTATGAGAAGAAGTAATAAAATTATAAGATTAAAGTATGAGAATAAAGTCGAAATAATGAGATCAAACTTCTAATATGAGAATAAAGTCATAATATTAATATTACTACAATAAAACAATATGACAAGATTAAAGTTGTAATATTGCAACATTATTCTTGAAATAATGAATTTATTCCCATATTATTAAGATTTTATTCTAATCATATCGTTACTTCTCGTAATATAACGACATTATTCACAAAATACAATGACTTCATTCTTGTATTATTTCAGTAATATTACAATACAAGACCTTTTGTGCAGGTGTGAAAACACTCAAACCAGCTCTAATGCCGACCAAACAACCAGACTGAGACCCACTTTTTGATTTGGTCTCGGTCCACTTCAAAGTGAATTCTGGTGTTGTTCGCCTTGGGTGTGAACAAATACAGACCAGAATCGATCCCATCCATGTCTTTTTGGACTTCACGAGCCACCGTTGCCTGGCAGCATAGTAAAAATAAGCTCTTCGTTGTCGCTGACACTACCACTGCACGTACTGATTGTACTGAAATTGTACCTGATCTGCTATTTTCTGCTCCATCTCGTCTCATTCAGCTTGCAGCAGCTTTTTCCAACAGCGTTGAAAAATGACAAAAATCCCATTGTGAAACCAGTGTTGTACAAAGTGACATTCATGATGATTTTACAGTTTTAGCAGCAGCACAAATGTGAAAACAAAGATGCAAAACCCACAACTTCCAAAGTTTGTTTTCTTTGGGTCTGTGCTCCGTCCAATAGGAGCAAAGATTGTCACCTTTAATACTATTTACAAATTATAGTCTGCTTCCAAACAGCACAATATGAAAGCAAACTGCACCAAACGAATAAAATAAAGTTTGTTTGGTTCGGCCCAAACGAGCGGACCAAAGGATTTTCCTGATGTGAACACATCCTAAAACCAAACCTTGGCAGGTCAAGTTGTAATTTACCACAGTGAAAAACTAAATCTTAACTTGACAAAGGTTTTCCAGTTACAAACTGGGATCAGGTTTTCAGTTTGAACAGAAGGAAAAGAACAATGTTACTCTGATGAAATGAGAGAAAATGACTTTAACAGAACTAAATAAACACCAAACTCGGTGACGGTCATTGGTATGTTGACAGATACCTGACTGAGTGTCAGACTAGAAAACAGGAAGTGGTCTGGTGGGATAAATGATGGTTCTCAGTGGAGCAATAACAAACAGCGTGCAACCAAATGACTGCAGCAGAATCTCTAAAGGTGATTCTTCTAAAGGACTCCTCCTCAAAACTCTGGTACCGGAAGCTCAGTCCTTCAGTTTGACAGGAAGGTTCAGAGCACATATATAACAAGCCCTACCATCCCGCAGCAGAGAAGATATGTGCCTGCTTCAAGGGGCTGAGCCTTCCTGGAGTTTTGGCAGCAGCAAAGAGTGCCGAGCCAAGCTGAAAAGGAGCGTTTAGGGCCGGTTGCCCGTGGACTTCTGAAACAGTGGAAATTGTCCAGAAGGAAGGCATTTTGTATCAGCACACATGGAGACCAGATGGTGGAAAAGAAGTTCTTCAGTTTCTTCTCCCAGAGAGTCTAAAAACAGAAGTGTTGCAGGAGCTTCATCAACATCATGGCCACCAGGGGGTCGAGAGGACAACTGATGTGGTGAAGCAGAGGTGTTTCTGGTTAGGAGTGGATAAAGATGTAAAGGATTGGTGCCAACAGTGTGAGAGGTGTTCCCTTGCTAAGAACACCCAGCCAAGAGTTCGAGGTCCTATGGGTCACTTTCTGGCTTCAAGACCAAATCAGCTGTTGACCATTGCTTTTACACTTTTGGAACCAGCCAGTGATGGTGATGACGGATGTATTTTCGAAGTTTACCCAAGCTATCCTCACTCGTGATCAGAAAGCGACGACGGTGGCAAAGGTCCTGGTTCGAGAGTGGTTTTACCGTTTTGGAGTGCCGGCCCGTATCCACTCTGACCAGCGGAGGAACTTTGAAGGTGTCCTGGTACAGCAGTTATGCAAGTTGTACGGAGTTCAGTAAAGTCGCACCACGCCCTACCACCCACAGGGAAATGGACAATGTGAACAATTGAACTATGTTCAATCTGATTCGTTCCCTAGCGCCAGACGAAAAACAAAATTGGCCAGAACATCTCCCACAGCTTGTCTTCCATTATAACACCACTGCCCATCAGTCGACTTGTGAATCGCCTCACCCAGGGCCGGATTTAGGAGGATGGGGGCCCCTGGGCTAGAGTCAAAAAAAAAAAATATATATATATATATATATATATATATATTTTTTTTTTTTTTTTTTCGTATGTGTTTTGTTTTAGAGGATGAGGAGAAAATGACCGAACAGTAAGTTTTGACAACTTACAACTTTAATAAGCCAGTTGTCACAAACTACAAACAACTCTGAACTCTTTTCTAGAAAGACTAAACCACATGTTGGGGTTGAAACTAGAATATGATGCTTGCATCACAAAATAAAATCACTGAATAGTTATTGTTGCCTGGACTTCAACACAAACTATAAAACAGATTGAGTGCAAGAAAGTGCAATGCTCAAATATACTTTTACAAAGCAAAGCGAGTAAAACAATATTTATACAAATATCCCCAGCATTTACAAGTCCATATAAGTACAAGTGGAATATATCAAAACTCAAACTTTTTCTTTGGTTTTAAAGTTCTTGGTAAATAGTGGAGGAAATAAATGTCAAAAAAGTGCTTCTCTGCCAGTCAGACAGAACATGGATATAAACAATATCTTCTGGAAAAAAGAGATCAGGCATACTGTAGTTTTCAGAAAATATCCTGACCCAGGTAAGTCCAAAGTGCTGCCCTCTGAAGGATTTTTTACAGCCCCCGGTTCTCAATAAAAGCAGAGGTGGGTGCAAATGAACAATTTTCATCTTCTAGACCACAGGTGTCAAACTCCAGTCCTCGAGGGCCGCTGCCCTGCAACTTTTAGATGTGCCTCTGCTGCACCACACCTGAATAGAATAATTAGGTCATTAAGGCTCTGAAGAACTGATCTACACAAGGAGGAGGAAATTAAGCCATTTGAATCCAGTGTTTTGCACCTGTGGCACATCTAAAAACTGCAGGACAGCGGCCCTCGAGGACTGGAGTTTGACACCCCTGTTCTAGACTAAGGTTTTTACAGAGAACATCTTGAAAAATACGAAGAACAAAATACAGATTTCCATTTATTAATGACACTTTTGCATTCAACTTCTTTGTAGGAACTCGAACCACAAACACGACCTACATTTACTCAAACGCAAACCAAATAAGAAAACAATACTCAACCCTGAAAAGTTTGAAACTTTGCCATTTTTACTTCACTCACTATTTCTGATAGAACACGATCACCCATCAGCTGAATAAATTCCTCACATGTTTGGGAAGAAAGATATGAGGGTTTCCCTGAACCTGCATTTCCATATTTCTCTATGTGAGACTTCAGAAAAGGATCAAACTCGCTGATTAACTCCAGTATTCCCAGATAATTCCCATTATCAGTTCTTCCAAATTTGTCACTGGCTCCTCTCAGAGCCAGTCCCCTCTCTGCTAAAAACTTGACAACAGACAACAGTTCTCATCATGCTTCACTTTTCTCTTGTGGGCTGCCAACTCCACTCTGCCTCTAACAACATCAATGGCCACATTTAGGCGCCTCTTCTCAACACTTCAGTCCAATATGAACACTCAGATTCAAATTGTTTCTGCAGTTCTGTGTCTATCCTCCCGCTGGCTGCTGCAAGTGAAACATATGTCAGCGTTGCTTTTCTATGATGTTCGCTGTTTTCATGCTCTCTCATGCGTTCAGTTGCGTGCTTCCAGTCACTGAAACCAGTCTCAAAGTTTGACTGAGTATTAGCATTGCTGAAAATGCGGCATGCAAAACAAAATGCAGCTCCGGTGGATGGAGAGTAGAGCAGCCACGGTCTTTCGATGTACTCACCATTTAACATCTTGCGTTTAAAGTGAGATTTGGAGAAGTGACGCTTTTGATGCTTGTACACCCGTCCTGATGCTTGAAAGCCAACATTCATATTTTGACAGCTCTCCGGTCCTCGCTCAGCCCAGTAAGCTCGCACGGACTCGTCAATTTCCCCCCAATGCGCCGGATCGGTACTGGACGGATCCACAGTCGTCTTTCCATCTGCGGAAGAAGATCCCGCTTCCACCGACTCTGACTCCACAGACGCCAGTCCAGCCACCGACTCAGTCACGGTTAAAGGTTCTGGCGGGATCTTAGTGCCGGTGTTAGCATAGCTAAGGGTTTGAGGAGCGGGGGATAATGATGTTTCTGCTCCATCTCCGCTAACAGGTTTAAAAAAGCCTGTCAGTTTAGGCATTTTGTTTGTCGCCTCTTTGGCGCGATGCTCTTTTTCTTTTCTCTTCTTTTCTGCGCTCCGCTGTCATATTTTCTGTTGTCCTCCATTGTAAAATAATATTCCCTTGACACTCCTCCTCCCCAATGCGTAAGATGCGTCAAAAGTGGACCAATAACAAGCAAGCATTCAAGATGGACGTTTGCCAGAACAAATTGGAACATTTTTCATCGGTGCTGTCAAAATCATTGTAGTCATTGATTAAATTCTGACACTATCCATTCACAAAAATATAAAACATCCTTCGGGGCCCCCGAAATGCCAGGGCCCCGGGCTGCAGCCCCGGTAAGCCCCTGCTAAAATCCGGCCCAGGCCTCACCTCCTCATGTTTGGACAAGAACCCCACTTGCCAGTGGATTTTCTGCTTGGCCATCTTCCTGAGGCCACAGCATCTAAAGTGTGTGATTGGGAGGCAGAGCACAGGAGGCGCCTAAATGTGGCCATTGATGTTGTTAGAGGCAGAGTGGAGTTGGCAGCCCACAAGAGAAAAGTGAAGCATGATGAGAAGGTCTGGTGCAGGCCACTTGAATTTGGGCAAAGAGTGTATCTGCGTGATGTTGGCCCAGGGTGCAGAAAGATCCAGGACAGGTGATGTATATTCAATTCCCCCAGTTGATAAGCTTCACCTTGATAGACAAGTGCACCGTACCTCTATAAAGCCTGCCCTGTCACCTTCAGATACCTGCTATGATGGTTGGCCACAGAGGGTACCTGAGGAGAACAGTGATGAGGATGATGTGGAGTCGGGATCTTGGCTGGTGTTCCGAGAGGCTGGCAGTAATCCATCCACACCTTTGGTACCAGAACTACCAGAAATCCCTCCAGTTTGCACGCCTGTTGAAATGCCACCAGCTTCGCAAAGTGTCACAATCCGGGATCTTCCCCCGTGTTACACATAAAAACTCAGGAGTGGGTCAGAGATAAATTCCTGGAGTTACCCAACAGCTCCTGGAAACGGAGAAAAAGACCAAATAAAAACAGGTGTAAGGAAAGTTTCCCCCAAACGCCTGAAGCTGCAGCTGAATCCTGTAAAAACATGCTGGCCAGACAGTGTGGCTGCATAATTAGTACTTTTGTTTTACATGAATATATGTATAAAATTAAGATTTTAATAATTTGCAGGTCTGTTTCATGAATATATTTTGATATGGAGGTTAAATAATTAAGATCAGATGCAGTCTCAAATGGAGATTCTATCTACAAAGGGGAGAAAAAAGGTCTAAACCAACTTGGTACATGTCAGTTATCCAAGTCTAAGTCAAGTCCCTAAGTCTATCATCCAGATTCAGGTCAAGTCTCAAACGATTTAATTAAATGAAACATTTTTTCATGAACTCCATGACCTCTGTGCCAACTCCAGCTGTTGGTTAGGAATCCAAGGCTGTGCCATTTGTTAAAAACATTTAGTAATTGCGTTTCAATCTTATAATATTTAAGAAGAGTTCTCTGTTTTATCATTTAACACTTTAAAAATATACTAAAAGGTGATTTATATTATTATGAAAAGAAATCAAATGTAATATTTACCCGACTAGAAATATAAGTAGGACTTTTTGAAAAATATCAGCGATAAATGCTGATTTTTTTTTGTTGATTTGCTGAATCAAAGAAAGTTTTTTTTCTTTGTAATGACTTTAATTCCTGTCTTCATGTTGTTTACTCCTTCATTTTATATTACACAACACTTTCTTCTAACAGTGTGAGAAGAGTATTGGGAAACGTTTTACCATTATTCTCAATTTTTAATAGTAAAGTTGTTCAAATTTAGCAAGTAGATTATAACATAATGAGGCACGTTTTAGTAAGTAAACAAATGCTAAACTTCTGAATGAACAGAACGGTTAGTGCTTTTATTTTGATATGTTCAGCCGGAAGTATCCTTAAACTCTGTGTAATATACATATTCATGTCTATGGTATTACATTTAGCATCCCGTTTCATACTCCATTCCAGTAGATGGCGCTAATGCACATCTAAAAGCTGCTTGCCAACCGCCATTAATAATAACAATAATAATAAGAAGAAATGACTTTTCCTTGTGAAGTCGCAGTTAGCTTAGCAGCAAGAGGATGTCGCAGGAACTTCCAAGTTTATTTTGTTAAAACATTAACCAGTCATTTAATATTGTCTTTTACATGGGTCCTAATTCTGCCCCAGAAGAAGCCAGACCTTCTGAATCTGGATGTAAACAACGGCTGAAAATTATAAATATGAGCTTATGAAAGCAGTCTGTTCCATTACAAATGTGCACAAAACGATGCCAGTACTTCGTTAAGCACAATTTCGGTGTTTCTACTAAATAAGAAAAATAATTAAAATGACATGTAAATAAGTTTGTTCATGAGATAAATTAATGTAAAAAACATGCAGCACCAAGATCCTCCAAATACTTCCGGTTGATTTCTTCTTCGTGGTTTTCATTAAAGGCAGCGTCCGGTTGTTAATCATATGACTTAAATGACGCCGAAACAATTGTTTCCATTGCAATTTTGTGAAGTGAACATAATTTGATGGAGCCAAAAACAATCACCTCAAAACTTTTTTTATTGAAAAACGTTTTTTCTTTTTTAATTGGTCGATTTTCCATTAAGCGAATTTATGTTTGAAATATCAAATTGTGCAATGATATGGTTAATGGTAACGCTAGCAAAGCGCATCACATCCCAATCCCACCAGTCCTGGTCCGACTCCACATCCAATCAGACCCCAAAGCGACCGGCATGCGCAGAAGAAGATGGTTGACGTCACACAGCAGCGCTCTGTTTACCAAATGAATATTGGATGGATTTTAAAGTTATTCAGCCATTGGAGTGAGATCACAAGATCATAATTTCAAGATGATTTTGGAGTTATCATTATGTACTATAGATATAATGTATATACAATATAATGTATATGCATTTTAAATTATGTATACATTTTTACACACATTATAGAATGAACTGTGATGTGGTCCATCTATCTAGTTACCTAGCTCTATATCATATACACAGATTTTAATTTTAATTTATTGGGTTTTACATTTATGTAAACTTTCTTTTGGAGGGAAGCTGCTGCTAAAATTTGTTCTAAAAATGGGAAATTATTTCTTTTTTTAGATTCACTTCTAGTACCAACTCCTGCTGCTTTGCCAGCTGGTTATAAAACAGTGGAAGCCCATGAAGTGGAAGATCGAGGTATTATTTACTCTGAGCTGTAAAACAGAAACCGGCCCTGAAGGTTCGCATGTTGTCGTGTGACGAGTCCTACGTGTCAGAGCAGGTTTTATTGTTGCTCTTAACTATTTTGCACTTTATTTTGCAATCATCCTCAGTAAGTACAAGGTTGCATCACCAGTGAGCGCAGCAGTGAGCCGTCCCACATCCGCTCTGAGAAAACTTCCCTCTCCGTGTCTTTAAAAGGCCAGCAGGTCAGCTCAGACAGGCAGAACATCAGCACCACTGATAACAAAGCAAACCCAGCAGCACAGCTTCTCTTCAGTCGCCTTCTTCAGGTAAACTGGCCTTTACTTGTTGGAGCTTCAGCTGCAAATATTCCTAGAAAGCTAAACTAGGGTATTGATTTAGCTTCTGCTGGTTTCTACAAGCTTGAATTTAACCAACATTTAATTTTTGGTCTTTTTTCTCCCTACAGAACTTTTGTTTTCAAATCACAATCCAGATGGAGTCCAAGAAGAACTGCAGCATCAGCCAGATGTGGACCAAGAAGATGCC
Organism: Xiphophorus maculatus; assembly: GCF_002775205.1. NCBI lineage: Eukaryota > Metazoa > Chordata > Actinopteri > Cyprinodontiformes > Poeciliidae > Xiphophorus > Xiphophorus maculatus. Next base: position 3,232,651 of record NC_036454.1, on the reverse strand, counting down.
CAAAGGAGTAGATTTGGAGATTTCCCATCAGCCCCCATCCATGAGGTGCGTCGCCAACCTGATCATCGCCATGGAGAGGCTGAAGGCCGGCATGTCAGAGTCGGTCCTGAGCCCCGACTTCAGCGACGAAGGTACGGTAATTTTATGTATATAGCACATTTTCAGCAACAAGGCAATTCAAATGCTTTTAACAAAATCCTGCTTTTTCAATTTATTGATTGAAAAAAACTCTGCACCAATACAGCACATTTAATTGCAATTAACAGCTTCACAATCTTGGTCAAACATGTAAATACAACTTTAATTTGTTCAGTCAGAACAGCCAATGTAAAATAAATAATAAAGAAACTGACTCTGACTAAAACAATTATGTGACTACGATGGTCAAACATGCAAAAAATAAACCGCAGCAAACCTTTCAAATGATTGAGAAAGTGCAATTAGGAATTGGTCCATTTTTAATAAATAAAGTAGCAAACTAACCAGGCGTACTTATTCATTTAGAGAGATTCATCATTGAGAGGACTGGACCGGGTAAGTTCAGCAGGAGGGAAGAACATCCCTGCTCTGTGACGGACGGACAGAAAAGAAACCTGGTCCGGAACAACATGGAGCTTCTGGCAGTGATGCTGCCGGTATACGACAGCCGCAACGGTAAAACCAGATTTTAATTCTGTAAACTTTCCTCTTCCTGTCAGATCAGATATTTAGACTTTGCATAACCTCAGTTTTTAATTTTAAGAATAAACTGAAGAAAAAAGAAGTTAAGATGCAACTAAATTGATAGTTTGTGTTGCTTAGACATTTATAATTTCAAATAAACTTACAGAAAATATAGAGAGCACTGCAAAACCCCAAATCTTACCAAGTATTTTGATGTAGTTTCTAGTGCAGTTATCATAGTACACTTGAGATATGAGTCAAAACTAAAATAAAAGTAACTTTTAAGCAACATATAGGAGCTTGTTTTAAGTTAATAATTCCTTAATATTGATGAAAAAGTATCAGCTTCATTGGCAGATTATTTTGATGAATATTTCTTCAAATAAAGTAATAATAGAAATCTTTTTACAGGTTGATACTAATACTTCTTCCACAAATTAATCTGCAACTTTTTTAAACAATATTGTAGAATTACTTACTTAAAAAAATCTTGTAATTCTTGCTGAAACATTACTTGTAAGTTTTTTTTTTAATTTCAAGTCCACTAATATGACTTCTCTTCATTTATTAACATATTTTATTGATTTTTTCCTCAGTTTACCTGAACATGGCAACTTACGTTCACCTGATTCCAGACACTGGGCTGGGCCAGCCTGTGGTTCTGGGCATCAGAGACACTGACTTCTACCTGTCCTGCCACAAGGATGGCGACAAACCAACGCTGCATCTGGAGGTAAGCTCCTCCCTCTAATCCCACCGCCAGCGATCTGCAGACATTAAATCATCTGAAAGTTCCAGTGAAAAACTTTCTGACTGATCTTTTTTGTTTATTTCCAGGAAGTGGAGGACAAAGCGAGCCTCTCTGAGATCAGCGTAGAGAGCGACATGAGGCGCTTCCTGTTCTACAAACGGGACATGGCGGTGAACATCAGCACTCTGATGTCCGCTCTCTTCCCAAACTGGTACATCAGCACCACCACCGACAACAACCTACCTGTGGCCATGTGCCAGGAGTCTGCCTCCCGCTACAGAACCTTCTGCATCCAGCAGCAGAGCTGAACCCGGCCTGAAGGAGGCGCTCATCAGTTGGATCGCTGACAGCACAACCACTCTCCTGGATGGACGTGTGTGTGTTCAACGTAGTATTTCACTGTATGTACCAAGTACAGAAAGGATACTGCCTAATGTATTGACTTTGTCAAATTTCTACACAAGGTGGCGCCATTGTGCCGTCCAAGAAGCATTACTGTGTGAATATGTTTGGCTTAATATTTATGACTTGGTTTTTAATATTTATTTATGTATTTATGCAAAATTGCTAATTTTATATTCATGATCTGGAAATCCGCTTGTTAATCACTGTTTAGAAAACATGCAAATGTATTAAATAAAGATCCAAAATATCTATATTATTTATGTATTATGTGTATTATTTACAGTACAACATGTAGTTGCTCTACAGAGTGAGCACAACTTGTCATTTAAAACATACATATAATGTGTTTATTCTCCTTAACTTAAATGAGAAACAATGTAATGTCATAATGTTCCACCCAGAAATTCTCAAGTGTCAGTTTTAGGTTCACCTGATTAAATTAGAAATGTCCCATTAAGGACCATTTGCATCCAATTAATGATCAGTTAATGCAAGAAAAATAATCCTCTGATAAGCTCTACACCAGGGGTCTCAAACTCCAGTCTTCGAGGGCCGCAGTCCTATAGTTTTTAGATGTGCCACAGGTACAAAACACTGGAATGAAATGGCTTAATTACCTCCTCCTTGTGTAGATCAGTTCTCCAGAGCCTTAATGACCTAATTATTCAATTCAGGTGATGCAGCAGAGGCACATCTAAAAGTTGCAGGACTGCGGCTAGAGGACTGGAGTTTGAGAGCCCTGCTCTACACCGTATTGATGTCATGCTCCAGCGCCACCTGCTGGTGGCCCCAGGAGCAGGCCTTTGAAGTGTTTGCCCACAGACACAACAGAGAGTCGAAGTGGGGATTCGAACCAGCGACCCACAGATCACTTGACGATCATCCTAAAATGTTAGCGGTATTTTTTTAGCTACAGATTCATCCTTTGCTACAGCTAATCAAGCGGTCGCTAAAGGAAAGCTACTTTAGGCAATAAAATGTTTTATGTTCTTCTTTATAAAGGAATTGAAATATTTGTTCAAGAATCTTTTAAATTTTAATATCAATGAATTAAAATCAGGATATTAATCTGTGTAACAGACGCTGATCAGCTATTGTGCATGTCAGGAAGCTGCCGCTAGGTGGCAGCAGATTTCAATCATGTGGTCTGGATTGACTGGTCTGGTAAAGCAGAGATTCCCAAACTTTTAAAAACCTTTGTTTCCATTATCCTAGATGCAAAGAACTATTTTAGTTTGTTGTTTCGTATCATCCACCAGGTCCTTACTTACTTCTCTTCATAAATTCAGAACAGAATCTAAAATTCTCTTTCTCGCATATGAAGCCCTTCATAATCAAACTCCATCATAAATCAGAGATCAGATTGGTCCAGATGTTCCTATCAGAACCCTACAGGTTTACTGGTGGTTCTGCCTGGTTCTGTCTCTCATGCCTCATTCTAAGGCTTTTCCTGACTTTTCTCTGTGTTTATGATGCAATGCCTGGAGCTGCTGGATTCACTTGAGGTTCCTTATATAAAAAAATAAAATGTAAACTGGACATTGTGTTTTGCTTCAGACATGTGAACTCAACACACACATACAAACGTGTAATCTAACTTCTACAATGCCGGTGATGGAGGCACCAAAACTCAAACTGGTTGCTAAAAGAAACATCCAGCTGCTAGCCAACAATCTAAATGAGAAGACCTGAAACATCACTGTGGTTTATCAGCTGTTTGTTGAAATGCCAACGGTTCACCTTCAATGAAGAGTCACATTCTAGATAAGTGAACTAACCATTACTGTTGACAATGGTTTCGACAGGGTAATAGTTTATTAATGTGTCATCAACTACATAAAGATGCCTCAGGGATAAATGCAATAGAGTACGTGATGAAAAATAAAAACAAAAGAGACTATTTTCCACTGCCGATTGTAGCGTGGAAAGAAAAAGCTCCTCCTCACAAATTAAGATGACAGGTTTCAAAGGTCAACATTTGATCAGCTTAGTCAGGACTCTCCAGAAGACGAGCACTAGTTAGTGTCTGTGAAAAGGTAATATGACAAAAAGTGAAAAGATGAATAATTAGCCTTTAATTAGAGAAAGTTGTTACTGCAGGATCACTAGCACTACAGCAGACTTAAACATAGTGGCAGAGATATAATGAAGTCGTGCAACATCTCCATGTACTATTAGAAAGCAATTAATCCACTAATTACACAAATGCACACTTTTTAGATGATCAACCTAACTGATTGCTATAGTCTATTAGGTTGCAAAGCTATGCAAATACTTTTGCATTGGCTAAAGCGGCTATAAAAAAAGAAGATATTGATATCCCAGTAAAGTTATCTAAATCTGAAGGCAAAAGTATAGTTTGGAAAGAAAGTAAGAAGTTATGGAAAATTAGGTGAGATAATGAAATAAATCGAAGGCATTTATATAGTATACAAAATACAGTTGATGTAGTAAGGATTAGAGGAATAAAAGGGAAGGAGGAGATAATAATAAATAGAATAAGAACCGGTCACAGTTTTTTAAATGAAACTCTTTAAGATGGGGAAACACCTTACTGGTTTATGTGATACTGTAGAAACGGTGGAATATGTTTTTATTAGTTGTAGAACATATGTAAATCAAAGAAGATTATTAAGAACGGAATTAGGTTTTAATAGGGAATTGAAATTTGAAAATGTGGTTGATCAATTAAATAGTATTGAGGAGAAAAAGAAGATTTTTCGTTTTAAAAAAAATACTGGGATCATTATGAGAATTTGAGGTATAGATATTAGGATCCAGAAGATGGCAGTAGTGCTGCAACAATAATGGGTGCAAGCTGCCGTTAAAATTTAAAGAAGAAGAAGAAGAAGAAGACGAGGAACCTTCATCATTCAGCAGCAGAGCTGAACCCGGCCTGAAGGAGGCGCTCATCAGTTGGATCGCTGACAGCACAACCACTCTCTGATGGATGGACGAGTGTGGAGAGAAAATAGTCTCAAAATATCTGTGCGTGTGTAATACTGGAGTTGTAACTCGTATAAGCATCTTTGTGTGTAGCTTTGGATAGTTGTGTTTGTTAAACATGATTTGTAAACCTTAAAAATAGAATAAACTTTCTCCTACACCTTACCATTGTTAGAACAATGGTTCAGTCCAACTTGTTTGAACAACACAAAATAATAGCAGACACGGAGGGCCGTTTCATAATTGTGTTCAGCAAATTGCCAAACTCTGGCAATACTAGCTTGTGTCTACGGTCCAAATTGGGATGATGATACTTTTGTGTCTAGACTCTTTTCATCTATGCCTGATATTGAAAACTATTATTTAATTTTAGGGGGAGACTTTAATATGATCCAGGATGCCCTTTTGGACAGTTCCTCAAGAAAAAAAACTGTCTCATTATCTAATGCTGCTAAAAGTCTTAATGTTTATAAAACTGAGTTGGGACTGGTGGATCCGTAGAGACGTGGGAACCCTGCACTTAAGCAGTTTTCCTTCTCTTCCCTTGCCCACCATTCCTATTCACGCATAGATTTTTTCCTTATTGATGTCAGACTGCTTTCTAAAGTAAAAGCCTATGATTATCACACTATAGGTATATCCGACCACGCGTCAGTCTCCTTAGATCTAGAATTGCTCTGTCAATGCTGTTGTTTTACATTTTGGAGATTTAATTCTATACTGCTTACAGAGGACAGTTTTAAAAAAAACAGCTTTCACTTTACTTTGATTTTAATGATTTACCTGATTTTTTGAGAAGCACCCTCTGAGAAGCCTAAAAACGTATATAAGAGGTAAGCTCATTAGCCTTACTTCTAATTTGACAAGGAAGAGGTTACGTTACACCAATGACTTGCTGAACCAGATTAAAGAAGCGGATTCTAGATATGCAGCCAACCTGGATCCTGACCTGTATAATGAGCGTGTAATGAGCTAAACCGATTTCAATTTGTCTACATCTACGACTGCTCCACTTCAGCTAACTAAGACAAGGCAGCGCTTTTTTGAATCTGGTGACAGAGCTGGGAAGCTTTTAGCTTTCCAAGCGCGAGGTCAGGCAACATCCAAATTAATCCCATTCATCAGATCAGCTACAGGGGAGATTCTGTCTGACCCCAGAAAGACAAATGATTGATTTGTGTCATTCTATTCAGAACTGTATACCTCCCTCTGAAGTAAGTAGAATGTTGTTGCGCAACACCCCCCCCCCTCCTTCCTGTCTCTACTCTCTCACTCTCTGCTTCCTCTTCTGAGAGGGGAGATGTGCTACCAGCTCTCCATCTAACGGGTTAATTGAGTTTCCTAAATCTGCCGGGATTTACCCTGTCCAGAACTGAAGTAAACTCTGTTTAAGCTGGTTTCGAGAAACGATTCACCTGATTTTTAACGGCCTACATCCAGGTGTCTCACCCTTCTTCCCTCTGTGAATTAGCCAGACTGAGCAGCCTACAGCCAACTAGTTTCACAGAGCACACCTGTTAACGGTCGCTCGTTCTCTTATTTTACAACTTGCATTTGTTATTGAACCAGGTAGGTTTTAGTGACTCGGGCGAGTCCCAAGGATGACGTTTTAAATTTGGGCTACCAGCAACTTAAAAACATTTTAAACTTTTTCCTCTCCAGAATCAAACATCACAGCTATTTTACAACCATCAAAGAACTTTAAGGTGACTCATTAACTGAATGTCCACAACATCTTTTAGATTTTCTTTATGCTAAATATTTTATTAGTAAGGCATTTTTGCAAGGGTCAGTACAGCTTAATTCAGTAGCAGAAATAATCAAATAAGTAAAATCAGTCATCTAGTCTGTCTTTCCCTACTGCTGACTGAGAACTAAAAAAAAGGAACCTTTGAGAGAGACGGACGGAGCTTGACGCCTCGAACCCCAGACCTGGCACGACGACGAAGAAGGTGCTGCAGCAGGAGGAAGACGCCGATCGATGAAGGCCAGGATCTCCGCAGGTCTGATGATGAAGAAGGTGTTGCAGCAGGAGGAAGACGCCGATCGATGAAGGCAGGAATCTCTGTAGGTCTGATGAGCCTCCTCTCCGCATGGATGGTGAGGTCACACAGGACTTGGTGCTGGCAGGAAGGAAGGCACCAGTTCTTCTTCTTTGTCTTTGCCTTTGTCTTCATCTTTGTCTTTGGGGTCTGAACCCAGCCGATGAGAGAAGTGCGATTTGAAGCCACAGGTTGTAGGGCTGACGGGTTGGTCCCCATGGCCGGACAGTCTTCGGCTCCGTGGCCCCGGCTCTTCTTCAGCTGCAGAGTTCTTTGTCCATCTCGATCTTGGCTCGAAGCTGCCCGGAGGATCCAACGAACGGTTCCTCTTTTGCACTCACCTTTTATAGGGTTTCTGACTGCTTAGACAGATGATCTCATATCCATCACTGTCTTACAGACATTTCCTGATGTCTGTGCTAATGTCTCAGGGTTGCTCAACCTCCTATGTCCATTGCCTGCACAACCTTTCACCTACTCTCTAAATAAGGCGTTGATCATCTCTGCTCTCCTGTTAGTTCCTTGCCTTTCACCTTTCACCTACTCTCTACCTCCAACATATCAGTGATGTTTAATTGCAGTTACACCTTTTACACCATTTCAAGTTCAATGTCAAAATCACATTTATATCACATTTATTTTCTTTAGCTTCTCTGATTTATCATTCATTTATGATTTTATAACCATAACTTATTAATTATACTTATTATAATCTTAATGTGAGTTATTACAGATGTTTTTCTGAAAAGAAACCAAGAATAATCCATGATTCTAATTATTTGATGCCAAAGTTACAGTTACTTGTTTTTCTTGTAAGTGTTCCCACAAATGTAACTGTAAGTATTATTACAAGTAAACCAATATTAATATAAGTATTTTACTTTGAATCTTATCAAATTACTCAAAAATGTTTAGATTTCATTCTTTAAAACTTTACCTTTGAAATAAAGAATAGTCTCAGCTATTTTTATAAATCTGCAGGCTGGAACTTACTTCCTCTTTTTCCAGGAAACCTGCTTTTCCTGTTTAATGACTCTCTCTGACTGACTATGATTTCTTATGATTAGATAGAAAAAAGTAAAATTAAAGCAAAGTTTGCATGAGACAAAAACAACACACACAACCAGATTTATTTTATTGACACTTAAGTCTACTGTTGGGCCTAGATATCACTTGAGTGATTCATTTTAAAGATAACTTTATTTATTATTACTGTTAAACTAACTTTATTGACACTTAAGTCTACTGTTGGGCCTTGATGTCACTTGAGTGATTCATTTTAAAGATAACTTTATTTATTATTACTGTTAAACTAAAATCTCCAGCATGGGGAAGTGGGATGAGCTCGGATTTTCTTGACACCCCCTCCACGAGGTCAGACCTTTCACATGCTGGGAGTCCATCACCCTCCTGCAGTTCGCCGTCCTCATCCCCTGGAAAGAGAAGATGTTCGTCTGGGATGTGAAGATGCAGATTCTTCATCCTCAGTTGTCACAGAGGGCTCAGTGTAGTCATCAAAACTCCACTTCTCTTGACACCCCCTCCTTGGAGTTTTGATTTCCCCCATGAGGTGATGAATGTCGAAGAAAACTTGGATCGCTCTGATTCTTCTACAAGAACCTTCGCTGGATGAACTGTCAGTTCTTCAGGATGTGGGATGGTTCTTTAGGGAAGATGGGCTGAGACAGAAGGCCTCAAACAAAAAAAAAATTCTGGCTGTTCAGCAGAGCAAAGCAAAAAGCATAAGCATCATGACGCTTTATCCGTAATCATGATCCTTTTCCATTTTAATCCATCAGGTGGTGACAGGAGTTCTTCTTTAGCATAGTCCAATTTCTTCACGGCCCTCCCAGTCCAAAGCCTTGAAGTTGTTCTTTGAACGGTAACCTTCCTGTAATAGTGGCCAGTCTACTGTAGGATGGCATGGTGCTTGATTCTCTGGCCATCTTCTCGTAATGTTCTGGTTTGCTGTAGCTAAGAACTGGCTTGAGCACTGCTTCCTCATGGACCCCTTTCTTCATCAGTAGTACTGTGTTGAAGTTCAGTACTTGCTTTACAAAAACTCGGGCGTTGAATCTCAGCTTGATCACCGTAGTTGCAGGCCGATCTTGAGCTTTAATCCAAACTCTCTGCCCTGCTTTCAGTGACACTTTGAGCTGCAACTTCCCTTTTTCTTCTCTGAGCAAAAAGGAGAAGTGTCTTCGCCTCCCTGCTTTCTGTGACGTGAACGGAGTTCCTCTGCAGGGGAAGACCTGCTCTTCTAGCAGTTGTCACTGTGTCCATCAGCACCAAGAGGTACTTCTCACCTCTCTTTCCTGTTGTCCCCATTGGCTCTGCTACATCCATGCAGACTGAACCCCATGGGACTGTGCTCTTGATGAACAAACCTTCCATCCGCTGCCCTGGGTGCCCTGCGTATCGACCACATACCTCAAAGTCACACAGCTGCATCGGATGGGCTGAAGGGACATCCAGCAGTCCTGCTTGCTCAGTTCTTCACGGGGGTGTAGCACGCCTGCATATTCGAGGGCCTTATGCACGCACCGTACTACCTGGTCCCCGTGCTACTCTAGGACCACCTGTCCTTAGGTGTTCTGTCCCACCTCGACACCGGCAGAGACAACCTTTCTTAGTGGCACGAAAGGTCGTCATCTTTGCCCCTCCATAGAGCTTCTTCTCAGGTGTGCGCCTTGTCGCTGCACCTCAAGTTTCGGGCGGAGCCTCAGTTCTGCTTTCTTCTTCCACAAATCTTTGTGTGCCACGGGCTTGCCCTTTGCAGTCTCGAAACCATTTTCTTCCCAAATGGCCAAGTCCTCTCTAAGGGCCTGAGCACAGTAGTAACTGTCAGTTACTAACCTGGCACTCTTGATTTTCCTTTTCACCAGCTCCAGCAATCCTTCCAGTACTGCCGTTACTTCTCCGGCTTGAGCACTACCGGGAGCTTTTCCTTTCTGACGGCATCTCTCTTTGCCGTCTTGCTTCAGAATAAATCCCCAGTATGCCGACTGGTCGGACCCCTTTCTGGATCCATCGGTGTAGATTGCCCCTTCCAGTTGTCCTGGCTTCTCAGATGTCGCTTGCGGTCGTTTCTTACTGGTGGGTTGTGCTGGCTCAATTTCAAGCTCCGGGTCCAGCAGGATGTCTTTAACCATGTCTGCGTCTGTGTGATGATGTCAGCTGCTGGTGTTTGTTCCTCTGTTGCCGGATGTCTTCTCGATGGCTGCAGTGGAGGACGCGGTGTGCTTCCTCATCCATCGTCAGCTGATGATACTTTTCTGTGTTTCTTGTGCATGCTTGCAGGCTGGTCTTTTCTTTTCTTGTCAGCATTACATCACGAACCACTCCAGCAAGACTGAGCCAACTTTCCTTTGTCAGGGGTTGATGTTTCAGTTCCTCATTCTTGGAACCAACGTCCCCCCTTGCTTCAGGTCTGAGTCACAGTAGCTGTGTAGAAAGTTGATGCAGTTCTGTTGAGGTCTCCTCCTTTTCCAAACGATCTGGGCGGCCGGCTTCCTCCGGTTTCTTCCCCAGATTTTCCTCCTCGAAGTGATCATCCATCACTCCGTCTCTCTGTCGGTTCGAGTTGTCTATCCCCCAAAGCCTCTCTTTGCGCTCTCGAGCAGGGATGGGTCTAGACTATGTTGGCTACTAGCTTCACTGTCTGGATCCGGTCATTTATCCTCAGTAGAAGCCTTCCCTCACCTGTATGCCATACAGTTACTGCAAGGGTTGTGACTGACGGCCTTATCAGTCACCATTAACTCTATTCCCTAAGAGTTAACAAACCAAGTGAGCTATTCAGATCCTCACATCTGTTTTCACTGACTTGGCACATAGGGCCCTCCTACTCTGTTAGTCGTGCCCCACGTTGGGCGCCACTTGTTGTTGCGCAACACCCCCCCCCTCCTTCCTGTCTCTACTCTCTCACTCTCTGCTTCCTCTTCTGAGAGGGGAGATGTGCTACCAGCTCTCCATCTAACGGGTTAATTGAGTTTCCTAAATCTGCCGGGATTTACCCTGTCCAGAACTGAAGTAAACTCTGTTTAAGCTGGTTTCGAGAAACGATTCACCTGATTTTTAACGGCCTACATCCAGGTGTCTCACCCTTCTTCCCTCTGTGAATTAGCCAGACTGAGCAGCCTACAGCCAACTAGTTTCACAGAGCACACCTGTTAACGGTCGCTCGTTCTCTTATTTTACAACTTGCATTTGTTATTGAACCAGGTAGGTTTTAGTGACTCGGGCGAGTCCCAAGGATGACGTTTTAAATTTGGGCTACCAGCAACTTAAAAACATTTTAAACTTTTTCCTCTCCAGAATCAAACATCACAGCTATTTTACAACCATCAAAGAACTTTAAGGTGACTCATTAACTGAATGTCCACAACATCTTTTAGATTTTCTTTATGCTAAATATTTTATTAGTAAGGCATTTTTGCAAGGGTCAGTACAGCTTAATTCAGTAGCAGAAATAATCAAATAAGTAAAATCAGTCATCTGGTCTGTCTTTCCCTACTGCTGACTGAGAACTAAAAAAAAGGAACCTTTGAGAGAGACGGACGGAGCTTGACGCCTCGAACCCCAGACCTGGCACGACGACGAAGAAGGTGCTGCAGCAGGAGGAAGACGCCGATCGATGAAGGCCAGGATCTCCGCAGGTCTGATGATGAAGAAGGTGTTGCAGCAGGAGGAAGACGCCGATCGATGAAGGCAGGGATCTCTGTAGGTCTGATGAGCCTCCTCTCCGCATGGATGGTGAGGTCACACAGGACTTGGTGCTGGCAGGAAGGAAGGCACCAGTTCTTCTTCTTTGTCTTTGCCTTTGTCTTCATCTTTGTCTTTGGGGTCTGAACCCAGCCGATGAGAGAAGTGCGATTTGAAGCCACAGGTTGTAGGGCTGACGGGTTGGTCCCCATGGCCGGACAGTCTTCGGCTCCGTGGCCCCGGCTCTTCTTCAGCTGCAGAGTTCTTTGTCCATCTCGATCTTGGCTCGAAGCTGCCCGGAGGATCCAACGAACGGTTCCTCTTTTGCACTCACCTTTTATAGGGTTTCTGACTGCTTAGACAGATGATCTCATATCCATCACTGTCTTACAGACATTTCCTGATGTCTGTGCTAATGTCTCAGGGTTGCTCAACCTCCTATGTCCATTGCCTGCACAACCTTTCACCTACTCTCTAAATAAGGCGTTGATCATCTCTGCTCTCCTGTTAGTTCCTTGCCTTTCACCTTTCACCTACTCTCTACCTCCAACATATCAGTGATGTTTAATTGCAGTTACACCTTTTACACCATTTCAAGTTCAATGTCAAAATCACATTTATATCACATTTATTTTCTTTAGCTTCTCTGATTTATCATTCATTTATGATTTTATAACCATAACTTATTAATTATACTTATTATAATCTTAATGTGAGTTATTACAGATGTTTTTCTGAAAAGAAACCAAGAATAATCCATGATTCTAATTATTTGATGCCAAAGTTACAGTTACTTGTTTTTCTTGTAAGTGTTCCCACAAATGTAACTGTAAGTATTATTACAAGTAAACCAATATTAATATAAGTATTTTACTTTGAATCTTATCAAATTACTCAAAAATGTTTAGATTTCATTCTTTAAAACTTTACCTTTGAAATAAAGAATAGTCTCAGCTATTTTTATAAATCTGCAGGCTGGAACTTACTTCCTCTTTTTCCAGGAAACCTGCTTTTCCTGTTTAATGACTCTCTCTGACTGACTATGATTTCTTATGATTAGATAGAAAAAAGTAAAATTAAAGCAAAGTTTGCATGAGACAAAAACAACACACACAACCAGATTTATTTTATTGACACTTAAGTCTACTGTTGGGCCTAGATATCACTTGAGTGATTCATTTTAAAGATAACTTTATTTATTATTACTGTTAAACTAACTTTATTGACACTTAAGTCTACTGTTGGGCCTTGATGTCACTTGAGTGATTCATTTTAAAGATAACTTTATTTATTATTACTGTTAAACTAAAATCTCCAGCATGGGGAAGTGGGATGAGCTCGGATTTTCTTGACAAGAAGTAAATGCAGTTTTGTGTGTGTCAACCAGGTGACTTGTGTGTACTTCAACATTTGTAGACGTAGGAGAAGGTTTATTTTATTTTTAAGGTTTACAAATCATATTTCACAGATACAACTATCCAAAGTTACACACAAAGATGCTTCCACGAGTTACAAATACACTATTACACACGCACAGATATTTTTACACGCCTCCTCTCATGAGTTGCCTCTGAATCAAAAAGTTATTTGAACGTCACACTGGTAGGGTGTTTGTCAGTAAGTGCTGTCAGTAAAGCAATTAACAAAAAAGGCTATTAATAACTAAAATGCTATAAATAAATTCACAGAAGGAAGTGTCAATGAAGAGTCACATTCTAGATAAGTGAACTAACCATTACTGTTGACAATGGTTTCGACAGGGTAATAGTTTATTAATGTGTCATCAACTACATAAAGATGCCTCAGGGATAAATGCAATAGAGTACGTGATGAAAAATAAAAACAAAAGAGACTATTTTCCACTGCCGATTGTAGCGTGGAAAGAAAAAGCTCCTCCTCACAAATTAAGATGACAGGTTTCAAAGGTCAACGTTTGATCAGCTTAGTCAGGACTCTCCAGAAGACGAGCACTAGTTAGTGTCTGTGAAAAGGTAATATGACAAAAAGTGAAAAGATGAATAATTAGCCTTTAATTAGAGAAAGTTGTTACTGCAGGATCACTAGCACTACAGCTGATTTAAACATAGCGGCAGAGATATAATGAAGTCGTGCAACATCTCCATGTACTATTAGAAAGCAATTAATCCACTAATTATACAAATGCACACTTTTTAGATGACCAATTTAATACAAATTTAAAAATAATGTGTTATTTGCTGATTTGCTATAGTCTATCTGTTAGGTTGACTATAGCAACCAAACGGATTGCTATAGTCCATTAGGTTGCAAAAGTATGCAAATACTTTAGCATTTTCAGTGCAATGCAAAAGTATGAGTACTTTTGCATTGCACTTTATATACAGCAGCATCAGTTCATACACAACCACAAATGGTTAAATAATCCTCATCCATTTTACATGATCATTACTCTACATTACTTTATATTTTGTATTTGTATATATTTTTATATGTTGAATCACATTTGTTTAATTATTCAACTGACTTATATCCATAAAATACAATTTAATTGAACTCTGTAGATCTTGCTTTGTATGTGTCTCATTTTAATCAGATTTTTATTTCAGGAACCTTGACAAATATTATCTATCATAGGCTTGAAGCATATAGCGTTTATTCTAACAAAGACGCCCAAATTTTGCACAAAATGTTTTTCATCGTAATTGCCTTTTTTAACATGTTAACTAAACATAAAGTATGTATTTGTTCATTTTTTTATTCCGGAGCAAAAATGCAGAATCCCAGAAACGTCTGTCCTCTTTTCGTGGTTTGTTTACATCTTTCCCCCAATCAGCACAATAATTGTGCGCAAGCGTATTGTCCTTGGAACAATTTTTTTATTCAAACGTTCAAACTGTCCAATCAGTGAAGAGGAGGAGAACACTCGCGGTAGTTTCAAATGCGGATGCGCGAGCTCAGTTCTTATGGACTCAGTTTAACGTCTGATTATTTAGCACTTCTGAAACTAAACTCTTAAAAGTTTTAGTAAAGTGGAAATAAGGAAGTTAACTTTAGTAAATATGGAAGCGAGTGAGTCGGCAGCGTTGCTTTCCAGAAAAGGTCGGCAGGTTTAATTTGTTCAAACTGCTAATTTATGTATCTGTTTCGGCTTGTTTTGGCTAGTAGATAGCTAGTGAACGTTAGCTGAAATAACTGACACGTTACCTTCTTGTTTTCTGTGTGTTTGTTTGGATTCACTCAAAGTCTAAAACGACGGTTCTTTTTAGATGTGAGTTTGTTCCAGACTAATACTGAAATAAACAAGCTAGGACAATGCTTAACCTAGCAATTCACTGTTAGCTTTTATGTGAGCATTAGAGTAAAGGACTAGTTCGCTGTTTACTTGAACGTCACAAAGTGGATTAAGTCTTTAAAAACAATTGAAGTTGGTCCTGTTTTGAAAACGGCAACATTATGAATGATCAAACTTGACCTGGATTATTTTATGCATAATAAATATTCATAAAATATTTTTATGTTTTTGTGACCCTAATCTGCTTGTGGAAATGCATAACAAAGACAACTACACTGTAGGGTTTGCATTTATTCCACATCAGAACCCACTTACTATTTTTTATGGATATGTGATTTATTGATCATGTTTATCAGTTTATGCAATATTATCATGTTTGTACAATATATTATCATGTTTGTACAATATAATCTTTTGATGTCATTGAAAAATGTATTTTCTTCTCTTGTAGGTTCATGCTGCTTTTTATACTTTCAGTGACTTTTTGATCATGTTTTCTTCACACATTCGGTTCTTATTCTAATTTTCTGACCCATAACTTCATCAACTTTGTCTTTTGTGGACCAAGATTCTTTAATTTCTTTGTATGTATAGATTTCTTCAGCTGTTATCGGTATTTGTTATGAATTATATTGAAATTCACATTAGAAATATTTTAACTGATGATGGTTTTAAAACTTATTTTACCCACACCATCTATAACAATTAAAGTCTAAAACTGGCGAATAAATAAGTTAATTAGATCTCTTGGTAGTCTGAAACCTTTGAGGAATGTGCCAAATTTTGAGAAAATGTTTCCAAGCAGGAGCATTCATTCCCTCAAGTTTCCCAGAGATTTGTGGAAGTAATGCTCCATGCAGAAGCCCAGCCCTTTAACACAGTTTATAGTTATTCAGGTAGGAGGAACTGAGACAAACATAAGTGATGAGATCTTAAGCCCAAATTATTCTAAGGCTATCAGTAAACATCCGTTTTCAAAGTAAAGTTTGGAACTGCATTGTTTTAGAATAACCAGACTTCTGACTTTGCGTCACAGAGTTGCGGAAACAGAAGCTGATGGAATACTTGGCAGCAAAAGGAAAGCTGAAACCTCCAAACGTCATGTAAGCGTAAAAGTAGGAATGCCAAACATGTTGCTGTGAGTTGTAATGCCAGAGGACCTTTAATTGCTGTTTTTCTCTTCAGGCAATCCCTCCACGGGGAATCTCACAATCAAACCTCTCTGAAGGTAGGGCGTGTTAGTGCGTAAGTGCTATTATTAACTCAAAGCTATTAGCAATCAGAAAAACTAACTTTACTTTTACTCAGAATGGAGTGTCAATAAACTGAAGCATTCTGAAGTTTTGATTTAAAGTAAGACTGCACAATAATATGACACCAACATATAATCATCACTTTATCAGTGTGGAATATTCATATTGCTTGTAATCACAGTCACAAAAACAGGTAAAATTAGTGAATGTTAATTATTGTATTGCCTTTTTTTCTCTATTTAAGTATTTCTGTTAATTGTAGTGTCTAGTTAATTAATTACATTTATATTGAAAAAAATAAATTACGTTTTCAATTCAAAAACCATTTTTGCTGCTATATTATTGAATAAATGAGACACATAAGCTCAAGAACAAAGACATTTATTACTTTTAATGTGTTGTGCTTAAAGTGCTGTTTCCAGTGTTTCAGGAATCCCTGATCATTCATGAAACTACTTTACAAATGTGGAATATGTACGCTTACTGTTTACTGTTACTTGTATTTTATGATTGATTAATGGGGCGTCACCAACAAAGCCATTGCAGAGATAAACTTGATGGTGTATGTGCTGAAAATAAGTAATTGAGTTATTTATTTTTCACAGGTTGCTATGGGAAAAGAAAACAAAGCTCCACCTGACAAGATCAGGTGGCACAATTCTAAAGATAAAACGTTGGTGCCTCAGCGCAGTCAAGATCCTCCCAGAAGAAGAGCACTGGGTGCCTCTGACAAAGGAAATGTGACAAATGGTAAACAAACTACCATTTGCTCATCATCCAGCAGCGTGTCAGCACAGACAAACGTTAATCAAAATCCCCTGCTCAGGAAAACGTACACCGTAGTGTCTTCCAAATCCAGTTTCACTCCAGCTGCAACTCAGAAAAATCAACCCAACACAGGGAGTCGAAACCTGAGCAAGGTGCAGTTAAATGGACGTTGTACACATGCAGCAAAGTCAGAACCCAAACCAAGCATAAGTTCAAGTCGGGCTACGTTATGCCCACTGGAAATGGCGAGCAGTCGAATAAGTACTGGCCCACTTGTTAAGACCAAAACAGGGCTTGTGCCTGCAGCGATCCAGCCGAGGAATCCAAAATCAAACGCATCACATCCACCTGGCTCAAAGCGTCAGCCGTTCACTTTCTCCACTGTTGCTAAGAATCCAAAGGGCAAAGGGCAGTTAGGCAAAATGTCATCGGTCTCTGCTTCCCAGAGGCCTGCTGTGGTGATTCCTACAAATTCAAGAGCTAGGAGTAAAACCGAAGCTCAGAACAGGTCTAAACCTAAGCCGCTTCCCGTTAAACTAACACAACCAACTGGAAGGAGCCAATTATGGACTGGACTTCACTCAGCTGGGCCTTCCAAATGCAAAACTGTCAAACCAGAGCAGAGCGTGTTAACCAGTAAAACAGCAGGGCAGCCTGCTCACACATCTAAAACTCAAGTAAAGAAAAACACTCAATCTGTAAAAGCTGATGCCCCAACAACCTCAAGGCCATCAATCAAACGCAGCTCAACAGCCGTCAAGACGAATGAGAGCGTTTGGTCTAAAGATGGGAGGGAAACAAAGACGAACAGAGAGACACAAATCATACAGAAAACATCTAGAAATATTCCTTCAGGGCATCCGCCTACAAAATGTGCAGCTGCTGCGCGGGGGTACCGAACCGCACCGCAGCCTTCCAGGTCCATCAGCCTGCTGGACCGGACTGCAGCCACCAAGACGCCAAAGGTCATGATTAAAACTGCTCCCCAGACTGAAGTAAAGAAACTGACTGCTGCGCAGGAGGAGAGGATGTAAGCCGAATGTAGCACTCCTTCTATTTGTTAAAAAAAAGGTTAAAATATGGAGTTAAATATCTAGCCAGCAATTGTTTTACATTTGGTTGTCAGGAGGAAACTACAAGAATGGCGAGAATCGAAGGGGATTTCCTACAAACGTCCTCCGATGCCAGTGAAAGCGCCAGCCACGCGCACCGTGTCCGTTCCTCAGCCCTTCTGGGCTTCCATGGAGCTGGAGGACGAAGCCCACTCTCTCATCTGTGCCGTGGACCGGTCCCTGGAGGACTGCATCAAGTTGCTCGCCGAGGTAAACAGAGGGAACTAGTGGGCATCTTTTTGTTCATTTTTTAATTTTAGGTAGATTCTAAGGCTGAAGAGATTTATCGTGAGTCATTTATTGAAATAATTTACTCTTTCTGCAATCTATTAATCGTTAACTGGAGGGTTTAGACTCAAAGGCCATTTGCTGAACGAACAAGATATTCAGAAGGAGGGGCATGCTGTGGTGGCGCAGGGGGTTAGCACGCCCCACGTCTGGAGGCCTTAGTCCTCGACGCGGACGTCGCGGGTTCGACTCCCGGTCCCGGCGACCTTTGCCGCATGTCTTCCCCCCTCTCCTCGCCCTCCTTCCTGTCTGCCTACCGTCGCAAAAACTCTTCGGAGAAAAAAAAAAGATATTCAGAAGGCACAAAAATTATTTACATTTGCATTTCAGATTAAACAAGCCCTGTGAATATATTCTACCCATAGTTCCTCAAGTGGCAGTTTTAGCTTCATCTGGTTCAAATTCTGTTAATTTGCTATAAAGCACTTTTTGTTATCCAATTATTAATAAAGCAATAATCAACAGATCTGCCATATTGATAAGTCCAGTAGAAAGGGCTGAGCTTTTCACGTGTTGATGTTTAAATATATTTTTTTTAACTGCAAATGCATATTTTGCTACATATGATCAAATGTTCTCTATAGGAATACACATTTTAGGTAACAAAATTGAAATATGTATTTGCATTTGCTAATATATTTTTAAAATTGCATAAGAATGACTCAAGTGGCTAAATAAAGAATCTGCAGAAGGTGCCAATTTTTAATCCGATGAATCAGTTAACCGTCAGAATTGTCGTCAGAAACAAACCTTCACTGTAACTCTGGTTGCTTTTCCCATGAGCTACTTTAATTTCATCATAAGTCATGTGATAAACACCAATAATAAGAATAGTCTAGTGAAGAAAAACAAATTGATATCATTTAAAGGAAGCAAAGTAATGAATATCACTTTTTAACACGTGTGGAGGCCTGGAATTGGTGTGTTCAAATTAATGTAACAAATGAAAAATAGAAGAAAAACCATATCTACAGTGTAGCTTCAATGTCTGGTCCATGTGGTCAGGGCTGCCCTGCGGACCGGGTGAAGGACGTCCTCTCACGGCTGCCGGCGGTGTCTCAGAAGTTCGCCAAGTACTGGATCTGTCGAGCCCGGCTGATGGAGCAAGAGGGAAACTTGGACGTGCTGCCCATGTTTGAAGAAGCTGTTCGAGTTGTGTTGGAGGTGAGGAGCATATTTCACTCTCACTGGAAGAAAGCAGTAATGTTTGAATAGATAATTGCAACTGCAGCACATTATCATCTGATCGACTATAGATGTTTTCCATCATCAGTGGCATCAATTTATTTTGAGCTTGGATGCTTTACCCACAGTTACATTCAATTACTGCAACGTTCCTCTACCATTATCCACTATTTTCTGGATAAACCATCCATTTTCTGGTCAATCACTGATATTTACGTAAATGCCTGACTAATTTGGTTTATACCAATTTGCTTCTGTAGTAATTATAGCAAAAAAGTTACAAAATTAGCAACAGTAAGCTGACTATTGTTAAACGCAGCCCTCTTTCAGACGCTTGTGGTGGTAGAAAGGATCAGTGAATAAGATCCGTTTCACGTTCAAGTATTGACTGATCGTCGCTCGCCCATAATTGAAGAAATCGGGGCAGATCAATCTACGCAATCTAAAAAGACCCCCATCCTCAAAGCCAAGTCTGTAGGGGAAACGTATCTGTTATGTAAGAGGAGATTGTTAATCTACCACCAGTGACAAATGTAACTTTGCTCATGTCTGGGGTGTGACGAAATGACATAAAACCCACAAGGCAAGACACCATGTTGAATTCACAACAACACAGGATTTTAATATTACTTTAAAAAAAACTTTAGAGATTAAATTTGTCTTGCAAAAAGGCCTTCATTCTGCTATGTTTTTTAAATTTGTCACAAACAAAATAATCTCTTGTTTTCAGATTTCTTTTTATCTCTTCAGACTTAAGGACTGTGCTTCAACTGTGCATGGTCTGCACTGCAACATTTACAATTTCCTAGTTTCTATCTACAGCATCTAATATGAAACACATTAATATGCTCAAGTTCACAATTGTTACAAAGCAGTTTTTATTGAATGAAGGCTCACCTTCGATCTGGAGGGGAAACACTAATTGCTCGTTTGTGTTTTGCCTTTTTGTTTCTCTGTTTCCTCAGCCAGTGGATGAGCTGCGGACTGCGGTTTTTGACATTCTGAAGAAGAAAGACGAAATCCAAGGTAATGAAGTCTCCATGGATACAACAGCTGGGCTGGTTGCATATATAATAAAAATAATGTCTGATGAAAAGACTTCACATCCTGACGGTTCACAGCAGCACACAAGAGAAAATAACCAAGAAAATCTTCTACAACACTCCATGAGTAAACAGGCTAAGGCCACACAAAAAATTAAGCTTTGAAATTATGAGAAAAAGTCATAAAATTATAAGATTAAAGTATGAGGATTAAGTCAAAAATAATGAGATCAAACTTCTAATATAATGAGAATAAAGTCATGCTATTACTACAATAAAATCACATGATGAGAATAAAGTTGTAATATTTCGAAATTAAAGTTGTAATATTGCGACTTTATTCTTGAAATAATGAATTTATTCTGATATTATTAATATTTTAGTCTAATCATATTGTGACTTCTCAATATTATGACTTTATTCTCAAAATATGTCTTCATTCTTGTAGTATTTCAGTTTATTTTAGTAATATTACGATTTTCTCCTTGTGCAAGTTTGTCCTCATGACGTTATTCTATTAATTTTATTTTTTAAATTTTGTCGTAGTGTGGCTCTAACCTTCCGTAGGTAACTGGTGATGAGTCACTATCAAAGTGAAGTAACTGGTCCAGGTAAATTCCAGTAAACGCGGCAGCAGTCCAAATGATTAATGAACCGGTTCGCCATGTACCGGTAGCTCCTACCCGTCAGCAGTGGGCAGACAGCTGTCTGAACACAGCTGGGTGTGCTGACTTTGCCTTGTGGAAATTCTTTTTGGTCGTTTATTGGTGGCTTTAGATGCATTCAGTTCTGCAATGCTTTGTAAGCAAGTTCACATATTTTTGCAGGTTGTCACACAAGTAAGTAGACTTGCGTTCAGCAGTAAGTGATAGCAAAATGGAGGAAAAACATGCTAACATTTGCCTAGCATTTCATCAAACGGCTCAACTATGCACCACAAATCTGGAAAAAAACTACCAGAAAACTGTAAAACAGCTGAAACACTGACTTCCTTTAAATCTAGATTTAAAACCCACCTGTTTAGAGTTGTATTTGAAACGTAATCAATTATGAATTTAACGATTGTTGATTCTATGTTTCATGACTTTGTTTTTGTCCTTTTTATGATGTAACGCACTTTGAAATGCCTTGTTGCTGAAATGTGCAATACAAATAAAATTTGATTGATTGCTTGACTTGAAACATTGAGTAGAAGGAAACATGACTTTATGAGATATTATTATGTACCAAGTAAAGTTAATCTTCTAAAAACAAATATGAAGCATTGCTCTTTTTTTCAGGCAACTTGTTGCCGTCTTGCTGCTAAGCAGCTTCTAACTGGACTGCTGTGAAGCATAACTCTGTCAGAGTAACATTTCAAAGGTGACTTGAAGAAAAACCCTTCAGACAAAATGTCTTGCTGTCACAAAGAGCAGATAGGTACCTGTAGGTACAACCCCAGCACTAATGCAACCAAAGCAGTACTGTCATTTAACTGCATTTAAAAGTTACTGGGCTGGTTGGGATTTTATAAATTTTAATTTAGCATCAGACCAGGACTCTATCGGTGACAAAAACATCTCGATTGAAGAGTCTCTGATTGTATTTTTTGAGAGTTGCCTTAAGCTTAATATTTTTTCTTCCTCAAGAAAATGAAAAACGGGACGATGGCTCTGCAACCACGGAAGCGTCTCCAGACTGTGGCAACGACCCACTGATGACACCTAAACCTGTCAGAGTTCTCATCAAAGGAGAGAGAGGAGGCTCATCCATGGTCAAGTACAAGATCACTGCGACTCCCGGGTGTGTTCACTTTTACTTATGACATTTAATTGTACTAATCAGTCGTTCATAATATAGAAATATTTAACACAATAAGCAATTTTTTTCAATTCAAAGTATTTTGGTTATTCATTAAATAAAAAAATTTTTATTCAGATGATGCTTGGAAATTAATATCTACATAATTGTTTAGGCGTAGACTTATTTTACAACAGCCCTCGTTCGCCTCCTCCTTTTGGAGCGGTCTCTGGTTTGCTTGGCGTTCACATATGATTTCAAACTGGCTCACTTTCTTGATGTGAATCAGAGTTTGATAATGCATCGACACTTTTTATGCAAACAGACTGGAGTTGGATTAAAGACAGAGCTGGTGGGAATGCAGCCTTACATTTGGTTTGACATTCAAGCTGTTGTTCATCCGTCTCTATAGATCCAGATACAGCTGGGTCAAGTAACCAGCAGATTTACTAAATTTACTCAATTTATTTGCAACTAAATTGTGTAAAAAAGTTTAATATTTCTAGATTTTACCACACAGGGTTTCTGTCATGTAGTTTTATATTTGGAAGTGTTCGGCCTATCTCAGAGACAGTTTTGCATTCTGACATGTGGCTTCCAATGCACAACTGTTTCCGCTGCCGGACAACCAGCAGATTTATTAGAAGCTGCTGACGTCTGCTTCAAGCGCGCCACGCTTGTTCTGGCAATATGCATTTGAACCGAATACATATTGCGTCCAGTTTGAATGCAAAGCTGGTGGTCTGCAAAACCAAGCGTCAGCACTGGCTGGAGCTTCAAACTGAAGTTCAATATGACGTAAGATGTTGGACTCTGCTTTGAAGAGGGACCTCCAAGCAGATGAAGCTGTTTGAAGGCTGTTTTGCTGTAGAGCCAGTTCAGCTACTGGCATTCTTCCACAGATTGATAGTCAGGTCCTGGATCTCCACCCCACACACTCAGTCTGTGGTCTCACAGGGGGCCTGCCATGACAGTCCTTCACTGTGGAGCCTGTATGCATTGGCTTCTGCTAAATGTTGGGTTTTAAATGTACTTTTATTCATAGAAAAAAAATCAGCATGGAAATGCATTTTTTCCCAGACTTTTGATAAATGCAGTAGTCTTTGATTGGTTTATATTAAACTGACTGAATTCAGATTGATTAAACTGTCTAATCTGCACTGAAACGACTAATTTTCAGAAATTCAGCTAAGACACACCGCTGTCACTGTGCTGGAACAGTCTTGACTTAAACAAATCAAACCAAAGTGTGAGGAAGCCATAGAGTTGTGTAGAAAGTTGGGCAAGCAGAGAAAGGAAGGCAGACTGTTTTTGTTGTCCCTCCACTGGCTCCCTGTAGCTCAAAGAATAGACTTTAAAATACTGTTGTTAGTTTATAAATCACTGAACGGCTTAGCACCACAATACATCAAAGATCTGCTGTTGTTGTATCAACCTACCAGACCTCTCAGGTCTTCCGGTTCTGGTTCTGCTCTGCATCCCCAGAACCAAACGAGGAGAAGCAGCTTTCAGCATCTGTGCACCAAAAATTTGGAACAAACTTCCAGAAAACTGTAAAACAGCTGAAACACTGACTTCCTTTAAATCTCGACTAAAAACCCACCTGTTTAGGATTGTATTTGAAACATAATCAATTACAAATTTAATGATGGAACCTGACTTAATGTCATGGTCTGATTGCTGATTCTATGTTGAAATTGCACAAAAATCCGTGAGGGACGACGGAGTCCCAGAGCGAAATTCCGTGATAGAGGTGTACGGAGCCTAGTGCCGGAAGAAAAACGGCGAGTGACTGAGGGTCACTGCGCGTAACACAAACCCTGTAAATTCTAGACACTAACAGGTACCATAGAATTGCACAAAAATCCCTGAGGGACGGCGGCGTCCCTGCTCGAAATTCCGTGAAACAGGTGAATGGAGCCTTGTGCCAGAAGCCCATTAAAATGCTGTTTACATCGTTTTAAACTGTGTGATTGTGAGCGTGAGTGGGAATAAAAATAGCAACAGGTATTTTGTTCCAGATAACACAGTAGGAATGTAACAGGTAAACCTTCTATGGATGCAAACTCAACTGAAAACCCACCTGTTTAGGATTGTATTTGAAATGTAATCAATTACAAATTTATTGCTGGAACTTGACTTAATGTTGTGTTTTGATTGTTGATTCTATGTTGCATTGTGCTTCTGTGTTTGATATGATGTAAAGCATTTTGAAATGCCTTGCTGCTGAAATGTGCTATACAGATAAAATTTGATTAATTGATTGTAATAAATATGTATTTAATCAGTAAAATGGTATAAATGATTTCAGTCATTGATTGTTTTTCCTCCCTTAGGGGCCCAGCAAGTCAGCAGAAGGAGACAGTCAGGGTCAAAGGGCAGGAGGTCCGGTTCTTCACCCCGGTTCGACGGTCCGTGCGAATCGAGAGATCGTGTTTCCGATACCCGCCGTCGCTCCAGGACCACGATGTCTGCGTGAATTCGTACAGTGATCTGATCTCAGAGGAGGGCAAAGAAACCAGTGAAGAACAATCGAGCTGCTCTGGTAGCAACACACCCATGTACATTTACAGACAGAACGAGGCACTTGAAGACAAAGTTTCCATCAAACTCGTCCTTAACGACAGTTTTTAAATTCATCACACCTTTATGATTTTTAAAATAACAGACAGACAAAGGTTGTCTGTAGCCGCGCTCTGTTACCTATCAAATGTTTATATTCGCAGATACAAATGATTTTTGTGATGTTTAAACTTTGCATTTCAACCAATAATAATTTTTAAAATCTCTGTACAGAAGGGAAACTTTGATATTAGGTCATGAATTCTTCTTTTGTACTGCAAAAAAAGATATAAAAGTGTAAAAATAAAATCCTCATTTCTTTTTTTAATCACTGTTTTTTTTTTTTACCAGAATTTGTTTATTTTACATACAAA
This sequence comes from Xiphophorus maculatus, assembly GCF_002775205.1. Taxonomy (NCBI): domain Eukaryota; kingdom Metazoa; phylum Chordata; class Actinopteri; order Cyprinodontiformes; family Poeciliidae; genus Xiphophorus; species Xiphophorus maculatus. The sequence goes on along the minus strand of NC_036454.1, from coordinate 3,207,505 downwards.
AAAGAACCTGTGGTTAGAGAGGAATCAAACTCTCAGACAAGGATGAATAATCATTCAATTACAATAATAATCATGACAAAACACATCTTTAGTATCAACAATTATTATGTCCAATAAAATACTCAATAATGTCACTGATCTCCGGTCCAGAACCTCAGGCTAAGCAAGGTTGGTGTCATGATCGCTCTCACTCTTTGGTTACCTAGCAACAGGTTGAGTAATTTGAGCAGGAGCAGTTTCATGTTTTGCCATCATGACTAATAACTGCTTAAAAATTAACAGAAGGGTGTGGAGTGAAATGAGAAAATGAGTACAACTGCTGAGAGGAAGCTGTTGATAGAGCAGGAAAGGTTACATCAAACTTTGGTAATATTTCAGATATTTAAAACAAGAAAACTAATCAATAATTATTTATTGACTGATTTTTATTTTATTTTATTTTGATTTCTGAGTAAAACATATTGCCACTTGTTAGATGTTTGTTCACTAGAGTAGTTTCAGCCGGTTCTGGCCCAGTCCGAACCATCCAGGCTCCTCTCCATCTGGGGTGGTTCCAGCCGCGCCAACCCCGGTATTGTGCGGAAGCGATTTTTGATTGACGGTGGACCGCATTCGTGGATTGATTTACGCCTCTGCAGACTCCAAACAGCAGCATGGACCGGCGGACATGTTGTCTGCGGTCAGAGCTGCTCAGTGTGGAGCAGCAGAACCACGAGCGACGCCAGAAGTGCGTCAACCTTCGCAGCAGATTGAGCGTTATTTCGCAGCTGTGAAAGCAGAATGGCTCCGAAGAACGGAACCAATGAAGAAGAGAGAAACGTTGCCGCTCTGGTCAACCTTCTGGTTAGTTAAAGTTTTGCAGAATTACATTGCTTTTAGTTTGACGTTCTTTGTTTGGGGTTTTCTTTTAAATAAAGTTCATGGTTAGATATTTGTGTACATTTTTACTGTATTGACTAAATGCAAATGTTTGTACGTGTTTAAAGAAATAAAGATACGAATAAAGTAAACGGCTAATTGAATTCTTTTCATTATGACTTTCTATAGGATAAATGAAATATCTGGGTTTATTTGAGTCAGCCATGATGACACCAATATAGAGGATCATTTTTGGCTCTATATTAACTATTTGACATTATTAGGTGTAATAATGTTATATGTATTGTGTTGCAATACATACAACAAGATGAGACACGGTGTTGAGTTCATGGGACGAGATTAATCTGAAAGTGAACTACACAGCAGGGCATTCTGGGTAAATATAACTGAAACAAACACATATTGCTAGTGGCAGAAATCTTTTAGACAAAAGAGAAATCCTACAACCACTAGAATCTGACGCCACTCCATTTTTATTTACGTTTCAGTGTCTTCTTTAGAGATTTTTGTGTAGTTTCCTTCAGTAAAAGTTGTTCTTTTTTGCCAATATTCTTTAATGGGGCAACAGAACCGATGGTTTCGGTGTCTGTTGGATTGTCACTTGGATCCAGCGTCTGCGATGATGATGAGTGTGAAGTGAAACCAGACCATTACAAAATCGTTTGAACACACCTGAGTTAAGATATGAACCGTATGCAGTAGTGATTCATCAACCTGTTTTGACTATTGCCGATTTATAACCTGATGTCATGAGCACATTTGCATGTAATGTAGGTTTACTTCTGGATTGCTGCATCGGAAAAGGAAGTCCCACGGTCTAAATCTGATTTATTTGGCATTTCTCAAGTTTATTAAAAAAACATAAAATAACTGAGGAAAAAAACGTATTTGTTGAATCTAACGTCAGGCTACAGCTCAGGACCTCTCTACCTCTTTAAACCTGATGAACCAGTTACCCTGCTCCCAATCAACGTTTCTGCTCAAACGGTGGTAGAGCAGGAGTTTATTCCAAAACGAGATCATTGTTTACAATCTCAAAGAGCAATAATCCCATATTAAGTATGCGTCATCTTTTTTGGTTTATAATAATCTTTGTTGTGCTAAGAATTTTCAAAATGTTTCATTTTATGAGAAAAAAACTACAAAACAGTTTACAATAGAGGGGATTTTTAGGTCTATTTTTTGTTACATCTCTTCAGATGTGGCCGAGGGGTTAAAATGTTGGTGGATGACAACTTCTTTCATAATTTTAGAAAATATCTGCGCACTTCAAATTTTGAAACACGTTTTTTTTTTTTTTTTTCAATGTATGCTGTGCTGTGGGTGTTTTTCTGTATGTACAGCTCTGGAAAAAATGAAGAGACCACTGCTCCAACTAAGAGAAACTAAGAGGTCTCTTAATTTTTTTCAGAGCTGTCTGAATAAATAAATTAACATCCTGTTGTAACATCCTTCCCGACAGCGTGCCGTAGGTTTAGAAGTTGTTGGTCCGTCCCTGTGCTGGAACCGAACCAAGAGCCAAAAACGTAAATAGCTCCACTGTGACACACAACCTTCACTGCTTCATTGCAACAGCACAGATCACCTTCTCCAAAAGGCAGCGACTTCTCTGCTTCACATAATGTCTCAAGGGACGGTGAGTATGACAGGATTTCATATTTTGACACATTCGTACTTTTGATGCATTGTTTTTACTTATGACAGTCTCTCATGTGGTGGCATGAAGTAATTTTGCAGGAGATAAGGATCAGAAAACTAGTTTTCCGCAGCTTGTGCATGCAAAACTTTTTATAGTATCTGCTACTGCCAGATTCCCAACAAGTTATTTTTATTTGCCTTCTCAATGCTAAACTGCTAGGGATTGTTTAGAGAAAAAAACACAGATACTTACTCTATAATTGCAAACAAAACCTAAACTATTAACAACTAATATTAGGTCATAATGTTACACACTAATGAGACTCCAAATTATTTAGTCAAAAGAAAAGAAAAAAAAGAGACTAAAATAACGAGGACAAATCTAAAATTTAAAGAGAAAAGTTTTCCAATTACTTGAGGTAGCTGATATTTAAAGAATAATTCATTTTTTTCTCATTTAATGTATACAGTGCTTTAACTAATGACATATTATCTTAACAAATAAGCTCCCATGAGAAAACCTGAAGAACCACAGTTAATACATAAATATATATAATATTTTTTATAATGTCAAACAGACATTTACATACTGTACACTGGCTAAAATATTAAAGATCTAGTGATTCTAATTAAATTGAAAGATGTTTGGTCTGATTAAACTTCAGGCAGTAAGATGATAAAATTATACGTTTTTATCTGGTGTATGTAAACTTCTGGTTTCAACTCTAAGAAAGTCTGACTCCCTGTAAGATAAATAGAAATGATCTAACTAAATACATTTGCATTTTACAGTGTACTTTGTTTTTTTTTTTTTTTTTACTTCTACCATGTATTGTTTAATAATGTTTTGCCATTTGTGAAGACGACTCACAAGTAGGTTTTATAATGCAAATTCGATGTTAGTAATTCTGGTACAGACTGACCTACCTGTGCTTAGTGAACATCACTAATTGTATTTATTTCTCACATTTTAGCCCGTCTGTGAAAATATACACAGGTCTACGAAGGTTCATCTTAAGGTGGAAGGAAAGTATGTTAAGGCCCGAATTTCAAAAAAGCCAAACCAGCCAGAGCAAGTTGAGCTGATTTTGGTTGAAGAGCAAGGAACTCCAGGTAGGAAAATCCCTCAAAATAATGACTTATGTTTTAGTGAACAGTTAAAGCTGCATGTTTGAGCGATGGATACACCTAGAACATCTTTAGTAAAATATTTCATTAATGTAATTAATGAAATTATTAGCTGTGACATCAGATGCAAAAAAATGATCAAACAGGACGTTACTCCTGCAAAATCAGGGAAAACTGTTCAAAATTAGTCTAAGTGTTGAGAAATGCACTGGATGGAAGAATCAGCACTGATTTCTGACTTTTTTTATTTGTTTTTAGACGGCGTGCAATGTTTCACAATTTTACAAGAGTCTAAAAAATATGTGGCTTTCCGCTTCACACATGACTCAAAATATTATTGGCCAGAGATAGAAGGAGGAACCCTGAAGGTAAGCATCCACTAATGTAAAATCACAATAAAATCACAATAATTCCAAAATAATATGTTGAATTTTCAGTCTATTAATATTAAAAATTTAAATATTATGGCTTCCTTTAGCAGAGCCAGTGTGACCCAAATAGGAACCGTTTTTTGAAAACCATTTCCAACAGCAGAACTGAAGATTATTAATCAGTGGTTTGTTATGTAAAATTACCAGACCACATAACAAATAAATCTTATTTAAAGTCCCTTCAGACAACATTAATATTGAACTGAACCTTTAATTTTTGTTGTTTTTTTTATTACGTCTTACTAATAAATTAAAACGGTACCAAAAGCACATTTGGCTAAGATGTTTACTCACTTGTACATAAATTGCTTCATGTAAGAATTGCTCTTCCCTCTGATGACTTGAATTTCCAGCACCAATGAACTGCAGTAGCTTCCTGAAATAACTAACCATGAGCTCACTGTAACACCTGACAAATAATCTGACGTCCCATTAAGTTTTGGTTTATTTAGACTGATTTGACTCATCTGATCCAATCCCTGGTGAACGTCAGGTCACCTGATTCACAGCATGAAGCCGTTAGAACAGAAAACTAAACATCTTCAGGGACAAATCTAGAGAATAGATTTAAAAATGTTTGAAACTCCGTTTTTAAATGCGTTTTTCTGTTTTCACAGTTGGTATCCGATCATGCAGCGTGTCCATCTGTGCTTAGCTGGTTGGAGATGGAAAACATCCAAGATGGTGAAAGCCATTACTTGAGCACAACTGCAGGACAAATTGGAGTTCAATCTGTCCCTGATAAAAAGCCCAAGCTCTGTATAGGAGGTTCCCGCCCGGCGATATTCACACAGGTATGAAAATATCTAAAATGAGAATTGTTGTTGTAGTTCAGGAATATTTGGGGCCTGCCATGCAAAGCAATGGCAGGAACCTATTGCTATTGTCGGAGAAAGTGTTTCTTTATTGGGGCCTGCCATGCAAAGCAATGGCAGGAACCTATTACTATTGTCGGAGAGAAGCGTCTCTTTGGGGCCTGCCATGCAAAGCAATGGCAGGAACCTATTACTCTACACCCAACAAAGTGTCTCTTTAATATTATTATAATTCTTTATTTTTCTTCCGTAACCGTTAATGCGGCTCGTACCGCTGGGTGCACACCTACAAATGAGGTATCAAAACGTGCAGAAAATTCACGCCATTGGAGCTATTACTTCTGGTGGGATTTGGGCTTAACGTGGCGACATAATTCGCAAAAAACTACGAAAAAACCCCCATTATAACTCAATGGGAAAAATCCTAGAAATACCCTATTTTTGAGGATTTGCTGTGTCGTCACAAATTCACCTAGAAATGCCATTCAAATTTCATTTTGTAGATACGTCTGTGATCTCTTCGAAAGTGAAGACGGCTCGTCGATACCAGTTACGGTTTGTCCACAATTTGCCTCTAAGCGACCCAAACTTTCTCATTTTTGCTGAAATTACAGTGACAGCCGATCTCGGTTCAGATCTGGGCATAACATTTCTTTCTCTCATCACTGTAAATGCTCTGAGTGAGGTACAGATATGAATCTCGGGACTATCGCAGAAGACACATTGAACTGTCATACGCTCGAAACGCTTTTCGAATATGTATTACGGTTCCCGAACAAGAAGGATTTGTTTCCAATGCTTTTTTTCAGTAAAGTGTGTTTGCTCAAACACACTTGTGTGTTTGAGAGCTCACAGCTCACAGCTCACACCTGCTGAGACCATTATTTGCCATAGCAACGGAACTCAAGAGGCTATTGGCTGCTGATTTGGACTACGAATACGCATCGCTGTAGTTCTATCTATCCTCAGTTGAAACAGATCAGGACTGAGAACTGGCCTTTAGAACTACTGCTGCTATGGGCTGTATATAACTGATTTAACTCAGTAACTGTTACACATGGGATTAGTTTGGAACTTTAAAATGGAGCATAATAATAATTTCAAAATAAAAGCCTTGAATAGTTTTACATCAGGTAATTGCTGTTTTTGGCTTTATTTGACGTTTTCATCCAAAGCACTGTTACACATGGGATTACTTTGGAACTTTAAAATGGAGAATAATAATAATTTCAAAATAAAAGCCTTGAATATTTTTACATCAGGTAATTGCTTTTTTTGGCCGTATATGACTTTTTCATCACAAGCAATGTTACACATGGGATTAGTTTGGAACTTTAAAATGGAGAATAATAATTTCAAAATAAAAGCCTTGAATATTTTTACATCAGGTAATTGCTGTTTTTGGCTTTATTTGACGTTTTCATCCAAAGCACTGTTACACATGGGATTACTTTGGAACTTTAAAATGGAGAATAATAATAATTTCAAAATAAAAGCCTTGAATATTTTTACATCAGGTAATTGCTGTTTTTGGCTTTATATGACTTTTTCATCCAAAGCACTGTTACACATGGGATTAGTTTGGAACTTTAAAATGGAGCATAATAATAATTTCAAAATAAAAGCCTTGAATATTTTTACATCAGGTAATTGCTCTTTTTGGCTTTATTTGACTTTTTCATCCAAAGCACTGTTACACGTGGTATTAGTTTGGCCCTTTGAAATGAAGCATTCTGAGAATTTCAAAATAAAAGCCTTGAATAATTTTACATGACGTAATTGCTCTTTTTGGCTTTATTTGACTTTTTCATCCAAAGCACTGTTACACATGGGATTAGTTTGGCCCTTTGAAATGAAGCATACTGAAAATTTCAAAATAAAAGCCTTGAATATTTTTACATCAGCTACTTGTGTTTTGAGCATTATATAACTATTTTAACCCAAGGACTATTACGCATGGGATTAGTTTGGCCCTTTGAAATGAAGTTTAACAAAACTTCCAAAATAAAAGCCTCGACAACATTTTAAATCGTACCGAACGGTGCACGTCCGCCTCGCTCAACGTTCTTGCGGTTCTCCGCGTGCCACTGATCACGTCGCGGCGTTCTTTGGCGTCGACGCCGATTTGTGGCGCGACGACGCCGGGCCCGAACCCCACGGCCGCGCCTTGGCAGGCCCCGGCTAAATTTCTTCCGAAATTTTCTAGTTGGGGCCTGCCATGCAAAGCAATGGCAGGAACCTATTACTCTACACCCAACAAGCGTCTCTTTAATATTATTATAATTCTTTATTTTTCTTCCGTAACCGTTAATGCGGCTCGTACCGCTGGGTGCACACCTACAAATGAGGTATCAAAACGTGCAGAAAATTCACGCCATTGGAGCTATTATTTTTGGTGGGATTTGGGCTTAACGTGGCGACATAATTCGCAAAAAACTGCGAAAAAAACCCCATTATAACTCAATGGGAAAAATCCTAGAAATACCCTATTTTTGAGGATTTGCTGTGTCGTCACAAATTCACCTAGAAATGCCATTCAAATTTCATTTTGTAGATACGTCTGTGATCTCTTCGAAAGTGAAGACGGCTCGTCGATACCAGTTACGGTTTGTCCACAATTTGCCTCTAAGCGACCCAAAGTTTCTCATTTTTGCTCAAGTTAGAGTGCGTTTCTGGCTGCTTAGAGTGAGAGATGAAGACAACTTTTTCAACCCAAATCATTTTTGAAATCGCCATCACGCCCACAAATATTGCACGATTAGTATCAAAATCGGTCCTGACATTGATACGCCTGTCTGCTCCGGTAAAATGTTTTCGAAATTTATCTAGACCGTACGGTTTTCTGTCACGGTGCTTCAGAGCAAAGTCATGCGACAGGATTTTCTGAGGCTGTCTGAGGCTCTCTCCCATGTATTTGAATAGAATTTCAGATCTGGGCACAACATTTCTTTCTCTCATCGCTGTAAATGTTCTGAGTGAGGTACAGATATGAATCTCGGGACTATCGCAGAAGACACATTGAACTGTCATACGCTGCAAACGCTTTTCGAATATGTATTACGGTTCCCGAACAAGAAGGATTTGTTTCCAATGCTTTTTTGTCAGTAAAATGTGTTTGCTCAAACACACAATTGTGTGTTTGAGAGCTCAGCGCTCAGAGCTCACACCTGCTGAGACCATTATTTACCATAGCAACGGAACTCAAGAGGCTATTGGCTGCTGATTTGGACTACAGATACGCATCGCTGTAGTTCTATCTATCCTCAGTTGAAACAGATCAGGACTGAGAACTGGCCTTTAGAACTACCTGCTGCTATGGGCTGTATATAACTGATTGAACTCAGTAACTGTTACACATGGGATTAGTTTGGAACTTTAAAATTAAGCATACTGAAAATTTCAAAATAAAAGCCTTGAATATTTTACATGACGTAATTGCTCTTTTTGGCCGTATATGACTTTTTCATCCAAAGCAATGTTACACATGGGATTAGTTTGGAACTTTAAAATGGAGCATAATAATAATTTCAAAATAAAAGCCTTGAATATTTTACATGACGTAATTGCTCTTATTGGCCGTATATGACTTTTTCATCCAAAGCAATGTTACACATGGGATTAGTTCGGAACTTTAAAATGGAGCATAATAATAATTTCAAAATAAAAGCCTTGAATATTTTTACATCAGGTAATTGCGCTTTTTGGCTTTATGTGACTTTTTTATCCAAAGCACTGTTACACAATGGAATAGTTTGGCCCTCTGAAATGAAGCATACTGAAAATTTCAAAATAAAAGCCTTGAATATTTTTACGTCATGTAATTGCTCTTTTTGGCCGTATATGACTTTTTCATCCAAAGCACTGTTACACATGGGATTTGTTCGGAACTTTAAAATGGAGCATAATAATAATTTCAAAATAAAAGCCTTGAATATTTTTACATCAGGTAATTGCGCTTTTTGGCTTTATGTGACTTTTTCATCCAAAGCACTGTTACACATGGGATTAGTTCGGAACTTTAAAATGGAGCATAATAATAATTTCAAAATAAAAGCCTTGCATATTTTTACATCAGGTAATTGCGCTTTTTGGCTTTATGTGACTTTTTTATCCAAAGCACTGTTACACATGGGATTCGTTCAGAACTTTAAAATGGAGCATACTGAAAATTTCAAAATAAAAGCCTTGAATAGTTTTTACATCATGCAATTGCTGTTTTTGGCTTTGTATGACTTTTTCATCCAAAGCACTGTTACACATGGGATTAGTTCGGAACTTTAAAATGAAGTTTAACAAAACTTCCAAAATAAAAGCCTTGACAAAAATTTTAAATCGTACTGAATGGTGCACGTCCGCCTCGCTTAACGTTCTTGCGGTTCTCCGCGTGCCATTGATTACGTTGCGGCGTTCTTTAGCGTCGATGCCGATTTGTGGCGTGACGACGCCGGGCCCGAACCCCACGGGCGCGCCTTGGCAGGCCCCGGCTAAATTTCTTCCGAAATTTTCTAGTTAATATTCTTTATTCTTCCGTAACCGTTAATGCGGCTCGTACCGCTGGGTGCACACCTACAAATGAGGTATCAAAACGTGCAGAAAATTCACGCCATTGGAGCTATTATTTTTGGTGGGATTTGGGCTTAACGTGGCGACATAATTCGCAAAAAACTGCGAAAAAAACCCCATTATAACTCAATGGGAAAAATCCTAGAAATACCCTATTTTTGAGGATTTGCTGTGTCGTCACAAATTCACCTAGAAATGCCATTCAAATTTCATTTTGTAGATACGTCTGTGATCTCTTCGAAAGTGAAGACGGCTCGTCGATACCAGTTACGGTTTGTCCACAATTTGCCTCTAAGCGACCCAAACTTTCTCATTTTTGCTCAAGTTAGAGTGCGTTTCTGGCTGCTTAGAGTGAGAGATGAAGACAACTTTTTCAACCCAAATCATTTTTGAAATCGCCATCACGCCCACAAATATCGCACGATTAGTATCAAAATCGGTCCTGACATTGATACGCATGTCTGCTCCGGTAAAATGTTTTCGAAATTTATCTAGACCGTACGGTTTTCTGTCACGGTGCTTCAGAGCAAAGTCATGCGACAGGATTTTCTGAGGCTGTCTGAGGCTCTCTCCCATGTATTTGAATAGAATTTCAGATCTGGGCACAACATTTCTTTCTCTCATCGCTGTAAATGTTCTGAGTGAGGTACAGATATGAATCTCGGGACTATCGCAGAAGACACATTGAACTGTCATACGCTGCAAACGCTTTTCGAATATGTATTACGGTTCCCGAACAAGAAGGATTTGTTTCCAATGCTTTTTTGTCAGTAAAATGTGTTTGCTCAAACACACAGTGTGTTTGAGAGCTCAGCGCTCAGAGCTCACACCTGCTGAGACCATTATTTACCATAGCAACGGAACTCAAGAGGCTATTGGCTGCTGATTTGGACTACAGATACGCATCGCTGTAGTTCTATCTATCCTCAGTTGAAACAGATCAGGACTGAGAACTGGCCTTTAGAACTACCTGCTGCTATGGGCTGTATATAACTGATTTAACTCAGTAACTGTTACACATGGGATTAGTTTGGAACTTTAAAATTAAGCATACTGAAAATTTCAAAATAAAAGCCTTGAATATTTTACATGACGTAATTGCTCTTTTTGGCCGTATATGACTTTTTCATCCAAAGCAATGTTACACATGGGATTAGTTTGGAACTTTAAAATGGAGCATAATAATAATTTCAAAATAAAAGCCTTGAATATTTTACATGACGTAATTGCTCTTATTGGCCGTATATTACTTTTTCATCCAAAGCAATGTTACACATGGGATTAGTTCGGAACTTTAAAATGGAGCATAATAATAATTTCAAAATAAAAGCCTTGAATATTTTTACATAATGTAATTGCTTTTTTTGGCCGTATATGACGTTTTCATCCAAAGCACTGTTACACATGGGATTAGTTTTGAACTTTAAAATGAAGCTTAACAAAAATTTCAAAATAAAAGCCTTGAATATTTTTACATCATGTAATTGCTCTTTTGAGCTTTATTTGACTTTTTCATCCAAAGCAATGTTACACATGGGATTAGTTCGGAACTTTAAAATGGAGCATAATAATAATTTCAAAATAAAAGCCTTGAATATTTTTACATCAGGTAATTGCGCTTTTTGGCTTTATGTGACTTTTTTATCCAAAGCACTGTTACACAATGGAGTAGTTTGGCCCTCTGAAATGAAGCATACTGAAAATTTCAAAATAAAAGCCTTGAATATTTTTACGTCATGTAATTGCTCTTTTTGGCCGTATATGACTTTTTCATCCAAAGCACTGTTACACATGGGATTTGTTCGGAACTTTAAAATGGAGCATAATAATAATTTCAAAATAAAAGCCTTGAATATTTTTACATCAGGTAATTGCGCTTTTTGGCTTTATGTGACTTTTTCATCCAAAGCACTGTTACACATGGGATTAGTTCGGAACTTTAAAATGGAGCATAATAATAATTTCAAAATAAAAGCCTTGCATATTTTTACATCAGGTAATTGCGCTTTTTGGCTTTATGTGACTTTTTTATCCAAAGCACTGTTACACATGGGATTCGTTCGGAACTTTAAAATGGAGCATACTGAAAATTTCAAAATAAAAGCCTTGAATATTTTTACATCATGCAATTGCTGTTTTTGGCTTTGTATGACTTTTTCATCCAAAGCACTGTTACACATGGTATTAGTTCGGAACTTTAAAATGAAGTTTAACAAAACTTCCAAAATAAAAGCCTTGACAAAAATTTTAAATCGTACTGAATGGTGCACGTCCGCCTCGCTTAACGTTCTTGCGGTTCTCCGCGTGCCACTGCTTACGTCGCGGCGATGCCGATTTGTGGCGTGACGACGCCGGGCCCGAACCCCACGGGCGCGCCTTGGCAGGCCCCGGCTAAATTTCTTCCGAAATTTTCTAGTTGGGGCCTGCCATGCAAAGCAATGGCAGGAACCTATTACTATTGTCGGAGAGAAGCGTCTCTTTAAGTATTTGGGGCCTGCCATGCAAAGCAATGGCAGGAACCTATTACTCTACACCCAACAAGCGTCTCTTTAATATTATTATAATTCTTTATTTTTCTTCCGTAACCGTTAATGCGGCTCGTACCGCTGGGTGCACACCTACAAATGAGGTATCAAAACGTGCAGAAAATTCACGCCATTGGAGCTATTACTTCTGGTGGGATTTGGGCTTAACGTGGCGACATAATTCGCAAAAAACTACGAAAAAAACCCCATTATAACTCAATGGGAAAAATCCTAGAAATACCCTATTTTTGAGGATTTGCTGTGTCGTCACAAATTCACCTAGAAATGCCATTCAAATTTCATTTTGTAGATACGTCTGTGATCTCTTCGAAAGTGAAGACGGCTCGTCGATACCAGTTACGGTTTGTCCACAATTTGCCTCTAAGCGACCCAAAGTTTCTCATTTTTCTTCAAATTAGAGTGACAGCCCATCTCGGTTCATATCTGGGCACAACATTTCTTTCTCTCATCACTGTAAATGCTCTGAGTGAGGTACAGATATGAATCTCGGGACTATCGCAGAAGACACATTGAACTGTCATACGCTCGAAACGCTTTTCGAATATGTATTACGGTTCCCGAACAAGAAGGATTTGTTTCCAATGCTTTTTTTCAGTAAAGTGTGTTTGCTCAAACACACTTGTGTGTTTGAGAGCTCACAGCTCAGAGCTCACACCTGCTGAGACCATTATTTGCCATAGCAACGGAACTCAAGAGGCTATTGGCTGCTGATTTGGACTACGAATACGCATCACTGTAGTTCTATCTATCCTCAGTTGAAACAGATCAGGACTGAGAACTGGCCTTTAGAACTACTGCTGCTATGGGCTGTATATAACTGATTTAACTCAGTAACTGTTACACATGGGATTACTTTGGAACTTTAAAATGGAGCATAATAATAATTTCAAAATAAAAGCCTTGAATAGTTTTACATCAGGTAATTGCTGTTTTTGGCTTTATTTGACGTTTTCATCCAAAGCACTGTTACACATGGGATTACTTTGGAACTTTAAAATGGAGAATAATAATAATTTCAAAATAAAAGCCTTGAATATTTTTACATCAGGTAATTGCTTTTTTTGGCCGCATATGACTTTTTCATCCAAAGCAATGTTACACATGGGATTAGTTTGGAACTTTAAAATGGAGAATAATAATTTCAAAATAAAAGCCTTGAATATTTTTACATCAGGTAATTGCTGTTTTTGGCTTTATTTGACGTTTTCATCCAAAGCACTGTTACACATGGGATTACTTTGGAACTTTAAAATGGAGAATAATAATAATTTCAAAATAAAAGCCTTGAATATTTTTACATCATGTAATTGCTGTTTTTGGCTTTATATGACTTTTTCATCCAAAGCACTGTTACAAATGGGATTAGTTTGGAACTTTAAAATGGAGCATAATAATAATTTCAAAATAAAAGCCTTGAATATTTTTACATCAGGTAATTGCTCTTTTTGGCTTTATTTCACTTTTTCATCCAAAGCACTGTTACACGTGGTATTAGTTTGGCCCTTTGAAATGAAGCATTCTGAAAATTTCAAAATAAAAGCCTTGAATAATTTTACATGACGTAATTGCTCTTTTTGGCTTTATTTGACTTTTTCATCCAAAGCACTGTTACACGTGGTATTAGTTTGGCCCTTTGAAATGAAGCATACTGAAAATTTCAAAATAAAAGCCTTGAATATTTTTACATCAGCTACTTGTGTTTTGAGCATTATATAACTATTTTAACCCAAGGACTATTACGCATGGGATTAGTTTGGCCCTTTGAAATGAAGGTTAACAAAACTTCCAAAATAAAAGCCTTGACAACATTTTAAATCGTACCGAACGGTGCACGTCCGCCTCGCTTAACGTTCTTGCGGTTCTCCGCGTGCCACTGATCACGTCGCGGCGTCCTTTGGCGTCGACGCCGATTTGTGGCGCGACGACGCCGGGCCCATGCCCGACGGGCGCGCCTTGGCAGGCCCCGGCTAAATTTCTTCCGAAATTTTCTAGTATTCTTTATTTTTCTTCCGTAACCGTTAATGCGGCTCGTACCGCTGGGTGCACACCTACAAATGAGGTATCAAAACGTGCAGAAAATTCACGCCATTGGAGCTATTATTTTTGGTGGGATTTGGGCTTAACGTGGCGACATAATTCGCAAAAAACTACGAAAAAAACCCCATTATAAGTCAATGGGAAAAATCCTAGAAATACCCTATTTTTGAGGATTTGCTGTGTCGTCACAAATTCACCTAGAAATGCCATTCAAATTTCATTTTGTAGATACGTCTGTGATCTCTTCGAAAGTGAAGACGGCTCGTCGATACCAGTTACGGTTTGTCCACAATTTGCCTCTAAGCGACCCAAACTTTCTCATTTTTGCTGAAATTACAGTGACAGCCCATCTCGGTTCATATCTGGGCACAACATTTCTTTCTCTCATCGCTGTAAATGCTCTGAGTGAGGTACAGATATGAATCTCAGGACTATCGCAGAAGACACATTGAACTGTCATACGCTCGAAACGCTTTTCGAATATGTATTACGGTTCCCGAACAAGAAGGATTTGTTTCCAATGCTTTTTTTCAGTAAAATGTGTTTGCTCAAACACACTTGTGTGTTTGAGAGCTCACAGCTCAGAGCTCACACCTGCTGAGACCATTATTTGCCATAGCAACGGAACTCAAGAGGCTATTGGCTGCTGGTTAGGACTACGAATACGCATCACTGTAGTTCTATCTATCCTCAGTTGAAACAGATCAGGACTGAGAACTGGCCTTTAGAACTACTGCTGCTATGGGCTGTATATAACTGATTTAACTCAGTAACTGTTACACATGGGATTACTTTGGAACTTTAAAATGGAGAATAATAATTTCAAAATAAAAGCCTTGAATATTTTCACATCAGGTAATTGCTTTTTTTGGCCGTATATGACTTTTTCATCCAAAGCAATGTTACACATGGGATTAGTTTGGAACTTTAAAATGGAGAATAATAATTTCAAAATAAAAGCCTTGAATATTTTTACATCAGGTAATTGCTGTTTTTGGCTTTATTTGACGTTTTCATCCAAAGCACTGTTACACATGGGATTACTTTGGAACTTTAAAATGGAGAATAATAATAATTTCAAAATAAAAGCCTTGAATATTTTTACATCAGGTAATTGCTGTTTTTGGCTTTATATGACTTTTTCATCCAAAGCACTGTTACACGTGGTATTAGTTTGGCCCTTTGAAATGAAGCATAATAATCATTTCAAAATAAAAGCCTTGAATATTTTTACATCAGGTAATTGCTCTTTTTGGCTTTATTTGACTTTTTCATCCAAAGCACTGTTACACGTGGTATTAGTTTGGCCCTTTGAAATGAAGCATACTGAAAATTTCAAAATAAAAGCCTTGAATAATTTTACATGACGTAATTGCTCTTTTTGGCTTTATTTGACTTTTTCATCCAAAGCACTGTTACACGTGGTATTAGTTCGGCCCTTTGAAATGAAGCATACTGAAAATTTCAAAATAAAAGCCTTGAATATTTTTACATCAGCTACTTGTGTTTTGAGCATTATATAACTATTTTAACCCAAGGACTATTACGCATGGGATTAGTTTGGCCCTTTGAAATGAAGGTTAACAAAACTTCCAAAATAAAAGCCTTGACAACATTTTAAATCGTACCGAACGGTGCACGTCCGCCTCGCTTAACGTTCTTGCGGTTCTCCGCGTGCCACTGATCACGTCGCGGCGTCCTTTGGCGTCGACGCCGATTTGTGGCGCGACGACGCCGGGCCCATGCCCGACGGGCGCGCCTTGGCAGGCCCCGGCTAAATTTCTTCCGAAATTTTCTAGTTGGGGCCTGCCATGCAAAGCAATGGCAGGAACCTATTACTATTGTCGGAGAGAAGCGTCTCTTTATTTATTTTTCTTCCGTAACCGTTAATGCGGCTCATACCGCTGGGTGCACACCTACAAATGAGGTATCAAAACGTGCAGAAAATTCACGCCATGATTGCTATTACTTTTGGTGGGATTTGGGCTTAACGTGGCGACATAATTCGCAAAAAACTACGAAAAAAATCCCATTATAAGTCAATGGGAAAAATCCTAGAAATACCCTATTTTTGAGGATTTGCTGTGTCGTCACAAATTCACCTAGAAATGCCATTCAAATTTCATTTTGTAGATACGTCTGTGATCTCTTCGAAAGTGAAGACGGCTCGTCGATACCAGTTACGGTTTGTCCACAATTTGCCTCTAAGCGACCCAAAGTTTCTCATTTTTGGTCATATTAGAGTGACAGCCGACCTCGGATCAGATATGGGCACAACATTTCTTTCTCTCATCACTGTAAATGCTCTGAGTGAGGTACAGATATGAATCTCGGGACTATCGCAGAAGACACATTGAACTGTCATACGCTTAAAACGCTTTTCGAATATGTATTACGGTTCCCGAACAAGAAGGATTTGTTTCCAATGCTTTTTTTCAGTAAAGTGTGTTTGCTCAAACACACTTGTGTGTTTGAGAGCTCACAGCTCAGAGCTCACACCTGCTGAGACCATTATTTGCCATAGCAACGGAACTCAAGAGGCTATTGGCTGGTGATTTGGACTACAAAAACGCATCACTGTAGTTCTATCTATCCTCAGTTGAAACAGATCAGGACTGAGAACTGGCCTTTACAACTACTTGCTGCTTTGGGCTGTATATAACTGATTTAACTCAGTAACTGTTACACATGGGATTAGTTTGGAACTTTAAAATTAAGCATATTGAAAATTTCACAATAAAAGCCCTGAATATTTTTACATGACGTAATTGCTCTTTTTTGGCTTTATTTGACTTTTTCATCCAAAGCACTGTTACACATGGTATTAGTTTGGCCCTTTAAAATGAAGCTTAACAAAAATTTCAAAATAAAAGCCTTGAATATTTTACATGACGTAATTGCTCTTTTTGGCCGTATATGACTTTTTCATCCGAAGCAATGTTACACATGGGATTAGTTCGGAACTTTAAAATGGAGCTTAATAATAATTTCAAAATAAAAGCCTTGAATATTTTACATGACGTCATTGCTCTTTTTGGCCGTATGACTTTTTCATCCAAAGCAATGTTACACATGGGATTAGTTCGGAACTTTAAAATGGAGCATAATAATAATTTCAAAATAAAAGCCTTCAATATTTTTACATCAGGTAATTGCTGTTTTTGGCTTTATGTGACTTTTTCATCCAAAGCACTGTTACACGTGGTAGTAGTTTGGCCCTTTAAAATGAAGCTTAACAAAAATTTCAAAATAAAAGCCTTGAATATTTTTACATGACGTAATTGCTCTTTTTGGCTTTATTTGACTTTTTCATCCAAAGCACTGTTACACATGGTATTAGTTTGGCCCTTTGAAATGAATATTAACAAAAATTTCAAAATAAAAGCCTTGAATATTTTTACATCATGTAATTGCTCTTTTTGGCTTTATTTGACTTTTTCATCCAAAGCACTGTTACACGTGGTATTAGTTTGGCCCTTTGAAATGAAGCTTAACAAAAGTTTCAAAATAAAAGCCTTGAATATTTTTACATGACGTAATTGCTCTTTTTGGCTTTATTTGACTTTTTCATCCAAAGCACTCTTACAGGTGGTATTAGTTTGGCCCTTTAAAATGAAGCATACTGAAAATTTCAAAATAAAAGCCTTGAATATTTTACATGAAGTAATTGGTCTTTTTGGCCGTATATGACTTTTTCATCCAAAGCAATGTTACACATGGGATTAGTTCGGAACTTTAAAATTAAGCATACTGAAAATTTCAAAATAAAAGCCTTGAATATTTTACATGACGTAATTGCTCTTATTGGCCGTATATGACTTTTTCATCCAAAGCAATGTTACACATGGGATTAGTTCGGAACTTTAAAATGGAGCATAATAATAATTTCAAAATAAAAGCCTTGAATATTTTTACATCATGTAATTGCTTTTTTTGGCCGTATATTAATTTTTCATCCACAGCACTGTTACACATGGGATTAGTTTGGCCCTTTGAAATGAAGATTAACAAAAATTTCAAAATAAAAGCCTTGAATATTTTTACATGACGTAATTGCTCTTTTTGGCTTTATTTGACTTTTTCATCCAAAGCACTGTTACACATGGTATTAGTTTGGCCCTTTGAAATGAATATTAACAAAAATTTCAAAATAAAAGCCTTGAATATTTTTACATCATGTAATTGCTCTTTTTGGCTTTATTTGACTTTTTCATCCAAAGCACTGTTACACGTGGTATTAGTTTGGCCCTTTGAAATGAAGCTTAACAAAAGTTTCAAAATAAAAGCCTTGAATATTTTTACATGACGTAATTGCTCTTTTTGGCTTTATTTGACTTTTTCATCCAAAGCACTCTTACAGGTGGTATTAGTTCAGAACTTTAAAATGAAGCATACTGAAAATTTCAAAATAAAAGCCTTGAATATTTTACATGAAGTAATTGGTCTTTTTGGCCGTATATGACTTTTTCATCCAAAGCAATGTTACACATGGGATTAGTTCGGAACTTTAAAATTAAGCATACTGAAAATTTCAAAATAAAAGCCTTGAATATTTTACATGACGTAATTGCTCTTATTGGCCGTATATGACTTTTTCATCCAAAGCAATGTTACACATGGGATTAGTTCGGAACTTTAAAATGGAGCATAATAATAATTTCAAAATAAAAGCCTTGAATATTTTTACATCATGTAATTGCTTTTTTTGGCCGTATATTAATTTTTCATCCACAGCACTGTTACACATGGGATTAGTTTGGCCCTTTGAAATGAAGAGTAACAAAAATTTCAAAATAAAAGCCTTGAATATTTTGACATCATGTAATTGCTCTGTTTTGGCTTTATTTGACTTTTTCATCCAAAGCACTGTTACACATGGTATTAGTTTGGCCCTTTGAAATGAAGCATACTGAAAATTTCAAAATAAAAGCCTTGAATATTTTTACATGACGTAATTGCTCTTTTTGGCTTTATTTGACTTTTTCATCCAAAGCACTCTTACACGTGGTATTAGTTCAGAACTTTAAAATGAAGCATACTGAAAATTTCAAAATAAAAGCCTTGAATACTTTTACATCAGCTACTTGTGTTTTGAGCATTATATAACTATTTTAACCCAAGGACTATTACGCATGGGATTAGTTTGGCCCTTTGAAATGAAGCATACTGAAACTTCCAAAATAAAAGCCTCGACAACATTTTAAATCGTACCGAACGGTGCACGTCCGCCTCGCTTAACGTTCTTGCGGTTCTCCGCGTGCCACTGCTTACGTCGCGGCGTTCTTTGGCGTCGACGCCGATTTGTGGCGCGACGACGCCGGGCCCGAACCCCACGGGCGCGCCTTGGCAGGCCCCGGCTAAATTTCTTCCGAAATTTTCTAGTTGGGGCCTGCCATGCAAAGCAATGGCAGGAACCTATTACTATTGTCGGAGAGAAGCGTCTCTTTAAGTATTATTGGGGCCTGCCATGCAAAGCAATGGCAGGAACCTATTACTATTGTCGGAGAGAAGCGTCTCTTTATTGGGGCCTGCCATGCAAAGCAATGGCAGGAACCTATTACTATTGTCGGAGAGAAGCGTCTCTTTAATATTATTATTATAGAACTTTATTTTTCTTCCGTAACCGTTAATGCGGCTCGTACCGCTGGGTGCACACCTACAAATGAGGTATCAAAACGTGCAGAAAATTCACGCCATTGGAGCTATTACTTCTGGTGGGATTTGGGCTTAACGTGGCGACATAATTCGCAAAAAACTACGAAAAAAACCCCATTATAACTCAATGGGAAAAATCCTAGAAATACCCTATTTTTGAGGATTTGCTGTGTCGTCACAAATTCACCTAGAAATGCCATTCAAATTTCATTTTGTAGATACGTCTGTGATCTCTTCGAAAGTGAAGACGGCTCGTCGATACCAGTTACGGTTTGTCCACAATTTGCCTCTAAGCGACCCAAAGTTTCTCATTTTTCTTCAAATTAGAGTGACAACCCATCTCGGTTCATATCTGGGCACAACATTTCTTTCTCTCATCACTGTAAATGCTCTGAGTGAGGTACAGATATGAATCTCGGGACTATCGCAGAAGACACATTGAACTGTCATACGCTTAAAACGCTTTTCGAATATGTATTACGGTTCCCGAACAAGAAGGATTTGTTTCCAATGCTTTTTTTCAGTAAAGTGTGTTTGCTCAAACACACTTGTGTGTTTGAGAGCTCAGAGCTCACAGCTCACACCTGCTGAGACCATTATTTGCCATAGCAACGGAACTCAAGAGGCTATTGGCTGCTGATTTGGACTACGAATACGCATCGCTGTAGTTCTATCTATCCTCAGTTGAAACAGATCAGGACTGAGAACTGGCCTTTAGAACTACTGCTGCTATGGGCTGTATATAACTGATTTAACTCAGTAACTGTTACACATGGGATTAGTTTGGAACTTTAAAATTAAGCATACTGAAAATTTCAAAATAAAAGCCTTGAATATTTTACATGACGTAATTGCTCTTTTTGGCCGTATATGACTTTTTCATCCGAAGCAATGTTACACATGGGATTAGTTCGGAACTTTAAAATGGAGCATAATAATAATTTCAAAATAAAAGCCTTGAATATTTTTACATCAGGTAATTGCTGTTTTTGGCTTTATGTGACTTTTTCATCCAAAGCACTGTTACACGTGGTATTAGTTTGGCCCTTTAAAATGAAGCTTAACAAAAATTTCAAAATAAAAGCCTTGAATATTTTTACATGACGTAATTGCTCTTTTTGGCTTTATTTGACTTTTTCATCCAAAGCACTCTTACACGTGGTATTAGTTCAGAACTTTAAAATGAAGCATACTGAAAATTTCAAAATAAAAGCCTTGAATATTTTACATGAAGTAATTGCTCTTTTTGGCCGTATATGACTTTTTCATCCAAAGCAATGTTACACATGGGATTAGTTCGGAACTTTAAAATGGAGCATAATAATAATTTCAAAATAAAAGCCTTGAATGTTGTTACATCAGGTAATTGCTGTTTTTGGCTTTATGTGACTTTTTCATCCAAAGCAATGTTACACATGGTATTAGTTCGGAACTTTAAAATGGAGCATAATAATAATTTCAAAATAAAAGCCTTGAATATTTTTACATCATGCAATTGCTGTTTTTGTCTTTGTATGACTTTTTCATCCAAAGCACTGTTACACATGTGATTAGTTCGGAACTTTAAAATTAAGCATAATAATAATTTCAAAATAAAAGCCTTGAATATTTTTACATCAGGTCATTGCTCTTTTTGGCTTTATATGACTTTTTCATCCAAAGCACTGTTACACATGGGATTCGTTCGGAACTTTAAAATGGAGCATAATAATAATTTCAAAATAAAAGCCTTGAATATTTTTACATCATGTAATTGCGGTTTTTGGCTTTATGTGACATTTTTATCCAAAGCACTGTTACACAATGGAATAGTTTGGCCCTCTGAAATGAAGCATACTGAAAATTTCAAAATAAAAGCCTTGAATATTTTTACATCATGTAATTGCTCTTTTTGGCCGTATATGACTTTTTCATCCAAAGCACTGTTACACATGGGATTAGTTTGGAACTTTGAAATGGAGCATAATAATAATTTCAAAATAAAAGCCTTGAATATTTTTACATCATGTAATTGCTGTTTTCAGCATTATATAACTATTTTAACCCAAGGACTATTACGCATGGGATTAGTTTGGCCCTTTGAAATGAAGTTTAACAAAACTTCCAAAATAAAAGCCTTGAGAAAATTTTAAATCGTACCGCACGGTGCACGTCCGCCTCGCTTAACGTTCTTGCAGTTCTCCGCGTGCCACTGATCACGTCGCGGCGTTCTTTAGCGTCGACGCCGACTTGTGGCGTGACGACGCCGGGCCCAAAACCCCACGGGCGCGCCTTGGCAGGCCCCGGCTAAATTTCTTCCGAAATTTTCTAGTTATAGAACTTTATTTTTCTTCCGTAACCGTTAATGCGGCTCGTACCGCTGGGTGCACACCTACAAATGAGGTATCAAAACGTGCAGAAAATTCACGCCATTGGAGCTATTACTTCTGGTGGGATTTGGGCTTAACGTGGCGACATAATTCGCAAAAAACTACGAAAAAAACCCCATTATAACTCAATGGGAAAAATCCTAGAAATACCCTATTTTTGAGGATTTGCTGTGTCGTCACAAATTCACCTAGAAATGCCATTCAAATTTCATTTTGTAGATACGTCTGTGATCTCTTCGAAAGTGAAGACGGCTCGTCGATACCAGTTACGCTTTGTCCACAATTTGCCTCTAAGCGACCCAAACTTTCTCATTTTTGCTGAAATTACAGTGACAGCCCATCTCGGTTCATATCTGGGCACAACATTTCTTTCTCTCATCGCTGTAAATGCTCTGAGTGAGGTACAGATATGAATCTCGGGACTATCGCAGAAGACACATTGAACTGTCATATGCTCGAAACGCTTTTCGAATATGTATTACGGTTCCCGAACAAGAAGGATTTGTTTCCAATGCTTTTTTTCAGTAAAATGTGTTTGCTCAAACACACTTGTGTGTTTGAGAGCTCACAGCTCAGAGCTCACACCTGCTGAGACCATTATTTGCCATAGCAACGGAACTCAAGAGGCTATTGGCTGCTGGTTAGGACTACGAATACGCATCACTGTAGTTCTATCTATCCTCAGTTGAAACAGATCAGGACTGAGAACTGGCCTTTAGAACTACTGCTGCTATGGGCTGTATATAACTGATTTAACTCAGTAACTGTTACACATGGGATTAGTTTGGAACTTTAAAATGGAGCATAATAATAATTTCAAAATAAAAGCCTTGAATATTTTTACATCAGGTAATTGCTGTTTTTGGCTTTATTTGACGTTTTCATCCAAAGCACTGTTACACATGGGATTACTTTGGAACTTTAAAATGGAGAATAATAATTTCAAAATAAAAGCCTTGAATATTTTCACATCAGGTAATTGCTTTTTTTGGCCGTATATGACTTTTTCATCCAAAGCAATGTTACACATGGGATTAGTTTGGAACTTTAAAATGGAGAATAATAATTTCAAAATAAAAGCCTTGAATATTTTTACATCAGGTAATTGCTGTTTTTGGCTTTATTTGACGTTTTCATCCAAATCACTGTTACACATGGGATTACTTTGGAACTTTAAAATGGAGAATAATAATAATTTCAAAATAAAAGCCTTGAATATTTTTACATCAGGTAATTGCTTTTTTTGGCCGTATATGACTTTTTCATCCAAAGCAATGTTACACATGGGATTAGTTTGGAACTTTAAAATGGAGCATAATAATAATTTCAAAATAAAAGCCTTGAATATTTTTACATCAGGTAATTGCTGTTTTTGGCTTTATTTGACGTTTTCATCCAAAGCACTGTTACACATGGGATTACTTTGGAACTTTAAAATGGAGAATAATAATTTCAAAATAAAAGCCTTGAATATTTTCACATCAGGTAATTGCTTTTTTTGGCCGTATATGACTTTTTCATCCAAAGCAATGTTACACATGGGATTAGTTTGGAACTTTAAAATGGAGAATAATAATTTCAAAATAAAAGCCTTGAATATTTTTACATCAGGTAATTGCTGTTTTTGGCTTTATTTGACGTTTTCATCCAAATCACTGTTACACATGGGATTACTTTGGAACTTTAAAATGGAGAATAATAATAATTTCAAAATAAAAGCCTTGAATATTTTTACATCAGGTAATTGCTTTTTTTGGCCGTATATGACTTTTTCATCCAAAGCAATGTTACACATGGGTTTAGTTTGGAACTTTAAAATGGAGAATAATAATTTCAAAATAAAAGCCTTGAATATTTTTACATCAGGTAATTGCTGTTTTTGGCTTTATTTGACGTTTTCATCCAAAGCACTGTTACACATGGGATTACTTTGGAACTTTAAAATGGAGCATAATAATAATTTCAAAATAAAAGCCCTGAATATTTTTACATCATGTAATTGCTCTTTTTGGCTTTATCTGACTTTTCCATCCAAAGCACTGTTACACATGGGATTAGTTTGGAACTTTAAAATTAAGCATACTGAAAATTTTAAAATAAAAGCCTTGAATATTTTACATGACGTAATTGCTCTTTTTGGCCGTATATGACTTTTTCATCCAAAGCACTGTTACACGTGGGATTAGTTTGGCCCTCTGAAATGAAGCATACTGAAAATTTCAAAATAAAAGCCTTGAATATTTTTACATCATGTAATTGCTTTTTTTGGCCGTATATGACTTTTTCATCCAAAGCACTGTTACACATGGGATTAGTTTGGAACTTTAAAATGGAGCATAATAATAATTTCAAAATAAAAGCCTTGAATATTTTTACATGAGGTAATAGCTCTTTTTGGCTTTTTTTGACTTTTTCATCCAAAGCACTGTTACACGTGGTATTAGTTTGGCCCTTTGAAATGAAGCTTACTGAAAATTTCAAAATAAAAGCCTTGAATTTTTTTACATCAGCTACTTGTGTTTTGAGCATTATATAACTATTTTAACCCAAGGACTATTACGCATGGGATTAGTTTGGCCCTTTGAAATGAAGTTTAACAAAACTTCCAAAATAAAAGCCTCGACAACATTTTAAATCGTACCGAACGGTGCACGTCCGCCTCGCTTAACGTTCTTGCGGTTCTCCGCGTGCCACTGCTTACGTCGCGGCGTTCTTTGGCGTCGACGCCGATTTGTGGCGCGACGACGCCGGGCCCGAATCCCACGGCCGCGCCTTGGCAGGCCCCGGCTAAATTTCTTCCGAAATTTTCTAGTTGGGGCCTGCCATGCAAAGCAATGGCAGGAACCTATTACTATTGTCGGAGAGAAGCGTCTCTTTAAGTATTATTGGGGCCTGCCATGCAAATGGCAGGAACCTATTACTATTGTCGGAGAGAAGTGTCTCTTTATTTATTTTTCTTCCGTAACCGTTAATGCGGCTCATACCGCTGGGTGCACACCTACAAATGAGGTATCAAAACGTGCAGAAAATTCACGCCATGATTGCTATTACTTTTGGTGGGATTTGGGCTTAACGTGGCGACATAATTCGCAAAAAACTACGAAAAAAATCCCATTATAACTCAATGGGAAAAATCCTAGAAATACCCTATTTTTGAGGATTTGCTGTGTCGTCACAAATTCACCTAGAAATGCCATTCAAATTTCATTTTGTAGATACGTCTGTGATCTCTTCGAAAGTGAAGACGGCTCGTCGATACCAGTTACGGTTTGTCCACAATTTGCCTCTAAGCGACCCAAAGTTTCTCATTTTTCTTCAAATTAGAGTGGCAGCCCATCTCGGTTCATATCTGGGCACAACATTTCTTTCTCTCATCGCTGTAAATGCTCTGAGTGAGGTACAGATATGAATCTCGGGACTATCGCAGAAGACACATTGAACTGTCATACGCTTAAAACGCTTTTCGAATATGTATTACGGTTCCCGAACAAGAAGGATTTGTTTCCAATGCTTTTTTTCAGTAAAGTGTGTTTGCTCAAACACACTTGTGTGTTTGAGAGCTCACAGCTCAGAGCTCACACCTGCTGAGACCATTATTTGCCATAGCAACGGAACTCAAGAGGCTATTGGCTGCTGATTTGGACTACGAATACGCATCACTGTAGTTCTATCTATCCTCAGTTGAAACAGATCAGGACTGAGAACTGGCCTTTAGAACTACTGCTGCTATGGGCTGTATATAACTGATTTAACTCAGTAACTGTTACACATGGGATTAGTTTGGAACTTTAAAATGGAGCATAATAATAATTTCAAAATAAAAGCCTTGAATAGTTTTACATCAGGTAATTGCTGTTTTTGGCTTTATTTGACGTTTTCATCCAAAGCACTGTTACACATGGGATTACTTTGGAACTTTAAAATGGAGAATAATAATAATTTCAAAATAAAAGCCTTGAATATTTTTACATCAGGTAATTGCTGTTTTTGGCTTTATATGACTTTTTCATCCAAAGCACTGTTACACATGGGATTAGTTTGGAACTTTAAAATGGAGCATAATAATAATTTCAAAATAAAAGCCTTGAATATTTTTACATCAGGTAATTGCTCTTTTTGGCTTTATTTGACGTTTTCATCCAAAGCACTGTTACACATGGGATTACTTTGGAACTTTAAAATGGAGAATAATAATAATTTCAAAATAAAAGCCTTGAATATTTTTACATCAGGTAATTGCTTTTTTTTGGCCGTATATGACTTTTTCATCCAAAGCAATGTTACACATGGGATTAGTTTGGAACTTTAAAATGGAGAATAATAATTTCAAAATAAAAGCCTTGAATATTTTTACATCAGGTAATTGCTGTTTTTGGCTTTATTTGACGTTTTCATCCAAAGCACTGTTACACATGGGATTACTTTGGAACTTTAAAATGGAGAATAATAATAATTTCAAAATAAAAGCCTTGAATATTTTTACATCAGGTAATTGCTGTTTTTGGCTTTATATGACTTTTTCATCCAAAGCACTGTTACACATGGGATTAGTTTGGAACTTTAAAATGGAGCATAATAATTTCAAAATAAAAGCCTTGAATATTTTTACATCAGGTAATTGCTCTTTTTGGCTTTATTTGACTTTTTCATCCAAAGCACTGTTACACGTGGTATTAGTTTGGCCCTTTGAAATGAAGCATACTGAAAATTTCAAAATAAAAGCCTTGAATAATTTTACATGACGTAATTGCTCTTTTTGGCTTTATTTGACTTTTTCATCCAAAGCACTGTTACACGTGGTATTAGTTTGGCCCTTTGAAATGAAGCATACTGAAAATTTCAAAATAAAAGCCTTGAATATTTTTACATCAGCTACTTGTGTTTTGAGCATTATATAACTATTTTAACCCAAGGACTATTACGCATGGGATTAGTTTGGCCCTTTGAAATGAAGCATACTGAAACTTCCAAAATAAAAGCCTTGACAACATTTTAAATCGTACCGAACGGTGCACGTCCGCCTCGCTTAACGTTCTTGCGGTTCTCCGCGTGCCACTGCTTACGTCGCGGCGTTCTTTGGCGTCGACGCCGATTTGTGGCGCGACGACGCCGGGCCCGAATCCCACGGCCGCGCCTTGGCAGGCCCCGGCTAAATTTCTTCCGAAATTTTCTAGTTGGGGCCTGCCATGCAAAGCAATGGCAGGAACCTATTACTATTGTCGGAGAGAAGCGTCTCTTTAAGTATTATTGGGGCCTGCCATGCAAATGGCAGGAACCTATTACTATTGTCGGAGAGAAGTGTCTCTTTATTTATTTTTCTTCCGTAACCGTTAATGCGGCTCATACCGCTGGGTGCACACCTACAAATGAGGTATCAAAACGTGCAGAAAATTCACGCCATGATTGCTATTACTTTTGGTGGGATTTGGGCTTAACGTGGCGACATAATTCGCAAAAAACTACGAAAAAAATCCCATTATAACTCAATGGGAAAAATCCTAGAAATACCCTATTTTTGAGGATTTGCTGTGTCGTCACAAATTCACCTAGAAATGCCATTCAAATTTCATTTTGTAGATACGTCTGTGATCTCTTCGAAAGTGAAGACGGCTCGTCGATACCAGTTACGGTTTGTCCACAATTTGCCTCTAAGCGACCCAAAGTTTCTCATTTTTCTTCAAATTAGAGTGGCAGCCCATCTCGGTTCATATCTGGGCACAACATTTCTTTCTCTCATCGCTGTAAATGCTCTGAGTGAGGTACAGATATGAATCTCGGGACTATCGCAGAAGACACATTGAACTGTCATACGCTTAAAACGCTTTTCGAATATGTATTACGGTTCCCGAACAAGAAGGATTTGTTTCCAATGCTTTTTTTCAGTAAAGTGTGTTTGCTCAAACACACTTGTGTGTTTGAGAGCTCACAGCTCAGAGCTCACACCTGCTGAGACCATTATTTGCCATAGCAACGGAACTCAAGAGGCTATTGGCTGCTGATTTGGACTACGAATACGCATCACTGTAGTTCTATCTATCCTCAGTTGAAACAGATCAGGACTGAGAACTGGCCTTTAGAACTACTGCTGCTATGGGCTGTATATAACTGATTTAACTCAGTAACTGTTACACATGGGATTAGTTTGGAACTTTAAAATGGAGCATAATAATAATTTCAAAATAAAAGCCTTGAATAGTTTTACATCAGGTAATTGCTGTTTTTGGCTTTATTTGACGTTTTCATCCAAAGCACTGTTACACATGGGATTACTTTGGAACTTTAAAATGGAGAATAATAATAATTTCAAAATAAAAGCCTTGAATATTTTTACATCAGGTAATTGCTGTTTTTGGCTTTATATGACTTTTTCATCCAAAGCACTGTTACACATGGGATTAGTTTGGAACTTTAAAATGGAGCATAATAATAATTTCAAAATAAAAGCCTTGAATATTTTTACATCAGGTAATTGCTCTTTTTGGCTTTATTTGACGTTTTCATCCAAAGCACTGTTACACATGGGATTACTTTGGAACTTTAAAATGGAGAATAATAATAATTTCAAAATAAAAGCCTTGAATATTTTTACATCAGGTAATTGCTTTTTTTTGGCCGTATATGACTTTTTCATCCAAAGCAATGTTACACATGGGATTAGTTTGGAACTTTAAAATGGAGAATAATAATTTCAAAATAAAAGCCTTGAATATTTTTACATCAGGTAATTGCTGTTTTTGGCTTTATTTGACGTTTTCATCCAAAGCACTGTTACACATGGGATTACTTTGGAACTTTAAAATGGAGAATAATAATAATTTCAAAATAAAAGCCTTGAATATTTTTACATCAGGTAATTGCTGTTTTTGGCTTTATATGACTTTTTCATCCAAAGCACTGTTACACATGGGATTAGTTTGGAACTTTAAAATGGAGCATAATAATTTCAAAATAAAAGCCTTGAATATTTTTACATCAGGTAATTGCTCTTTTTGGCTTTATTTGACTTTTTCATCCAAAGCACTGTTACACGTGGTATTAGTTTGGCCCTTTGAAATGAAGCATACTGAAAATTTCAAAATAAAAGCCTTGAATAATTTTACATGACGTAATTGCTCTTTTTGGCTTTATTTGACTTTTTCATCCAAAGCACTGTTACACGTGGTATTAGTTTGGCCCTTTGAAATGAAGCATACTGAAAATTTCAAAATAAAAGCCTTGAATATTTTTACATCAGCTACTTGTGTTTTGAGCATTATATAACTATTTTAACCCAAGGACTATTACGCATGGGATTAGTTTGGCCCTTTGAAATGAAGCATACTGAAACTTCCAAAATAAAAGCCTTGACAACATTTTAAATCGTACCGAATGGTGCACGTCCGCCTCGCTTAACGTTCTTGCGGTTCTCCGCGTGCCACTGGTGACGTCGCGGCGTTCTTTGGCGTCGACGCCGATTTGTGGCGCGACGACGCCGGGCCCGAACCCCACGGGCGCGCCTTGGCAGGCCCCGTCTAAATTTCTTCCGAAATTTTCTAGTTATTCTTTATTTTTCTTCCGTAACCGTTAATGCGGCTCGTACCGCTGGGTGCACACCTACAAATGAGGTATCAAAACGTGCAGAAAATTCACGCCATTGGAGCTATTACTTCTGGTGGGATTTGGGCTTAACGTGGCGACATAATTCGCAAAAAACTACGAAAAAAACCCCATTATAACTCAATGGGAAAAATCCTAGAAATACCCTATTTTTGAGGATTTGCTGTGTCGTCACAAATTCACCTAGAAATGCCATTCAAATTTCATTTTGTAGATACGTCTGTGATCTCTTCGAAAGTGAAGACGGCTCGTCGATACCAGTTACGGTTTGTCCACAATTTGCCTCTAAGCGACCCAAACTTTCTCATTTTTGCTCAAGTTAGAGTGCGTTTCTGGCTGCTTAGAGTGAGAGATGAAGACAACTTTTTCAACCCAAATCATTTTTGAAATCGCCATCACGCCCACAAATATCGCACGATTAGTATCAAAATCGGTCCTGACATTGATACGCCTGTCTGCTCCGGTAAAATGTTTTCGAAATTTATCTAGACCGTACGGTTTTCTGTCACGGTGCTTCAGAGCAAAGTCATGCGACAGGATTTTCTGAGGCTGTCTGAGGCTCTCTCCCATGTATTTGAATAGAATTTCAGATCTGGGCACAACATTTCTTTCTCTCATCGCTGTAAATGTTCTGAGTGAGGTACAGATATGAATCTCGGGACTATCGCAGAAGACACATTGAACTGTCATACGCTGCAAACGCTTTTCGAATATGTATTACGGTTCCCGAACAAGAAGGATTTGTTTCCAATGCTTTTTTGTCAGTAAAATGTGTTTGCTCAAACACACAATTGTGTGTTTGAGAGCTCAGCGCTCAGAGCTCACACCTGCTGAGACCATTATTTACCATAGCAACGGAACTCAAGAGGCTATTGGCTGCTGATTTGGACTACAGATACGCATCGCTGTAGTTCTATCTATCCTCAGTTGAAACAGATCAGGACTGAGAACTGGCCTTTAGAACTACCTGCTGCTATGGGCTGTATATAACTGATTGAACTCAGTAACTGTTACACATGGGATTAGTTTGGAACTTTAAAATGGAGCATAATAATAATTTCAAAATAAAAGCCTTGAATATTTTACATGACGTAATTCCTCTTATTGGCCGTATATGACTTTTTCATCCAAAGCAATGTTACACATGGGATTAGTTCGGAACTTTAAAATGGAGCATAATAATAATTTCAAAATAAAAGCCTTGAATATTTTTACATAATGTAATTGCTTTTTTTGGCCGTATATGACGTTTTCATCCAAAGCACTGTTACACATGGGATTAGTTTTGAACTTTAAAATGAAGCTTAACAAAAATTTCAAAATAAACGCCTTGAATATTTTTACATCATGTAATTGCTCTTTTGAGCTTTATTTGACTTTTTCATCCAAAGCAATGTTACACATGGGATTAGTTCGGAACTTTAAAATGGAGCATAATAATAATTTCAAAATAAAAGCCTTGAATATTTTTACATCAGGTAATTGCGCTTTTTGGCTTTATGTGACTTTTTTATCCAAAGCACTGTTACACAATGGAATAGTTTGGCCCTCTGAAATGAAGCATACTGAAAATTTCAAAATAAAAGCCTTGAATATTTTTACGTCGGTCCTGACATTGATACGCCTGTCTGCTCCGGTAAAATGTTTTCGAAATTTATCTAGACCGTACGGTTTTCTGTCACGGTGCTTCAGAGCAAAGTCATGCGACAGGATTTTCTGAGGCTGTCTGAGGCTCTCTCCCATGTATTTGAATAGAATTTCAGATCTGGGCACAACATTTCTTTCTCTCATCGCTGTAAATGTTCTGAGTGAGGTACAGATATGAATCTCGGGACTATCGCAGAAGACACATTGAACTGTCATACGCTGCAAACGCTTTTCGAATATGTATTACGGTTCCCGAACAAGAAGGATTTGTTTCCAATGCTTTTTTGTCAGTAAAATGTGTTTGCTCAAACACACAATTGTGTGTTTGAGAGCTCAGCGCTCAGAGCTCACACCTGCTGAGACCATTATTTACCATAGCAACGGAACTCAAGAGGCTATTGGCTGCTGATTTGGACTACAGATACGCATCGCTGTAGTTCTATCTATCCTCAGTTGAAACAGATCAGGACTGAGAACTGGCCTTTAGAACTACCTGCTGCTATGGGCTGTATATAACTGATTGAACTCAGTAACTGTTACACATGGGATTAGTTTGGAACTTTAAAATGGAGCATAATAATAATTTCAAAATAAAAGCCTTGAATATTTTACATGACGTAATTCCTCTTATTGGCCGTATATGACTTTTTCATCCAAAGCAATGTTACACATGGGATTAGTTCGGAACTTTAAAATGGAGCATAATAATAATTTCAAAATAAAAGCCTTGAATATTTTTACATAATGTAATTGCTTTTTTTGGCCGTATATGACGTTTTCATCCAAAGCACTGTTACACATGGGATTAGTTTTGAACTTTAAAATGAAGCTTAACAAAAATTTCAAAATAAACGCCTTGAATATTTTTACATCATGTAATTGCTCTTTTGAGCTTTATTTGACTTTTTCATCCAAAGCAATGTTACACATGGGATTAGTTCGGAACTTTAAAATGGAGCATAATAATAATTTCAAAATAAAAGCCTTGAATATTTTTACATCAGGTAATTGCGCTTTTTGGCTTTATGTGACTTTTTTATCCAAAGCACTGTTACACAATGGAATAGTTTGGCCCTCTGAAATGAAGCATACTGAAAATTTCAAAATAAAAGCCTTGAATATTTTTACGTCATGTAATTGCTCTTTTTGGCCGCATATGACTTTTTCATCCAAAGCACTGTTACACATGGGATTTGTTCGGAACTTTAAAATGGAGCATAATAATAATTTCAAAATAAAAGCCTTGAATATTTTTACATCAGGTAATTGCGCTTTTTGGCTTTATGTGACTTTTTCATCCAAAGCACTGTTACACATGGGATTAGTTCGGAACTTTAAAATGGAGCATAATAATAATTTCAAAATAAAAGCCTTGCATATTTTTACATCAGGTAATTGCGCTTTTTGGCTTTATGTGACTTTTTTATCCAAAGCACTGTTACACATGGGATTCGTTCAGAACTTTAAAATGGAGCATACTGAAAATTTCAAAATAAAAGCCTTGAATATTTTTACATCATGCAATTGCTGTTTTTGGCTTTGTATGACTTTTTCATCCAAAGCACTGTTACACATGGTATTAGTTCGGAACTTTAAAATGAAGTTTAACAAAACTTCCAAAATAAAAGCCTTGACAAAAATTTTAAATCGTACTGAATGGTGCACGTCCGCCTCGCTTAACGTTCTTGCGGTTCTCCGCGTGCCATTGATTACGTTGCGGCGTTCTTTAGCGTCGATGCCGATTTGTGGCGTGACGACGCCGGGCCCGAACCCCACGGGCGCGCCTTGGCAGGCTCGGCTAAATTTCTTCCGAAATTTTCTAGTTGGGGCCTGCCATGCAAAGCAATGGCAGGAACCTATTACTCTACACCCAACAAGCGTCTCTTTATTATAATTCTTTATTTTTCTTCCGTCACCGTTAATGCGGCTCATACCGCTGGGTGCACACCTACAAATGAGGTATCAAAACGTGCAGAAAATTCACGCCATTGGAGCTATTATTTTTGGTGGGATTTGGGCTTAACGTGGCGACATAATTCGCAAAAAACTGCGAAAAAAACCCCATTATAACTCAATGGGAAAAATCCTAGAAATACCCTATTTTTGAGGATTTGCTGTGTCGTCACAAATTCACCTAGAAATGCCATTCAAATTTCATTTTGTAGATACGTCTGTGATCTCTTCGAAAGTGAAGACGGCTCGTCGATACCAGTTACGGTTTGTCCACAATTTGCCTCTAAGCGACCCAAAGTTTCTCATTTTTGCTCAAGTTAGAGTGCGTTTCTGGCTGCTTAGAGTGAGAGATCAAGACAACTTTTTCAACCCAAATCATTTTTGAAATCGCCATCACGCCCACAAATATCGCACGATTAGTATCAAAATCGGTCCTGACATTGATACGCCTGTCTGCTCCGGTAAAATGTTTTCGAAATTTATCTAGACCGTACGGTTTTCTGTCACGGTGCTTCAGAGCAAAGTCATGCGACAGGATTTTCTGAGGCTGTCTGAGGCTCTCTCCCATGTATTTGAATAGAATTTCAGATCTGGGCACAACATTTCTTTCTCTCATCGCTGTAAATGTTCTGAGTGAGGTACAGATATGAATCTCGGGACTATCGCAGAAGACACATTGAACTGTCATACGCTGCAAACGCTTTTCGAATATGTATTACGGTTCCCGAACAAGAAGGATTTGTTTACAATGCTTTTTTGTCAGTAAAACGTGTTTGCTCAAACACACAATTGTGTGTTTGAGAGCTCAGCGCTCAGAGCTCACACCTGCTGAGACCATTATTTACCATAGCAACGGAACTCAAGAGGCTATTGGCTGCTGATTTGGACTACAGATACGCATCGCTGTAGTTCTATCTATCCTCAGTTGAAACAGATCAGGACTGAGAACTGGCCTTTAGAACTACCTGCTGCTATGGGCTGTATATAACTGATTGAACTCAGTAACTGTTACACATGGGATTAGTTTGGAACTTTAAAATTAAGCATACTGAAAATTTCAAAATAAAAGCCTTGAATATTTTACATGACGTAATTGCTCTTTTTGGCCGTATATGACTTTTTCATCCAAAGCAATGTTACACATGGGATTAGTTTGGAACTTTAAAATGGAGCATAATAATAATTTCAAAATAAAAGCCTTGAATATTTTACATGACGTAATTGCTCTTATTGGCCGTATATGACTTTTTCATCCAAAGCAATGTTACACATGGGATTAGTTCGGAACTTTAAAATGGAGAATAATAATAATTTCAAAATAAAAGCCTTGAATATTTTTACATCAGGTAATTGCTGTTTTTGGCTTTATATGACTTTTTCATCCAAAGCACTGTTACACATGGGATTACTTTGGAACTTTAAAATGGAGAATAATAATAATTTCAAAATAAAAGCCTTGAATATTTTTACATCAGGTAATTGCTGTTTTTGGCTTTATATGACTTTTTCATCCAAAGCACTGTTACACATGGGATTAGTTTGGAACTTTAAAATGGAGCATAATAATAATTTCAAAATAAAAGCCTTGAATATTTTTACATCAGGTAATTGCTCTTTTTGGCTTTATTTGACTTTTTCATCCAAAGCAATGTTACACATGGGATTAGTTCGGAACTTTAAAATGGAGCATAATAATAATTTCAAAATAAAAGCCTTGAATATTTTTACATCAGGTAATTGCTCTTTTTGGCTTTATTTGACTTTTTCATCCAAAGCAATGTTACACATGGGATTAGTTCGGAACTTTAAAATGGAGCATAATAATAATTTCAAAATAAAAGCCTTGAATATTTTTACGTCATGTAATTGCTCTTTTTGGCCGTATATGACTTTTTCATCCAAAGCACTGTTACACATGGGATTTGTTCGGAACTTTAAAATGGAGCATAATAATAATTTCAAAATAAAAGCCTTGAATATTTTTACATCAGGTAATTGCGCTTTTTGGCTTTATGTGACTTTTTCATCCAAAGCACTGTTACACATGGGATTAGTTCGGAACTTTAAAATGGAGCATAATAATAATTTCAAAATAAAAGCCTTGCATATTTTTACATCAGGTAATTGCGCTTTTTGGCTTTATGTGACTTTTTTATCCAAAGCACTGTTACACATGGGATTAGTTTGGAACTTTAAAATGGAGCATAATAATAATTTCAAAATAAAAGCCTTGAATAGTTTTACATCAGGTAATTGCTGTTTTTGGCTTTATTTGACGTTTTCATCCAAAGCACTGTTACACATGGGATTACTTTGGAACTTTAAAATGGAGAATAATAATAATTTCAAAATAAAAGCCTTGAATATTTTTACATCAGGTAATTGCTTTTTTTGGCCGTATATGACTTTTTCATCCAAAGCAATGTTACACATGGGATTAGTTTGGAACTTTAAAATGGAGAATAATAATTTCAAAATAAAAGCCTTGAATATTTTTACATCAGGTAATTGCTGTTTTTGGCTTTATTTGACGTTTTCATCCAAAGCACTGTTACACATGGGATTACTTTGGAACTTTAAAATGGAGAATAATAATAATTTCAAAATAAAAGCCTTGAATATTTTTACATCAGGTAATTGCTGTTTTTGGCTTTATATGACTTTTTCATCCAAAGCACTGTTACACGTGGTATTAGTTTGGCCCTTTGAAATGAAGCATACTGAAAATTTCAAAATAAAAGCCTTGAATATTTTTACATCAGCTACTTGTGTTTTGAGCATTATATAACTATTTTAACCCAAGGACTATTACGCATGGGATTAGTTTGGCCCTTTGAAATGAAGTTTAACAAAACTTCCAAAATAAAAGTCTCGACAACATTTTAAATCGTACCGAACGGTGCACGTCCGCCTCGCTTAACGTTCTTGCGGTTCTCCGCGTGCCACTGCTTACGTCGCGGCGTTCTTTGGCGTCGACGCCGATTTGTGGCGCGACGACGCCGGGCCCGAACCCCACGGCCGCGCCTTGGCAGGCCCCGGCTAAATTTCTTCCGAAATTTTCTAGTTGGGGCCTGCCATGCAAAGCAATGGCAGGAACCTATTACTATTGTCGGAGAGAAGCGTCTCTTTAATATTATTATTATTGGGGCCTGCCATGCAAAGCAATGGCAGGAACCTATTACTATTGTCGGAGAGAAGCGTCTCTTTAATATTCTTTATTCTTCCGTAACCGTTAATGCGGCTCGTACCGCTGGGTGCACACCTACAAATGAGGTATCAAAACGTGCAGAAAATTCACGCCATTGGAGCTATTACTTCTGGTGGGATTTGGGCTTAACGTGGCGACATAATTCGCAAAAAACTACGAAAAAAACCCCATTATAACTCAATGGGAAAAATCCTAGAAATACCCTATTTTTGAGGATTTGCTGTGTCGTCACAAATTCACCTAGAAATGCCATTCAAATTTCATTTTGTAGATACGTCTGTGATCTCTTCGAAGGTGAAGACGGCTCGTCGATACCAGTTACGGTTTGTCCACAATTTGCCTCTAAGCGACCCAAACTTTCTCATTTTTGCTGAAATTACAGTGACAGCCGCTCTCGGATCAGATATGGGCACAACATTTCTTTCTCTCATCGCTGTAAATGCTCTGAGTGAGGTACAGATATGAATCTCGGGACTATCGCAGAAGACACATTGAACTGTCATACGCTCGAAACGCTTTTCGAATATGTATTACGGTTCCCGAACAAGAAGGATTTGTTTCCAATGCTTTTTTTCAGTAAAATGTGTTTGCTCAAACACACTTGTGTGTTTGAGAGCTCACAGCTCAGAGCTCACACCTGCTGAGACCATTATTTGCCATAGCAACGGAACTCAAGAGGCTATTGGCTGCTGATTTGGACTACGAATACGCATCACTGTAGTTCTATCTATCCTCAGTTGAAACAGATCAGGACTGAGAACTGGCCTTTAGAACTACTGCTGCTATGGGCTGTATATAACTGATTTAACTCAGTAACTGTTACACATGGGATTAGTTTGGAACTTTAAAATGGAGCATAATAATAATTTCAAAATAAAAGCCTTGAATAGTTTTACATCAGGTAATTGCTGTTTTTGGCTTTATTTGACGTTTTCATCCAAAGCACTGTTACACATGGGATTACTTTGGAACTTTAAAATGGAGAATAATAATAATTTCAAAATAAAAGCCTTGAATATTTTTACATCAGGTAATTGCTTTTTTTGGCCGTATATGACTTTTTCATCCAAAGCAATGTTACACATGGGATTAGTTTGGAACTTTAAAATGGAGCATAATAATAATTTCAAAATAAAAGCCTTGAATATTTTTACATCAGGTAATTGCTGTTTTTGGCTTTATTTGACGTTTTCATCCAAAGCACTGTTACACATGGGATTACTTTGGAACTTTAAAATGGAGAATAATAATAATTTCAAAATAAAAGCCTTGAATATTTTTACATCAGGTAATTGCTGTTTTTGGCTTTATATGACTTTTTCATCCAAAGCACTGTTACACATGGGATTAGTTTGGAACTTTAAAATGGAGCATAATAATAATTTCAAAATAAAAGCCTTGAATATTTTTACATCAGGTAATTGCTGTTTTTGGCTTTATGTGACTTTTTCATCCAAAGCACTGTTACACATGGGATTAGTTTGGAACTTTAAAATTAAGCATACTGAAAATTTCAAAATAAAAGCCTTGAATATTTTACATGAAGTAATTGCTCTTTTTGGCCGTATATGACTTTTTCATCCAAAGCAATGTTACACATGGGATTAGTTTGGACCTTTAAAATGGAGAATAATAATTTCAAAATAAAAGCCTTGAATATTTTTACATCAGGTAATTGCTGTTTTTGGATTTATTTGACGTTTTCATCCAAAGCACTGTTACACATGGGATTACTTTGGAACTTTAAAATGGAGAATAATAATAATTTCAAAATAAAAGCCTTGAATATTTTTACATCAGGTAATTGCTGTTTTTGGCTTTATATGACTTTTTCATCCAAAGCACTGTTACACATGGGATTAGTTTGGAACTTTAAAATGGAGCATAATAATAATTTCAAAATAAAAGCCTTGAATATTTTTACATCAGGTAATTGCCCTTTTTGGCTTTATTTGACTTTTTCATTCAAAGCACTGTTACACGTGGTATTAGTTTGGCCCTTTGAAATGAAGCATTCTGAAAATTTCAAAATAAAAGCCTTGAATAATTTTACATGACGTAATTGCTCTTTTTGGCTTTATTTGACTTTTTCATCCAAAGCACTCTTACACGTGGTATTAGTTTGGCCCTTTGAAATCAAGCATACTGAAAATTTCAAAATAAAAGCCTTGAATATTTTTACATCAGCTACTTGTGTTTTGAGCATTATATAACTATTTTAACCCAAGGACTATTACGCATGGGATTAGTTTGGCCCTTTGAAATGAAGTTTAACAAAACTTCCAAAATAAAAGCCTCGACAACATTTTAAATCGTACCGAACGGTGCACGTCCGCCTCGCTTAACGTTCTTGCGGTTCTCCGCGTGCCACTGCTCACGTCGCGGCGTTCTTTGGCGTCGACGCCGATTTGTGGCGCGACGACGCCGGGCCCGAACCCCACGGCCGCGCCTCGGCAGGCCCCGGCTAAATTTCTTCCGAAATTGGGGCCTGCCATGCAAAGCAATGGCAGGAACCTATTACTATTGTCGGAGAGAAGCGTCTCTTTAATATTCTTTATTCTTCCGTAACCGTTAATGCGGCTCATACCGCTGGGTGCACACCTACAAATGAGGTATCAAAACGTGCAGAAAATTCACGCCATTGGAGCTATTACTTGTGGTGGGATTTGGGCTTAACGTGGCGACATAATTCGCAAAAAACTACGAAAAAAACCCCATTATAACTCAATGGGAAAAATCCTAGAAATACCCTATTTTTGAGGATTTGCTGTGTCGTCACAAATTCACGTAGAAATGCCATTCAAATTTCATTTTGTAGATACGTCTGTGATCTCTTCGAAAGTGAAGACGGCTCGTCGATACCAGTTACGGTTTGTCCACAATTTGCCTCTAAGCGACCCAAACTTTCTCATTTTTGCTGAAATTACAGTGACAGCCCATCTCGGTTCATATCTGGGCACAACATTTCTTTCTCTCATCACTGTAAATGCTCTGAGTGAGGTACAGATATGAATCTCGGGACTATCGCAGAAGACACATTGAACTGTCATACGCTCGAAACGCTTTTCGAATATGTATTACGGTTCCCGAACAAGAAGGATTTGTTTCCAATGCTTTTTTTCAGTAAAGTGTGTTTGCTCAAACACACTTGTGTGTTTGAGAGCTCACAGCTCAGAGCTCACACCTGCTGAGACCATTATTTGCCATAGCAACGGAACTCAAGAGGCTATTGGCTGCTGATTTGGACTACGAATACGCATCACTGTAGTTCTATCTATCCTCAGTTGAAACAGATCAGGACTGAGAACTGGCCTTTAGAACTACTGCTGCTATGGGCTGTATATAACTGATTTAACTCAGTAACTGTTACACATGGGATTAGTTTGGAACTTTAAAATGGAGCATAATAATAATTTCAAAATAAAAGCCTTGAATAGTTTTACATCAGGTAATTGCTGTTTTTGGCTTTATTTGACGTTTTCATCCAAAGCACTGTTACACATGGGATTACTTTGGAACTTTAAAATGGAGAATAATAATAATTTCAAAATAAAAGCCTTGAATATTTTTACATCAGGTAATTGCTTTTTTGGCCGTATATGACTTTTTCATCCAAAGCAATGTTACACATGGGATTAGTTTGGAACTTTAAAATGGAGAATAATAATTTCAAAATAAAAGCCTTGAATATTTTTACATCATGTAATTGCTGTTTTTGGCTTTATGTGACTTTTTTATCCAAAGCACTGTTACACATGGGATTAGTTCGGAATTTAAAATGGAGCATAATAATAATTTCAAAATAAAAGCCTTGAATATTTTTACATCAGGTAATTGCTGTTTTTGGCTTTATGTGACTTTTTCATCCAAAGCAATGTTACACATGGGATTAGTTTGGAACTTTGAAATTAAGCATACTGAAAATTTCAAAATAAAAGCCTTGAATATTTTTACATCATGTAATTGCGGTTTTTGGCTTTATGTGACTTTTTCATCCAAAGCAATGTTACACATGGGATTAGTTTGGAACTTTGAAATTAAGCATACTGAAAATTTCAAAATAAAAGCCTTGAATATTTTACATGACGTAATTGCTCTTTTTGGCCGTATATGACTTTTTCATCCAAAGCAATGTTACACATGGGATTAGTTCGGAACTTTAAAATGGAGCATAATAATAATTTCAAAATAAAAGCCTTGAATATTTTTACATCAGGTAATTGCTGTTTTTGGCCGTATATGACTTTTTCATCCAAAGCACTGTTACACATGGGATTAGTTTGGAACTTTAAAATGGAGCATAATAATAATTTCAAAATAAAAGCCCTGAATATTTTTACATCATGTATTTGCTCTTTTTGGCTTTATCTGACTTTTCCATCCAAAGCACTGTTACACATGGGATTAGTTTGGAACTTTAAAATTAAGCATACTGAAAATTTCAAAATAAAAGCCTTGAATATTTTACATGACGTAATTGCTCTTTTTGGCCGTATATGACTTTTTCATCCAAAGCACTGTTACACGTGGTATTAGTTTGGCCCTCTGAAATGAAGCATACTGAAAATTTCAAAATAAAAGCCTTGAATATTTTTACATCATGTAATTGCTTTTTTTGGCCGTATATGACTTTTTCATCCAAAGCACTGTTACACATGGGATTAGTTTGGAACTTTAAAATGGAGCATAATAATAATTTCAAAATAAAAGCCTTGAATATTTTTACATGAGGTAATAGCTCTTTTTGGCTTTTTTTGACTTTTTCATCCAAAGCACTCTTACACGTGGTATTAGTTCGGAGCTTAAAAATGAAGCATACTGAAAATTTCAAAATAAAAGCCTTGCATTTTTTTACATCAGCTACTTGTGTTTTGAGCATTATATAACTATTTTAACCCAAGGACTATTACGCATGGGATTAGTTTGGCCCTTTGAAATGAAGTTTAACAAAACTTCCAAAATAAAAGCCTTGACAACATTTTAAATCGTACCGAATGGTGCACGTCCGCCTCACTTAACGTTCTTGCGGTTCTCCGCGTGCCACTGATTACGTCACGGCGTTCTTTAGCGTCGACGACGATTTGTGGCGTGACGACACCGGGCCCAAACCCCACGGCCGCGCCTTGGCAGGCCCCGGCTAAATTTCTTCCGAAATTTTCTAGTAGAACTTTATTTTTCTTCCGTAACCGTTAATGCGGCTCATACCGCTGGGTGCACACCTACAAATGAGGTATCAAAACGTGCAGAAAATTCACGCCATTGGAGCTATTACTTCTGGTGGGATTTGGGCTTAACGTGGCGACATAATTCGCAAAAAACTACGAAAAAAACCCCATTATAACTCAATGGGAAAAATCCTAGAAATACCCTATTTTTGAGGATTTGCTGTGTCGTCACAAATTCACCTAGAAATGCCATTCAAATTTCATTTTGTAGATACGTCTGTGATCTCTTCGAAAGTGAAGACGGCTCGTCGATACCAGTTACGGTTTGTCCACAATTTGCCTCTAAGCGACCCAAACTTTCTCATTTTTGCTGAAATTACAGTGACAGCCCATCTCGGTTCATATCTGGGCACAACATTTCTTTCTCTCATCGCTGTAAATGCTCTGAGTGAGGTACAGATATGAATCTCGGGACTATCGCAGAAGACACATTGAACTGTCATACGCTCGAAACGCTTTTCGAATATGTATTACGGTTCCCGAACAAGAAGGATTTGTTTCCAATGCTTTTTTTCAGTAAAGTGTGTTTGCTCAAACACACTTGTGTGTTTGAGAGCTCACAGCTCAGAGCTCACACCTGCTGAGACCATTATTTGCCATAGCAACGGAACTCAAGAGGCTATTGGCTGCTGGTTAGGACTACGAATACGCATCACTGTAGTTCTATCTATCCTCAGTTGAAACAGATCAGGACTGAGAACTGGCCTTTAGAACTACTGCTGCTATGGGCTGTATATAACTGATTTAACTCAGTAACTGTTACACATGGGATTAGTTTGGAACTTTAAAATGGAGAATAATAATAATTTCAAAATAAAAGCCTTGAATATTTTTACATCAGGTAATTGCTTTTTTTGGCCGTATATGACTTTTTCATCCAAAGCAATGTTACACATGGGATTAGTTTGGAACTTTAAAATGGAGAATAATAATAATTTCAAAATAAAAGCCTTGAATATTTTTACATCAGGTAATTGCTTTTTTTGGCCGTATATGACTTTTTCATCCAAAGCAATGTTACACATGGGATTAGTTTGGAACTTTAAAATGGAGAATAATAATTTCAAAATAAAAGCCTTGAATATTTTTACATCAGGTAATTGCTGTTTTTGGCTTTATTTGACGTTTTCATCCAAAGCACTGTTACACATGGGATTACTTTGGAACTTTAAAATGGAGAATAATAATAATTTCAAAATAAAAGCCTTGAATATTTTTACATCAGGTAATTGCTGTTTTTGGCTTTATATGACTTATTCATCCAAAGCACTGTTACACATGGGATTAGTTTGGAACTTTAAAATGGAGCATAATAATTTCAAAATAAAAGCCTTGAATATTTTTACATCAGGTAATTGCTGTTTTTGGCTTTATTTGACTTTTTCATCCAAAGCACTGTTACACATGGGATTAGTTTGGAACTTTAAAATTAAGCATACTGAAAATTTCACAATAAAAGCCCTGAATATTTTTACATGACGTAATTGCTGTTTTTGCCTTTATTTGACTTTTTCATCCAAAGCACTGTTACACGTGGTATGAGTTCAGAACTTTAAAATTAAGCATACTGAAAATTTCAAAATAAAAGCCTTGAATATTTTACATGACGTAATTGCTCTTTTTGGCCGTATATGACTTTTTCATCCAAAGCAATGTTACACATGGGATTAGTTCGGAACTTTAAAATGGAGCATAATAATAATTTCAAAATAAAAGCCTTGAATATTTTTACATCAGGTAATTGCTGTTTTTGGCTTTATATGACTTATTCATCCAAAGCACTGTTACACATGGGATTAGTTTGGAACTTTAAAATGGAGCATAATAATTTCAAAATAAAAGCCTTGAATATTTTTACATCAGGTAATTGCTGTTTTTGGCTTTATTTGACTTTTTCATCCAAAGCACTGTTACACGTGGTATTAGTTTGGCCCTTTGAAATGAAGCATACTGAAAATTTCAAAATAAAAGCCTTGAATAATTTTACATGACGTAATTGCTCTTTTTGGCTTTATTTGACTTTTTCATCCAAAGCACTGTTACACATGGTATTAGTTCAGAACTTTATAATGAAGCATACTAAAAATTTCAAAATAAAAGCCTTGAATATTTTTACATGACGTAATTGCTCTTTTTGACTTTATTTGACTTTTTCATCCAAAGCACTCTTACACGTGGTATTAGTTCAGAACTTTAAAATGAAGCATACTGAAATTTCAAAATAAAAGCCTCAACATGCCCCTGAGGTTAGTGCACCGCCGCAGGCAATGCAATAATATTATTCTGCATTATCTGTTTCTCTCAGGTTAGGGAACTGCCTTGCACAGCAAGGCAGTTCATTAGCATTAGCATTTTAGCTTAAATAAGCTATTAGCTATTTATTGGACTTATTAGCCATGTTTAGTATACTGAATGGAGTAAGTCCATTATAGAGAACATCCTAGTGATGTCCCACATGCTAGTGACAGCAATGATGCTAACATTAGCATTTTGCTAACTACTTGCGTTTTCAGCATTATATAACTGATTTAACCCAATGACTGTTATACATGGAATTAGTTTGGACCTTTGAATTGAAGTTTAACAAAAATTCCAAAATAAAAGTCTTGACATATTTTACATCAGATAATTGCTCTTTTGAGCAATAAATAACTGATTTAACCCAATGACTATTA
The DNA here is from genome assembly GCF_002775205.1 of Xiphophorus maculatus. Lineage (NCBI taxonomy): Eukaryota > Metazoa > Chordata > Actinopteri > Cyprinodontiformes > Poeciliidae > Xiphophorus > Xiphophorus maculatus. The sequence goes on along the minus strand of NC_036454.1, from coordinate 3,163,140 downwards.
CACATGGGATTAGTTTGGAACTTTAAAATGGAGCATAATAATAATTTCAAAATAAAAGCCTTGAATATTTTTACATCATGTAATTGCTCTTTTTGGCTTCATTTGACTTTTTCATCCAAAGCACTGTTACACATGGTATTAGTTTGGCCCTTTGAAATGAAGCATACAGAAAATTTCAAAATCAAAGCCTTGAATATTTTTACATGACGTAATTGCTCTTTTTGGCTTTATTTGACTTTTTCATCCAAAGCACTCTTACACGTGGTATTAGTTCAGAACTTTAAAATGAAGCATACTGAAAATTTCAAAATAAAAGCCTTGAATACTTTTACATCAGCTACTTGTGTTTTGAGCATTATATAACTATTTTAACCCAAGGACTATTACGCATGGGATTAGTTTGGCCCTTTGAAATGAAGCATACTGAAACTTCCAAAATAAAAGCCTTGACAACATTTTAAATCGTACCGAACGGTGCACGTCCGCCTCGCTTAACGTTCTTGCGGCTCTCCGCGTGCCACTGGTGACGTCGCGGCGTTCTTTGGCGTCGACGCCGATTTGTGGCGCGACGACGCCGGGCCCGAACCCCACGGGCGCGCCTTGGCAGGCCCCGTCTAAATTTCTTCCGAAATTTTCTAGTTGGGGCCTGCCCATAGCAATGCATAGGGATGTAATCCCTATGCATTGCATGGCAGGCACCTATTGTTCTACACCTCAAAATAACTGGCGCTTCCTACTACCGTTAATGCGGCTCGTACCGCTGCATGCCCCCTCACAATATATATATCAATACGTGCGGCTCAATCCCGTGAGGGGAGCTATTACTTTTGTTGGCATTTCGAGTAACTGTGGCGACATAATTAACAAAAAACGAGCCAAATTTAACTCAAAACAAAAGTCTAACTGACACAAAACTGTGTCAGTTAGACTCAAAATAGACATAGAATTTAGTCTGCCTCTCTGAACTGCTCTTTAGAACTACAATGACTGAAGGTTAGAACTACAACATGGCGGACACTGAGTGCCTACAAAAGAGGTCTGAGCTGAATGTCAGAACTACAACATGGTGGAACTGTCAGTTACTACAGAGGAGGACTGAGCTGGCCTTTAGAACTACTTGTGTTTTGGGCTTTTTATAACTGATTTTACCCAACTATTGTTACACATGATATTAGTTTAGCTCTTTGAAATGAAGCATACTGAAAATTTCAAAATAAAAGCCTTGAATATTTTTACATCAGATAATTGCTCTTTTTGGCTTTATGTGACTTTTTTATCCAAAGCACTGTTACACATGGGATTAGTGTGGCAATTTAAAATTAAGCTTAACAAAAATTTCAAAATAAAAGCCTCAACATGCCCCTGCGGTTAGTGCACCGCCTACGGCGGTGCAATAATATTATTCTGCATTATCTTTTTCTCTGAGGTTAGGGAACTGCCTTGCGCAGCAAGGCAGTTCATTAGCATTAGCATTTTAGCTTTAATAAGCTATTAGCTATTTATTTTACTTTTTAGCCATGTTTAGTATACTGAATGGAGTAAGTCCATTATAGAAAACATCCTAGTGATGTCCCACATGCTACTGACAGCAATCACGCTAACATTAGCATTTTTGCTAATTTTAGCTGATACACTTACTTTATCATACTGAATGGTGCAAGTCCATGTTAGTAAACATTCTTGTCAATCTCCACATGCTATTGATTACGTTGCAGCTTTCTTTAGCATTGATGCTAATTTCTAGCATCAGAACGCTGGGTCCAAACCGACGGGCACGCTTTGGCAGGCCCCGGTTAAATTTCTTCAGGAATTTTCTTTATTCTTTATTTTTCTTCCGTAACCGTTAATGCGGCTCATACCGCTTGGTGCACACCTACAAATGAGGTATCAAAATGTGCAGAAAATTCACGCCATTGGAGCTATTACTTCTGGTGGGATTTGGGCTTAACGTGGCGACATAATTCGCAAAAAACTACGAAAAAAACCCCATTATAACTCAATGGGAAAAATCCTAGAAATACCCTATTTTTGAGGATTTGCTGTGTCGTCACAAATTCACCTAGAAATGCCATTCAAATTTCATTTTGTAGATACGTCTGTGATCTCTTCGAAAGTGAAGACGGCTCGTCGATACCAGTTACGGTTTGTCCACAATTTGCCTCTAAGCGACCCAAAGTTTCTCATTTTTGCTGAAATTACAGTGACAGCCGACCTCGGATCAGATATGGGCACAACATTTCTTTCTCTCATCACTGTAAATGCTCTGAGTGAGGTACAGATATGAATCTCGGGACTATCGCAGAAGACACATTGAACTGTCATACGCTCGAAACGCTTTTCGAATATGTATTACGGTTCCCGAACAAGAAGGATTTGTTTCCAATGCTTTTTTTCAGTAAAGTGTGTTTGCTCAAACACACTTGTGTGTTTGAGAGCTCACAGCTCAGAGCTCACACCTGCTGAGACCATTATTTGCCATAGCAACGGAACTCAAGAGGCTATTGGCTGCTGATTTGGACTACGAATACGCATCGCTGTAGTTCTATCTATCCTCAGTTGAAACAGATCAGGACTGAGAACTGGCCTTTAGAACTACTGCTGCTATGGGCTGTATATAACTGATTTAACTCAGTAACTGTTACACATGGGATTAGTTTGGAACTTTAAAATGGAGCATAATAATAATTTCAAAATAAAAGCCTTGAATAGTTTTACATCAGGTAATTGCTGTTTTTGGCTTTATTTGACGTTTTCATCCAAAGCACTGTTACACATGGGATTACTTTGGCCCTTTAAAATGAAGCTTAACAAAAATTTCAAAATAAAAGCCTTGAATATTTTTACATCAGCTACTTGTGTTTTGAGCATTATATAACTATTTTAACCGAAGGACTATTACGCATGGGATTAGTTTGGCCCTTTGAAATGAAGCATCCTGCAAATTTCAAAATAAAAGCCTGAATATTTTTACATGACGTAATTGCTCTTTTTTGGCTTTATTTGACTTTTTCATCCAAAGCACTGTTACACATGGGATTACTTTGGCCCTTTAAAATGAAGCTTAACAAAAATTTCAAAATAAAAGCCTTGAATATTTTTACATCAGCTACTTGTGTTTTGAGCATTATATAACTATTTTAACCGAAGGACTATTACGCTTGGGATTAGTTTGGCCCTTTGAAATGAAGCATCCTGCAAATTTCAAAATAAAAGCCTTGAATATTTTTACATGACGTAATTGCTCTTTTTGGCTTTATTTGACTTTTTCATCCAAAGCACTGTTACACATGGTATTAGTTTGGCCCTTTGAAATGAATATTAACAAAAATTTCTAAATAAAAGCCTTGAATATTTTTACATCATGTAATTGCTCTTTTTGGCTTTATTTGACTTTTTCATCCAAAGCACTGTTACACGTGGTATTAGTTTGGCCCTTTGAAATGAAGCTTAACAAAAGTTTCAAAATAAAAGCCTTGAATATTTTTACATCATGTAATTGCGGTTTTTGGCTTTATGTGACTTTTTTATCCAAAGCACTGTTACACAATGGAATAGTTTGGCCCTCTGAAATGAAGCATACTGAAAATTTCAAAATAAAAGCCTTGAATATTTTTACATCATGTAATTGCTCTTTTTGGCCGTATATGACTTTTTCATCCAAAGCACTGTTACACATGGGATTAGTTCGGAACTTTGAAATGGAGCATAATAATAATTTCAAAATAAAAGCCTTGAATATTTTTACATCAGGTAATTGCTCTTTTTGGCTTTATTTGACTTTTTCATCCAAAGCACTGTTACACGTGGTATTAGTTTGGCCCTTTTGAAATGAAGCATACTGAAAATTTCAAAATAAAAGCCTTGAATATTTTTACATCAGGTAATTGCTCTTTTTGGCTTTATTTGACTTTTTCATCCAAAGCACTGTTACACGTGGTATTAGTTTGGCCCTTTGAAATGAAGCTTAACAAAAGTTTCAAAATAAAAGCCTTGAATATTTTTACATCAGCTACTTGTGTTTTGAGCCTTATATAACTATTTTAACCCAAGGACTATTACGCATGGGATTAGTTTGGCCCTTTGAAATGAAGCATACTGAAACTTCCAAAATAAAAGCCTCGACAACATTTTAAATCGTACCGAACGGTGCACGTCCGCCTCGCTTAACGTTCTTGCGGTTCTCCGCGTGCCACTGATTACGTCGCGGCGTTCTTTGGCGTCGACGCCGATTTGTGGCGCGACGACGCCGGGCCCATGCCCGACGGGCGCGCCTTGGCAGGCCCCGGCTAAATTTCTTCAGAAATTTTGTTTTTCTAGTTGGGGCCTGCCATGCAAAGCAATGGCAGGAACCTATTACTATTGTCGGAGAGAAGCGTCTCTTTATTATAATTCTTTATTTTTCTTCCGTAACCGTTAATGCGGCTCGTACCGCTGGGTGCACACCTACAAATGAGGTATCAAAACGTGCAGAAAATTCACGCCATTGGAGCTATTACTTCTGGTGGGATTTGGGCTTAACGTGGCGACATAATTCGCAAAAAACTACGAAAAAAACCCCATTATAACTCAATGGGAAAAATCCTAGAAATACCCTATTTTTGAGGATTTGCTGTGTCGTCACAAATTCACCTAGAAATGCCATTCAAATTTCATTTTGTAGATACGTCTGTGATCTCTTCGAAAGTGAAGACGGCTCGTCGATACCAGTTACGGTTTGTCCACAATTTGCCTCTAAGCGACCCAAAGTTTCTCATTTTTCTTCACATTAGAGTGACAGCCCATCTCGGTTCATATCTGGGCACAACATTTCTTTCTCTCATCACTGTAAATGCTCTGAGTGAGGTACAGATATGAATCTCGGGACTATCGCAGAAGACACATTGAACTGTCATACGCTTAAAACGCTTTTCGAATATGTATTACGGTTCCCGAACAAGAAGGATTTGTTTCCAATGCTTTTTTTCAGTAAAGTGTGTTTGCTCAAACACACTTGTGTGTTTGAGAGCTCACAGCTCAGAGCTCACACCTGCTGAGACCATTATTTGCCATAGCAACGGAACTCAAGAGGCTATTGGCTGCTGATTTGGACTACGAATACGCATCGCTGTAGTTCTATCTATCCTCAGTTGAAACAGATCAGGACTGAGAACTGGCCTTTAGAACTACTGCTGCTATGGGCTGTATATAACTGATTTAACTCAGTAACTGTTACACATGGGATTAGTTTGGAACTTTAAAATGGAGCATAATAATAATTTCAAAATAAAAGCCTTGAATAGTTTTACATCAGGTAATTGCTGTTTTTGGCTTTATTTGACGTTTTCATCCAAAGCACTGTTACACATGGGATTACTTTGGAACTTTAAAATGGAGAATAATAATAATTTCAAAATAAAAGCCTTGAATATTTTTACATCAGGTAATTGCTTTTTTTGGCCGTATATTACTTTTTCATCCAAAGCAATGTTACACATGGGATTAGTTTGGAACTTTAAAATGGAGCATAATAATAATTTCAAAATAAAAGCCTTGAATATTTTTACATCAGGTAATTGCTGTTTTTGGCTTTATTTGACGTTTTCATCCAAAGCACTGTTACACATGGGATTACTTTGGAACTTTAAAATGGAGAATAATAATAATTTCAAAATAAAAGCCTTGAATATTTTTACATCAGGTAATTGCTGTTTTTGGCTTTGTATGACTTTTTCATCCAAAGCACTGTTACACATGGGATTAGTTTGGAACTTTAAAATGGAGCATAATAATAATTTCAAAATAAAAGCCTTGAATATTTTTACATCAGGTAATTGCTGTTTTTGGCTTTATGTGACTTTTTCATCCAAAGCAATGTTACACATGGGATTAGTTTGGAACTTTGAAATTAAGCATACTGAAAATTTCAAAATAAAAGCCTTGAATATTTTTACATCATGTAATTGCGGTTTTTGGCTTTATGTGACTTTTTTATCCAAAGCACTGTTACACAATGGAATAGTTTGGCCCTCTGAAATGAAGCATACTGAAAATTTCAAAATAAAAGCCTTGAATATTTTTACATCATGTAATTGCTCCTTTTGGCCGTATATGACTTTTTCATCCAAAGCACTGTTACACATGGGATTAGTTCGGAACTTTGAAATGGAGCATAATGATAATTTCAAAATAAAAGCCTTGAATATTTTTACATCAGGTAATTGCTCTTTTTGGCTTTATTTGACTTTTTCATCCAAAGCACTGTTACACGTGGTATTAGTTTGGCCCTTTTGAAATGAAGCATACTGAAAATTCCAAAATAAAAGCCTTGAATATTTTTACATCAGCTACTTGCGTTTTGAGCCTTATATAACTATTTTAACCCAAGGACTATTACGCATGGGATTAGTTTGGCCCTTTGAAATGAAGCATACTGAAACTTCCAAAATAAAAGCCTCGACAACATTTTAAATCGTACCGAACGGTGCACGTCCGCCTCGCTCAACGTTCTTGCGGTTCTCCGCGTGCCACTGATCACGTCGCGGCGTCCTTTAGCGTCGACGCCGATTTGTGGCGCGACGACGCCGGGCCCATGCCCGACGGGCGCGCCTCGGCAGGCCCCGGCTAAATTTCTTCCGAAATTTTCTAGTTGGGGCCTGCCATGCAAAGCAATGGCAGGAACCTATTGCTATTCTCCCAAGAAAAGTTTCTTTATTATTATTATTATTATAATTCTTTATTTTTCATCCGTAACCGTTAATGCGGCTCATACCGCTGCGTGCACACCTACAAAAGAGGTATCAAAACCTGCAGAAAATTCACGCCATTCCAGCTATTACTTTTGGTGGGATTCGGGATGAACATGGCGACATAATTCGCAAAAAACTACGAAAAAAACCCCATTATAATTCAATGGGGAAAATCCATTGAAAACCCTAATACCCTACTGGCTAAAACAGAGAATTGTCTCCCCCAGCTGGCTCAAATGAAGTATTGTAAGTCTGAAAAGCGAAAAGAGCAAGTATGAAAAAAAAAAGATTGTGCCTTGGATATACTGGATTAAACAAAACTTTAAATTTGATTGGTAAACATCCAACAGGTAGATGTGAGTGTGGTATGGATATGGAAACAGTAGAACATGTAATAATTAATTGTGGAAAATATAAAGCAAGTACAATAAATTAGGAAATATGATATAGAGACATTTAAACTTAATAAGATATTAATTAAACACAAAATAAATAAAGCGGTTATTACATGTTTGAAGGTAACAGGATTATATGTAAGACTTTAGATTGGGGAGCGGTTAACTGAAACGTGGGGCGTGCTAACCCCCTGCGCCACCACAGCACGCCCCATGAATATTTATGTTATTTCATAAAATTTCTTAAGAAAACTAAACTGATAGAAAGGATTTAGTGTTTTTTTTTTTAAGTTGCGCCCTGATCCACACTCCATACCAGTAGGTGGCGGTAATGCACACCATTAAGTTGCTTGCCAACCGCCATTAAAAACAAAAAGAAGAAGAAGAGCTTTCTGCTTCCGACTGTTTGGTTAAGGTAAGAAGTGTTTGTGTTATGTCCATAAAATATACTATTTAATTTCATTACTATATTATTAGAACTGCTTACAGTTGTTAAATGTAATGTGTTCTTTAAGAAATGTGATCGATTTTAAAAGTTTGACTGCTGTGGGATATTTTGTTGTGGCTCTGATAGCGTAGCTGCTAGCTTGATGGAACCGCAATTTGTTCACATGTTAGCACTTTGCTAACTGGCTTTCGTGAAACCAGTTAGGCTACAAAATCTCTGTTAACATCAATCTGATCAGCTGAAATAAGGCAATTTTGTTTTACCTCAACCTAGAGCTATTGTGACTTGCAGAAATTGCCACAAATAACCGGAACTAGCATATTAAGCTACTTCACTGAATCAGTTGCTTCGGATACAGATACTCTCAGCTGCCGTCTTGTGCCGACAGTGAAAAACAGCAGAACTACATAATATTAGCTTGGTATGATGTAAATTATAATTTTTGTTTGAATTACATAAAATAACTTCATGATCTGAGTTTTTTTTCATTATGCTTGGCCTATCAATAATTTCAAATAATAAAACATAAAATATCTGGGTTTATTTTGTTCATCCGAACCAGAACCTCCAGGTTCTCCGTTGTAGAGTTTTACTGAAAATCAGCGGAGAAATATCTGTAGCGCAGCAGCTGCGGTACAGTCTGCCCACTAGAGTAGAACTGAACCGAACCAAACATGAACGTATTTCATCGCCTAACGAAAGACAAGGAAGCAAAGAGATTTCGGCTAAAGAAATCTGAACTTGATTACATTGCAGCATCCTTTAGCGTCGATGCCAATTTGTAGCGTGACGACGCCGGGCACAAACCAGACGGGCGCGCCTTGGCAGGCCCCGGCTAAATTTCTTCAGAAATTTTGTTTTTCTAGTTCTTCTTTATTTTTCTTCCGTAACCGTTAATGCGGCTCATACCGCTTGGTGCACACCTACAAATGAGGTATCAAAACCTGCAGAAAATTCACGCCATTCCAGCTATTACTTCTGGTGGGATTTGGGCTTAACGTGGCGACATAATTCGCAAAAAACTACGAAAAAAACCCCATTATAAGTCAATGGGAAAAATCCTAGAAATACCCTATTTTTGAGGATTTGCTGTGTCGTCACAAATTCACCTAGAAATGCCATTCAAATTTCATTTTGTAGATACGTCTGTGATCTCTTCGAAAGTGAAGACGGCTCGTCGATACCAGTTACGGTTTGTCCACAATTTGCCTCTAAGCGACCCAAAGTTTCTCATTTTTCCTAAAGTTAGAGTGCGTCTCTGGCTGCTTAGAGTGAGAGATGAAGACAACTTTTTCAGCCCAAATCATTTTTGAAATCGCCATCACGCCCACAAATATCGCACGATTAGTATCACAATCGGTCCTGACATTGATACGCCTGTCTGCTCCGGTAAAATGTTTTCGAAATTTATCTAGACCGTACGGTTTTCTGTCACGGTGCTTCAGAGCAAAGTCATGCGACAGGATTTTCTGAGGCTGTCTGAGGCTCTCTCCCATGTATTTGAATAGAATTTCAGATCTGGGCACAACATTTCTTTCTCTCATCACTGTAAATGCTCTGAGTGAGGTACAGATATGAATCTCGGGACTATCGCAGAAGACACATTGACCTCTCATACGCTCGAAACGCTTTTCGAATATGTATTACGGTTCCCGAACAAGAAGGATTTGTTTCCAATGCTTTTTTTCAGTAAAGTGTGTTTGCTCAAACACACTTGTGTGTTTGAGAGCTCAGAGCTCACAGCTCACACCTGCTGAGACCATTATTTGCCATAGCAACGGAACTCAAGAGGCTATTGGCTGCTGATTTGGACTACGAATACGCATCGCTGTAGTTCTATCTATCCTCAGTTGAAACAGATCAGGACTGAGAACTGGCCTTTACAACTACTTGCTGCTTTGGGCTGTATATAACTGATTTAACTCAGTAACTGTTACACATGGGATTAGTTTGGAACTTTAAAATTAAGCATACTGAAAATTTCAAAATAAAAGCCTTGAATATTTTTACATCATGTAATTGCTGTTTTTGGCTTTATGTGACTTTTTTATCCAAAGCACTGTTACACATGGGATTAGTTCGGAACTTTAAAATGGAGCATAATAATAATTTCAAAATAAAAGCCTTGAATATTTTTACATCAGGTAATTGCTGTTTTTGGCTTTATGTGACTTTTTCATCCAAAGCAATGTTACACATGGGATTAGTTTGGAACTTTGAAATTAAGCATACTGAAAATTTCAAAATAAAAGCCTTGAATATTTTTACATCATGTAATTGCGGTTTTTGGCTTTATGTGACTTTTTTATCCAAAGCACTGTTACACAATGGAATAGTTTGGCCCTCTGAAATGAAGCATACTGAAAATTTCAAAATAAAAGCCTTGAATATTTTTACATCATGTAATTGCTCTTTTTGGCCGTATATGACTTTTTCATCCAAAGCACTGTTACACATGGGATTAGTTCGGAACTTTGAAATGGAGCATAATAATAATTTCAAAATAAAAGCCTTGAATATTTTTACATCAGGTAATTGCTCTTTTTGGCTTTATTTGACTTTTTCATCCAAAGCACTGTTACACATGGGATTAGTTTGGAACTTTAAAATTAAGCATACTGAAAATTTCACAATAAAAGCCCTGAATATTTTTACATGACGTAATTGCTGTTTTTGCCTTTATTTGACTTTTTCATCCAAAGCACTGTTACACGTGGTATGAGTTCAGAACTTTAAAATTAAGCATACTGAAAATTTCAAAATAAAAGCCTTGAATATTTTACATGACGTAATTGCTCTTTTTGGCCGTATATGACTTTTTCATCCAAAGCAATGTTACACATGGGATTAGTTCGGAACTTTAAAATGGAGCATAATAATAATTTCAAAATAAAAGCCTTGAATATTTTTACATCAGGTAATTGCTGTTTTCGGAAATTTAAAATGGAGCATACTGAAAATTTCAAAATAAAAGCCTTGAATATTTTTACATCAGCTACTTGTGTTTTGAGCATTATATAACTATTTTAACCCAAGGACTATTACGCATGGGATTAGTTTGGCCCTTTGAAATGAAGTTTAACAAAACGTCCAAAATAAAAGCCTTGACAACATTTTAAATCGTACCGAATGGTGCACGTCCGCCTCGCTTAACGTTCTTGCGGTTCTCCGCGTGCCACTGATTACGTCGCGGCGTTCTTTAGCGTCGACGCCAATTTGTGGCGTGACGACGCCGGGCCCAAGCCCGACGGGCGCGCCTTGGCAGGCCCCGGCTAAATTTCTTCAGAAATTTTGTTTTTCTAGTTATAATTCTTTATTTTTCTTCCGTAACCGTTAATGCGGCTCGTACCGCTGGGTGCACACCTACAAATGAGGTATCAAAACGTGCAGAAAATTCACGCCATTGGAGCTATTACTTCTGGTGGGATTTGGGCTTAACGTGGCGACATAATTCGCAAAAAACTACGAAAAAAACCCCATTATAACTCAATGGGAAAAATCCTAGAAATACCCTATTTTTGAGGATTTGCTGTGTCGTCACAAATTCACCTAGAAATGCCATTCAAATTTCATTTTGTAGATACGTCTGTGATCTCTTCGAAAGTGAAGACGGCTCGTCGATACCAGTTACGGTTTGTCCACAATTTGCCTCTAAGCGACCCAAAGTTTCTCATTTTTGCTGAAATTACAGTGACAGCCCATCTCGGTTCAGATCTGGGCACAACATTTCTTTCTCTCATCACTGTAAATGCTCTGAGTGAGGTACAGATATGAATCTCGGGACTATCGCAGAAGACACATTGAACTGTCATACGCTCGAAACGCTTTTCGAATATGTATTACGGTTCCCGAACAAGAAGGATTTGTTTCCAATGCTTTTTTTCAGTAAAGTGTGTTTGCTCAAACACACTTGTGTGTTTGAGAGCTCACAGCTCAGAGCTCACACCTGCTGAGACCATTATTTGCCATAGCAACGGAACTCAAGAGGCTATTGGCTGCTGGTTAGGACTACGAATACGCATCACTGTAGTTCTATCTATCCTCAGTTGAAACAGATCAGGACTGAGAACTGGCCTTTAGAACTACTGCTGCTATGGGCTGTATATAACTGATTTAACTCAGTAACTGTTACACATGGGATTAGTTTGGAACTTTAAAATGGAGCATAATAATAATTTCAAAATAAAAGCCTTGAATATTTTTACATCAGGTAATTGCTTTTTTTGGCCGTATATGACTTTTTCATCCAAAGCAATGTTACACATGGGATTAGTTTGGAACTTTAAAATGGAGAATAATAATTTCAAAATAAAAGCCTTGAATATTTTTACATCAGGTAATTGCTGTTTTTGGCTTTATTTGACGTTTTCATCCAAAGCACTGTTACACGTGGTATTAGTTTGGCCCTTTAAAATGAAGCTTAACAAAAATTTCAAAATAAAAGCCTTGAATATTTTTACATGACGTAATTGCTCTTTTTGGCTTTATTTGACTTTTTCATCCAAAGCACTCTTACACGTGGTATTAGTTCAGAACTTTAAAATGAAGCATACTGAAAATTTCAAAATAAAAGCCTTGAATATTTTACATGAAGTAATTGCTCTTTTTGGCCGTATATGACTTTTTCATCCAAAGCAATGTTACACATGGGATTAGTTCGGAACTTTAAAATGGAGCATAATAATAATTTCAAAATAAAAGCCTTGAATATTTTTACATCAGGTAATTGCTGTTTTCGGAAATTTAAAATGGAGCATACTGAAAATTTCAAAATAAAAGCCTTGAATATTTTTACATCAGCTACTTGTGTTTTGAGCATTATATAACTATTTTAACCCAAGGACTATTACGCATGGGATTAGTTTGGCCCTTTGAAATGAAGTTTAACAAAACGTCCAAAATAAAAGCCTTGACAACATTTTAAATCGTACCGAATGGTGCACGTCCGCCTCGCTTAACGTTCTTGCGGTTCTCCGCGTGCCACTGATTACGTCGCGGCGTTCTTTAGCGTCGACGCCAATTTGTGGCGTGACGACGCCGGGCCCAAGCCCGACGGGCGCGCCTTGGCAGGCCCCGGCTAAATTTCTTCAGAAATTTTGTTTTTCTAGTTGGGGCCTGCCATGCAAAGCAATGGCAGGAACCTATTACTATTGTCGGAGAGAAGCGTCTCTTTATTATAATTCTTTATTTTTCTTCCGTAACCGTTAATGCGGCTCATACCGCTGGGTGCACACCTACAAATGAGGTATCAAAACGTGCAGAAAATTCACGCCATTGGAGCTATTATTTTTGGTGGGATTTGGGCTTAACGTGGCGACATAATTCGCAAAAAACTGCGAAAAAAACCCCATTATAACTCAATGGGAAAAATCCTAGAAATACCCTATTTTTGAGGATTTGCTGTGTCGTCACAAATTCACCTAGAAATGCCATTCAAATTTCATTTTGTAGATACGTCTGTGATATCTTCGAAAGTGAAGACGGCTCGTCGATACCAGTTACGGTTTGTCCACAATTTGCCTCTAAGCGACCCAAAGTTTCTCATTTTTCTTCAAATTAGAGTGACAGCCCATCTCGGTTCATATCTGGGCACAACATTTCTTTCTCTCATCACTGTAAATGCTCTGAGTGAGGTACAGATATGAATCTCGGGACTATCGCAGAAGACACATTGAACTGTCATACGCTCGAAACGCTTTTCGAATATGTATTACGGTTCCCGAACAAGAAGGATTTGTTTCCAATGCTTTTTTTCAGTAAAGTGTGTTTGCTCAAACACACTTGTGTGTTTGAGAGCTCACAGCTCAGAGCTCACACCTGCTGAGACCATTATTTGCCATAGCAACGGAACTCAAGAGGCTATTGGCTGCTGATTTGGACTACGAATACGCATCGCTGTAGTTCTATCTATCCTCAGTTGAAACAGATCAGGACTGAGAACTGGCCTTTAGAACTACTGCTGCTATGGGCTGTATATAACTGATTTAACTCAGTAACTGTTACACATGGGATTAGTTTGGAACTTTAAAATGGAGCATAATAATAATTTCAAAATAAAAGCCTTGAATAGTTTTACATCAGGTAATTGCTGTTTTTGGCTTTATTTGACGTTTTCATCCAAAGCACTGTTACACATGGGATTACTTTGGAACTTTAAAATGGAGAATAATAATAATTTCAAAATAAAAGCCTTGAATATTTTTACATCAGGTAATTGCTTTTTTTGGCCGTATATGACTTTTTCATCCAAAGCAATGTTACACATGGGATTAGTTTGGAACTTTAAAATGGAGAATAATAATAATTTCAAAATAAAAGCCTTGAATATTTTTACATCAGGTAATTGCTGTTTTTGCCTTTATATGACTTTTTCATCCAAAGCACTGTTACACATGGGATTAGTTTTGAACTTTAAAATTAAGCATACTGAAAATTTCAAAATAAAAGCCTTGAATATTTTACATGACGTAATTGCTTTTTTTGGCCGTATATGACTTTTTCATACAAAGCAATGTTACACATGGGATTAGTTTTGAACTTTAAAATTAAGCATATTGAACATTTCACAATAAAAGCCCTGAATATTTTTACATGACGTAATTGCTCTTTTTGGCTTTATTTGACTTTTTCATCCAAAGCACTGTTACACGTGGTATTAGTTCAGAACTTTAAAATTAAGCATACTGACAATTTCAAAATAAAAGCCTTGAATATTTTTACATCATGTATTTGCTGTTTTTGGCTTTATATGACTTTTTCATCCAAAGCACTGTTACACATGGCATTAGTTCGGAACTTTAAAATTAAGCATACTGAAAATTTCAAAATAAAAGCCTTGAATATTTTTACATCAGGTAATTGCTCTTTTTGGCTTTATGTGACTTTTTCATCCAAAGCACTGTTACACGTGGTATTAGTTTGGCCCTCTGAAATGAAGCATATTGAAAATTTCAAAATAAAAGCCTTGAATATTTTTACATCATGTAATTGCTTTTTTTGGCCGTATATGACTCTTTCATCCAAAGCACTGTTACACATGGGATTAGTTTGGAACTTTAAAATGGAGCATAATAATAATTTCAAAATAAAAGCCTTGAATATTTTTACATCATGCAATTGCTGTTTTTGGCTTTGTGTGACTTTTTCATCCAAAGCACTGTTACACATGGGATTAGTTTTGAACTTTAAAATTAAGCATATTGAACATTTCACAATAAAAGCCCTGAATATTTTTACATGACGTAATTGCTCTTTTTGGCTTTATTTGACTTTTTCATCCAAAGCACTGTTACACGTGGTATTAGTTCAGAACTTTAAAATTAAGCATACTGACAATTTCAAAATAAAAGCCTTGAATATTTTTACATGAGGTAATAGCTCTTTTTGGCTTTTTTTGACTTTTTCATCCAAAGCACTCTTACACGTGGTATTAGTTCGGAACTTAAAAATGAAGCATACTGAAAATTTCAAAATAAAAGCCTTGCATTTTTTTACATCAGCTACTTGTGTTTTGAGCATTATATAACTATTTTAACCCAAGGACTATTACGCATGGGATTAGTTTGGCCCTTTGAAATGAAGTTTAACAAAACTTCCAAAATAAAAGCCTTGACAACATTTTAAATCGTACCGAATGGTGCACGTCCGCCTCACTTAACGTTCTTGCGGTTCTCCGCGTGCCACTGATTACGTCACGGCGTTCTTTAGCGTCGACGCCGATTTGTGGCGTGACGACGCCGGGCCCAAACCCCACGGCCGCGCCTTGGCAGGCCCCGGCTAAATTTCTTCAGAAATTTTCTAGTTGGGGCCTGCCATGCAAAGCAATGGCAGGAACCTATTACTCTACACCCAACAAAGTGTCTCTTTAATATTATTATAATTCTTTATTTTTCTTCCGTAACCGTTAATGCGGCTCGTACCGCTGGGTGCACACCTACAAATGAGGTATCAAAACGTGCAGAAAATTCACGCCATTGGAGCTATTACTTCTGGTGGGATTTGGGCTTAACGTGGCGACATAATTCGCAAAAAACTACGAAAAAACCCCCATTATAACTCAATGGGAAAAATCCTAGAAATACCCTATTTTTGAGGATTTGCTGTGTCGTCACAAATTCACCTAGAAATGCCATTCAAATTTCATTTTGTAGATACGTCTGTGATCTCTTCGAAAGTGAAGACGGCTCGTCGATACCAGTTACGGTTTGTCCACAATTTGCCTCTAAGCGACCCAAACTTTCTCATTTTTGCTGAAATTACAGTGACAGCCGATCTCGGTTCAGATCTGGGCATAACATTTCTTTCTCTCATCACTGTAAATGCTCTGAGTGAGGTACAGATATGAATCTCGGGACTATCGCAGAAGACACATTGAACTGTCATACGCTCGAAACGCTTTTCGAATATGTATTACGGTTCCCGAACAAGAAGGATTTGTTTCCAATGCTTTTTTTCAGTAAAGTGTGTTTGCTCAAACACACTTGTGTGTTTGAGAGCTCACAGCTCACAGCTCACACCTGCTGAGACCATTATTTGCCATAGCAACGGAACTCAAGAGGCTATTGGCTGCTGATTTGGACTACGAATACGCATCGCTGTAGTTCTATCTATCCTCAGTTGAAACAGATCAGGACTGAGAACTGGCCTTTAGAACTACTGCTGCTATGGGCTGTATATAACTGATTTAACTCAGTAACTGTTACACATGGGATTAGTTTGGAACTTTAAAATGGAGCATAATAATAATTTCAAAATAAAAGCCTTGAATAGTTTTACATCAGGTAATTGCTGTTTTTGGCTTTATTTGACGTTTTCATCCAAAGCACTGTTACACATGGGATTACTTTGGAACTTTAAAATGGAGAATAATAATAATTTCAAAATAAAAGCCTTGAATATTTTTACATCAGGTAATTGCTTTTTTTGGCCGTATATGACTTTTTCATCACAAGCAATGTTACACATGGGATTAGTTTGGAACTTTAAAATGGAGAATAATAATTTCAAAATAAAAGCCTTGAATATTTTTACATCAGGTAATTGCTGTTTTTGGCTTTATTTGACGTTTTCATCCAAAGCACTGTTACACATGGGATTACTTTGGAACTTTAAAATGGAGAATAATAATAATTTCAAAATAAAAGCCTTGAATATTTTTACATCAGGTAATTGCTGTTTTTGGCTTTATATGACTTTTTCATCCAAAGCACTGTTACACATGGGATTAGTTTGGAACTTTAAAATGGAGCATAATAATAATTTCAAAATAAAAGCCTTGAATATTTTTACATCAGGTAATTGCTCTTTTTGGCTTTATTTGACTTTTTCATCCAAAGCACTGTTACACGTGGTATTAGTTTGGCCCTTTGAAATTAAGCATTCTGAAAATTTCAAAATAAAAGCCTTGAATAATTTTACATGACGTAATTGCTCTTTTTGGCTTTATTTGACTTTTTCATCCAAAGCACTGTTACACGTGGTATTAGTTTGGCCCTTTGAAATGAAGCATACTGAAAATTTCAAAATAAAAGCCTTGAATATTTTTTACATCAGCTACTTGTGTTTTGAGCATTATATAACTATTTTAACCCAAGGACTATTACGCATGGGATTAGTTTGGCCCTTTGAAATGAAGTTTAACAAAACTTCCAAAATAAAAGCCTTGACAACATTTTAAATCGTACCGAACGGTGCACGTCCGCCTCGCTTAACGTTCTTGCGGTTCTCCGCGTGCCACTGCTTACGTCGCGGCGTTCTTTGGCGTCGACGCCGATTTGTGGCGCGACGACGCCGGGCCCGAACCCCACGGCCGCGCCTTGGCAGGCCCCGGCTAAATTTCTTCCGAAATTTTCTAGTTCTTCTTTATTTTTCTTCCGTAACCGTTAATGCGGCTCATACCGCTTGGTGCACACCTACAAATGAGGTATCAAAACCTGCAGAAAATTCACGCCATTCCAGCTATTACTTCTGGTGGGATTTGGGCTTAACGTGGCGACATAATTCGCAAAAAACTACGAAAAAACCCCCATTATAAGTCAATGGGAAAAATCCTAGAAATACCCTATTTTTGAGGATTTGCTGTGTCGTCACAAATTCACCTAGAAATGCCATTCAAATTTCATTTTGTAGATACGTCTGTGATCTCTTCGAAAGTGAAGACGGCTCGTCGATACCAGTTACGGTTTGTCCACAATTTGCCTCTAAGCGACCCAAAGTTTCTCATTTTTGCTCAAATTAGAGTGACAGCAGACCTCGGATCAGATATGGGCACAACATTTCTTTCTCTCATCACTGTAAATGCTCTGAGTGAGGTACAGATATGAATCTCGGGACTATCGCAGAAGACACATTGAACTGTCATACGCTCGAAACGCTTTTCGAATATGTATTACGGTTCCCGAACAAGAAGGATTTGTTTCCAATGCTTTTTTTCAGTAAAGTGTGTTTGCTCAAACACACTTGTGTGTTTGAGAGCTCAGAGCTCACAGCTCACACCTGCTGAGACCATTATTTGCCATAGCAACGGAACTCAAGAGGCTATTGGCTGCTGATTTGGACTACGAATACGCATCGCTGTAGTTCTATCTATAGTGGAATACTCAGTTGAAACAGATCAGGACTGAACTGGCCTTTACAACTAATTGCTGCTTTGGGCTGTATATAACTGATTTAACTCAGTAACTGTTACACATGGGATTAGTTTTACACTTTAAAATTAAGCATATTGAAAATTTCACAATAAAAGCCCTGAATATTTTTACATGACGTAATTGCTCTTTTTTGGCTTCATTTGACTTTTTCATCCAAAGCACTGTTACACATGGTATTAGTTTGGCCCTTTAAAATGAAGCTTAACAAAAATTTCAAAATAAAAGCCTTGAATATTTTTACATGACATAATTGCTCTTTTTGGCTTTATTTGACTTTTTCATCCAAAGCACTGTTACACATGGTATTAGTTCAGAACTTTAAAATGAAGCATACTGAAAATTTCAAAATAAAAGCCTTGAATATTTTTACATCATGTAATTGCTCTTTTTGGCTTTATTTGACTTTTTCATCCAAAGCACTGTTACACATGGTATTAGTTTGGAACTTTAAAATGGAGCATAATAATAATTTCAAAATAAAAGCCTTGAATATTTTTACATCATGTAATTGCTGTTTTTGGCTTTGTATGACTTTTTCATCCAAAGCACTGTTACACATGGGATTAGTTCGGAACTTTAAAATGAAACATACTGAAAATTTCAAAATAAAAGCCTTGAATATTTTTACATCATGTAATTGCTCTTTTTGGCTTTATTTGACTTTTTCATCCAAAGCACTGTTACACATGGGATTAGTTTGGCCCTTTGAAATGAAGCATACTGAAAATTTTAAAATAAAAGCCTTGAATATTTTTACATGACGTAATTGCTGTTTGTGGCTTTATGTGACTTTTTCATCCAAAGCACTGTTACACATGGGATTAGTTTGGAACTTTAAAATTAAGCATACTGAAAATTTCAAAATAAAAGCCTTGAAGATTTTACATGACGTAATTGCTTTTTTTGGCCGTATATGACTTTTTCATGCAAAGCACTGTTACACATGGGATTAGTTCGGAACTTTAAAATGGAGCATACTGAAAATTTCAAAATAAAAGCCTTGAATATTTTTACATCAGCTACTTGTGTTTTCAGCATTATATAACTATTTTAACCCAAGGACTATTACGCATGGGATTAGTTTGGCCCTTTGAAATGAAGTTTAACAAAACTTCCAAAATAAAAGCCTTGACAACATTTTAAATCGTACCGAATGGTGCACGTCCGCCTCGCTTAACGTTCTTGTGGTTCTCCGCGTGCCACTGATTACGTTGCGGCGTTCTTTAGCATCGACGCCGATTTGTGGCGTGACGACGCCGGGCCCAAGCCCGACGGGCGCGCCTTGGCAGGCCCCGGCTAAATTTCTTCAGAAATTTTGTTTTTCTAGTTAGTTTTTCCTCCCCATTAATAAACAGATTAGTGTTTTATGTGGAGAACATGTGAGCAGTCAGTTTGCAGTTTCTTGGCTCTTAGCTTTTGTTGTGTGTTTTGCTCTGCAGACACTGTGCAGCTAAGCTTCCCACCACCTTCCTGAAGAGTTCCCTGCTTCATGTAGATTCCTTCCTCTGAAACCAATCGGACCTCAGCCACAGTGTGGGATGATGTTCTTTGAGTCTTTGTTCTGTCAGGTTCGGTTCTGTAATATGAAAAAAGTTTGGTCTAGGGGCACCTTTGTATACTTGTGTTGCAGATGAGTGGTTTTATTTATTTGAAGTGTAAACTGCTTTACAGGGAGCTATAGTTTCTGAAATGTAAATAAATATGGAATAAGGTTCACAAATTTCTAACATTTACAGATGTATGAAAAATATGTTTCTTATGTCTTGGGTGCAGAAAATCAAAGCTTTTTGTAATGAAAGGGACTACTGCAATACGTAAATGTAAAAATGATACAATAAAACACAAATTTATATGCAGAATAATAATTTCTGTCTGTACATGCCTGACTAAAGATGTAAATGTAAACATATTCTATAATAAAACAATGATATATGCAAAAATAATGCCTGCCAATTTTAATGTTTTAATTTAAAGAGTTGGAACATTTTGAAGGTTATTTAAAATATCTTTTAATTATAGTTTGCAGTTAATGCCAAATCACATATGAAGTAGAGTATCAAAACTTTGATTTCAGCCATCTTAAGATTTTTATTTTACTTTTTTGTGTCGTTAGCAAAGGTACCCATCTTACAGTACCAACATAAAAAGTTGGGGTCATGAATGTATATCATACATATGATGCATTCATGACCCCAAGATCCTTTCTAAGGGCTCTTTATAATTAAGAGTATAAATAAATTCACATTTCTAGCCTTTTTTTGAACCAGAAAAAAGGACGTAGCAGGCGGGCTACAGAACGAATGAAGAAAATCACATTTAGACAAACCAAAGTTCTTCTCTAGAAATGTTTTTGGGACAGTTCAGAGAGGGATTCAGTTATTTACCATCATAAAAAGATGTTTAGAGAAGTCAAAGGATGCACAGGAGAGCGTTCAGTTACATCATCTGAAAATTCAGCTTCCGTCTGGAAATAAACTCTGACGGCCACTAGAGGGGGCTGTTCAAGACAGCATATATCATTGATACGTGATGGCAACCTGTGATTAAAAACAAAACAACTGAAATACATCTCTGTAATCAGTTAAAATAATAACAGTTTCCATATACTTGACCTGGGATGGTGTGGTTTATTTTGTCTTGGTTGGTTTGTTTTCAGCATTTGAAATCTAAATTCCACATAAACTATGTGATGAAAGGCCACCATTAATCACTCAGTGTTTCCTTTCTGCACGCTTATGCAAACATGTCACCGGGTTTATGTTCACTTTCTGGGCGGTATGACGTGTTTCCCTTTAGTTACACATTTCTGTCTGACTGATCATTGATATGTAGTAATAAAATTCGGCCTAGCAAAAAGAACCGGTGCAGTGAGTGTCTGCTGCAGAAAGACCTTGGAGTGGAGCGCAGGCGTGTCTCCATGAAATCCCCCCGAGGGAAACAACAAACTTAAATCTCCACGGCGCAAATTTGACGCAGCATTTTCAACTAAAGCTCCGATTCTGCGTTCTCTGAAGGTGAGAGACTTTTTTCACTTGTGTGTGCATGCACATAGGTTTTACTTCTTGATGCATTTATTACAAGATTAAGGTTCACTATTAACAATATTAGGCGATTATAAACTAGACATACACTCAGATAAACATCACCTTTGTGCTTCTTAAGATTTGAGAAATCTCAGGATACACATGTAGTTAGCTTAATACGGAATTTATATATATATATATATATATATATATATATATATATATATATATATATATATATATATATATATATATATATATATTCTTGTGCTAAATATTGTGACAGATGCTGCATTTGTTTACTTGCTTCTCTTACATGTTGTCTCCAAAAAGTGTTCACACTTAAAACAGCAACAAAAAAACATCATTGTAATGTGTTTTCAGACATTTGTTACAATCATAGTCTTCCCCACCATCAGATTATTTCTGTTGCTTTAAAATATGGTTTTGCATCAGAATTGTGAAAGCTACAGCAATTAAATTAACTGAAGAATTTAAATTAAGTTAAATAATTGTGAATAGAATTAAGAATTTATTTTGAATGTTTTAAAAAATGTCATTCCTGGGACATATTTGATGGTGATATTTTGAAATGACATTTGTTTCCCTCATGCTAGAAAAGACAGAAGATGGAGAGGGCCATTCTGAAGACTGGAGGGGGGAAATACGTTCAGGTCCGTCAGAACAAGCGGAAGGAAGTAAAGCTGTGTGCTGTTGACAAGCAGGACCATGGTGAGAATTACACTCATCAAATACCCGTTTCACAGCACACACACACACGGAGCACTCTGTGAACGCATTGCTTACAAATTAAATAAGTGTTTCAATAAATAATATTTAATCAGCAGCAGCAATAAGCTAATTTGAAGCAGAGTTCATGCCAAGGGTCTGAAAGGCGCGCCACACAAACAGGAGGTTTCTCTCAGTGACCTCTGCCTGTAGATTTTAGATGTCTGTAAAACACCTGATTTAAGTGACCTCCTCTGCATGCCATCAAGTTCTGCAGAAGCCTGTTTCAGCAACCATTTATTCAAGTCAGGTGTGTAGCAGAAGGGAAACACCTGAAGCAGGCAGGCAGTGGTCCCTGAAGGCAGTAACTGAGAAACTCTGATCCATGTTGGAAATCACCAAACAAGGAAAGACCACAGAGCCCTGAAGTTACAGCAACTAGTGAAAGGTTGAAAACAGCCCAGTTGGAAGAGCTGATGGTCATTTCTTTTGCTTATGTTTTCAGATGCTTCTGTGTTTATTCAGATGCGTAAAAAGGACGATGCAATGCAAATGGCCTTTCAGTTTAAATGTGGAGATGAATATTATTCCCCGAAGGTGGAAGGAGCAGACATAAAGGTAAACACACACTCTTAAAAAAATTGCATTTTTACACAACATCAGCTGACACAGGTTTGCTCCAGTTGATCGATGACTACTTCTTTGAGTCAATCAGATTCACAGCAGCTCCTAAAAGTGTACACACCCCCGTTTAACTATCAGTCCTCTGTGAATCACTTTCTGCAGCAGCTAATTCATTTCTTGTGGTAGCTGCTGGTGGAGGGAACTCCTCCACTTCCGCTGTTGCTTCCACGATCTTTGATGGCAGTTCAGAATCAGATACCAGGATTGGACTCTTTGTTTTGCTCTGAACTCAAACCTGCTCTCTGGTATTTGTTGAGAGATGCAGTGTTGTGCAGCAGACTGTTAGTTTTCTTACATTGTTTAAGTACCGAAGCTGTAAGTTTCTCCCACATTTCACCTGAAGCTGAACAGTCAACTGCAGGTCATCTGGTTGCAGAACGTTCGCTGATGTTTAGCGAACGTTCCCTGTTGCCTTGCAGGGATAATCTCTGATCCCTCAACTAATTACTTTTAATAGCTGCCACAGGATTTATTTGTTTTGATCATCTGTCCTGTTTATGGCTACAAATCTGCAACATTACAGGCATTCAGTATGTCATGCATTGTGTGTTCGCAGTTGGAGAAAGTTCCTGTTCCACCAGAGCCACTGACATTGGAGTGCCACTGGTTTGAAAGAGTCAACGTTCAGTCAGGAGAAGTCTACAGTCTAAAGTCGGTGGTTGAAACGCCGCAGTATGTCACCATTCAAACGGACGGAAGCCCTTTGAGCCTCACCACTGAACCTCGGCAGTGTTTGTTCATCAAAGATGAGAGGGTGAGTTTTCACTCTGTCAAAATCTGTCGTTTGGCAAAGAACTTGCAGGGTAAGTTATCCTGCTTGCCCTGCGAGGATAAGCTGTTATGGTTTGGGCTTAGGGCAATTTGTAATAAAACTAGCAATTTCTCAGTCGGGGCAGCACTTCATTATCAAGAAAATAGCCAAATATGTTTGGTTTTTGGTTTATAAAAACCTGCCTGATAAGGTTCAGGTTTTACACTAATAGATAAACACATAAATCCATCACTGGTGTTATTAACACATAAGGTAATACAAATCTGTATTTATGAATTAATACAGATTCTTTCCAATATACAAAGACTATTAACAATAAGAATCCAACCTTACAGTTAAACACTTTTAAAACTAACTCGCTAACAGTCGACTAAACAACTAAGAAAAAGATAACAGAATTATTAAACTAAAACTACTAAAAGTAAAAACAAAGAAATATAAAATAGATCAAACTACATCCAATCAAATGATACAATGATGTTTGAAGACCAGAGATTGTATCGAATAGGTTTGTCTTTAGAACAAATCATCTCTAAATTAGGATCAGTTTCAGCTAATTGATATTTTTATGTGTATTCTAATTACCATTTCACAAAACGAAAAACAGAACTTTATTTTGACTAAGTAATGCTTTATAACATTTTGACTGAAATAGAAATAAATAATCCTTTTTGAAGAATCTATTCTTGATCTATTTATCAATTACCACAGTGATTGATAATTTAATAATTTGGAATACCATAAAGGCGGCTTAAATGAATACAACGAATTTAATGTTCTGCTCTTTAAATAATCTCTCTTAGTGCCAAAGCACCGTGAATAACAATATAATTGATTATGAGCGCAGCATTTCACTACAGCTGACTGCACAAGCAGCCGTTGGCTCAGGTACTGTTAGCTTAAAGAAAACTGAACAGTTTATAATTTTTTTAATCTATTTTATGTAGCTTCGTGTCAAAAAATGGAAATAAACAACTCATTAAAGAGACAAGCTGATCTTACTGAACCGTCAGTGATTATAGCTTTCACTGGACTGACCTTTGAACAGTCCGAACTCTTATTAGCTTTCGCTGCATCATCCCAGAGCTGCTCTGTTGGGAACAAAATCTAAAAACACAATGAAAATACACAACAAAAACACTTAAACTGATAATCCTAAAGTGTTATTTCTGCACAGAACCTAACCTCTCTCTGTGACCAGCAGGTTGTCTACGGGAGTCTTGGGGAGCCTGTGATTTAAAGGTTCCTTCTGCAGAAATCTGAATAAAACCAGGAACGATGTTTATTGAGCATTATAAAGCTTAAGCAAACTGTTAATCTGTGCTCTCAGACTTCACATCAGGGAGATTTATGAATTTATTCCGATGATGTTTTTGAGCTACTGTTTTAAGATTTGTTCCCAGTACATCCTTTGTTTCGTGCCATCCTTTTAATATTTTCTTACATCTTGTTTTTTATTTATAGGCTTAAATTACATGAGTCACCGAGATCACATATCTCTATTTACATGCACTGTAAGTGAAATTCTGCTTTCATATCTTTCCACTCTTTTAAACGACAACTTTTTAATTGTATCTGTCCTTTGTGTTGTTTGTTCAGCAGGTAACCATTACCAAGAGCTGTTGCTTCATCTTCTGCCAGATAGCCTTTGGTGCAGATGCACTCTTCCAAACTGGTTGGACTTGTCTGTGTTTTACTCTTGACGTTCAGTGGCTAACTCACCGTTAGCTACCGAAAAACTTTGGAGACACGTCACAAAATAATGAAGGAAACAAAAGCACTACTTCAACTTATTGCAATGATTTAGTATTATTTATCTGTGTATCATTTACTATGTTTTTTCAGAATACTGCCTGCATATTAGTGCATTTATTATCTCTCTTTTGTATCATACTGTCTACTGATAATGCTACTTGTGAATGTATAAGCTCATTTTGTCATAAAATTGTATTTTTAAATGATTTTGTTGTCTGTGGAATAATTTCTGCTTGTTAGAAAGTTGCTGTCGTGTCACAAAGAATCAGAAACCACAAGCCACATGTTTAGCTGATGTGCAAAGCTGGTTTACCACAAATTTGTGACTCATGTTCTTTGCAAACTTTGGTTTGTTGATGTAATGCAGGCCAGAGTTTTCAGGTCTAGCCCTGTGGACACACACACTGTGCTGCGCGGTTTAGATGGTTGCCCACATTAATAAAAATCCTGTATGAATAATCTCAGTAGCTTGGCATCATGTTCTGCAGAGACCTGGAGGAGTGTTTTAAAGACTACAGGGGAAATCATTTGCTTATACAGTAGCAGTGGAGTTTATGAATAATTTAGTGTCCGTGTTGTTATTCTTGATGAGTACACCAGCTTTTAAATCCCAGTTAAGGTAGATCATATCCACACTAATGGAAATCCACAAGAAACATCAAAAGCAAAATTTTTTTAGAACAAATCCTGCAAACAATGTCATAAATAAGCTAAAAGCTTTTATGAGAACAAAAGTCATTATCTGTTTTGGTTTTTTCCCCAGCATTATGATCCAGAGGTTTTCTCAGACCGGTGGATGTAATCTCTTCCCCAGATCCAGGATCGGTCCAGTTCCAGTTACATGTTCCAAAAAAACCTCCAAATGATCAGAATCCCACACCTCCTCAGAGCTGCAGTATGTAACTTTTATGAAGGATGCTTTTTACACATTTCTTAAGACGGTGACAGTTCGCTAAAACTCGATCTTCCTTTCGCCTCTGCTACTGCCGTCCGAAGAAACACTTCAGGTTCCAAACCATGCAACCATAGAAAAGTTAAGGCAGATTCATTAAAAGACTTATAAAAGAGACTCATTATCCTTATGAAAATCCTAAAAATATTTAGATTCCTTAAAAAGTAGTCTCTGCTGTGCCTTTTTACGGTTTTCACTCATGATCATGACACCAAAACACTTGAACTCCTCGGGTCGGGTCGGAGACTGAACGCCCGCCCAGGTAATGAGTTGCTTTGATGAAATGAAATGCAACGATTTGTCCTCAAGACTTCTGGGGAAATATTCTGTTAACCGATGAGATGAAAGTAAGTTTTTGGAGTTGGAGAGTTCATGTCCTGTTACAGCTGAGATAAAACTAGCAAAAGAACATATGAACAATGAAACCTGGTGTGGTGGATTTGAACCATGACTTCTGCTCTCTACACATCCCCAAGCCCACCTCTGAATATCCAAAAAGAAGGCCTAGTCAAAGTCTGAACTGAAATTTGATTGATAGGCTGTGGCGTGTCTGAAATAAAATATTTCAAAAGAAGAGTGGGTGTAAAAGACTCCTGGGTATTAATCCTGAATGGCTAACGGCAGCAACAGGGATGGAACAACCAGTTATAAGGTGTTCAAGGTGTGGCCTGGGGGCCACTTGTGGCCCTTGGGATCATTTTATGTGGCCCTCAATTACAGTTCTAGAACGACAGAGATATGGCCCTCCAGTAAAGGAAGCTGATGGACAGTTGAAGGCTAAAGTTTCACATCCTCTCAAAAAAGATCCTTATTTTAAATAAATAATTGAAATCATTACTTAAACACTTTCTTTACTATTTACTCTTGTCTGATATTAATTAATATTTAAATTACAGTTGGATTTACAAATATACATTTGCTCAAAGGAAACACAACACATAAAAAACTCATTTTTCCGCTAAAGGTTTTTTGCACCAGGATGAAAATAGATGTATTTATCAAAACTTCAATGGAAGAGAAGAAAGGCTTGACTGACATGAAGGTTTGATGGTTTTTCATCACCAAGGATTCTGTGACCCTGAACAGAGATGTTGTCATTTTCCTTTTGGTAAGAAACGTTTCCTGTGTTTGGTGTTAAAGAGGGCAGCTTTGATCTGTTAGCTTTAATCTGCTGTTTTATGACTCTGCAGAGGTGGATGTGATAAGACTGTTCAGATAATCTAAAGTGCTGCTTTCCCTCGCAGTAAATTAACAAATACACCCTGATATATTAGGAACACAGTGACACAGATAGCAGATGTCACAATAAAATTGCAAATACTTTCAAAGAGCCTAAAATGAATTTATATGTTCTTAATGCTTTGGTGCAAGAAGAAATGGCTCTATTACTGCGTGTTTGTGTTTGTGTAAGGTTGAGGTTGGACTGCGCACGAACCCTAAACCTTTACTGCCAGACTGGACATATTTTTTCCTTCTCACGGAAAGTTTCTGTTTATGTCTAGGAATGGAAAGATTTAGAAAGCCGGTGTTTGACCTGTTATGCTTTGCATTTTGCAAGATATAAACCTTCAAATGTTTTTTGAAGGTTTATATTGTGAAAGAACACAAAACCTTTTGTGAGGTAATTCAAAAGAAAACAAATCCCCCCCGTGTCTCCTGGGGGCAGAAAAGGTCAGATACGTTTCTCTGAGTTTCTCTGAGTTTCTCTGAGTTTCTCTGAGGGCAAATCAGTCAGATTTGGTTCATTTCAGGCTGACGTGTGAACGCAGCCTGAGTCATGAGGAGACGTGAGAGCAGAAACCAGCAAGATGATGATGACGATGATTACGATGACGATGATGATGATGACAACGACGATGATGATGATGACGACGATGATGATGACGACGATGATGATGATGATGACGACGATGATGATGACGACGACGATGACGACGATGATGATGACGACGACGATGATGACGACGATGATGATGACGATGATGATGATGCAGGATCTTCTCAGTTGAGGAGAATTTAGAAATTGCTGAGGAAAAGGTTAATTTGTTTTTAATGGATTTTCCATAATTACTCTTTCATACTTCGGTCTGGATTGCAGGGAGAATTCCGTGTTGTTTATATTTATTTAGTTCGCTTTCGGTTTCATTTCATTAATTTAAATTACATGGCTTATTGCCGCGCTACCTTGTCATTTGCATCCCATTTTGTGTGCTAGGTAATAATTTACTTACTGGTAGGAATGGTGTTTCACTGAATGTTTCATGCTCAGTGTTGTTATTTGGCTCTTAGCGATCTGGCTAATTACCCTGCAGATGTTTGAAGGTAATTGTCTCAAATCAACCAGAATTTGGCAGCTAAAACTTTAAATGTTGTTATTTAAAGAGCGATTAAAGAACTAAAGTCTCGGTGATTGTTTATGCTTTAACTGGTTTCGCTCCTGCAGGCGGGTTTCGATGACGGACAGAAGAAAATTACTTTGTCTTTGGAGAGTTTAGTTCAGAGTTTTATTTGGAGAAATATAGATATGAGTAATTCTGCATTAGCCTCTGTAAGCTGAGAACTAGTTTGGGAAAACGTTCAGTTGAGCAATATTTTTTTAAACCGCAAACTCATCTGCAAGATTCAGTGTTACTCTGAACAACTTCAAGTTTATTGGGATAAAGTCTGGCACCTAACCGGGAAAAAAAGCCTCAAATTTGACTTAATAAATTACATATGTGGGATAAAAATTGGGTAATCATGAAGGAAAACGTGTTTGAAGCTGCTGAAATGTTGTAATAAACTACCGAGGGAGCTTTCTGACTAACCTTTTATTGCAAAGTGGCTCACATTCTCCTTGTTTACAGCTTACCTCATCACCAACTGTGCTCTTAAACTTTGTGCTCTCTTGAGAAACAGAGAATCGTTAGATCTTTAACCGACAGGAAATTCCAGACATTCACCTGCACCTGCAGCAGAAACCAGATTCCAGTAAAGTGACACATGAAGGCAGTTCCTTAAAAAATTAAGTCAGGGGAAATATGTGCATGACGATATCCAAGCCATTAAACTCTCCCAGGTCTGAGTAATGTGAAGAGTGCAAAGTTTATCTTTTTTACGATTGTTTTCTCATAAAATTAAGCAAGATCTGTGACAAAATGTCTCACCTCTCTGCAGTGTCAACAATACCTGTGGCTGTTCTTCACCAAAACCAACAATAATCTGGTAATATCCACCCAAAACTCCTCATGCATAAATACACAGCATTTTAATTAAACAGGAATTTAAGAACTAACTTAATCACTTATTCAGGATTCTGCCGATAGCTGCTGTTCTGTTAATAGATAAAGGTATTTAAAGTTAATATTATTCCTGCTGCAGAAATTCGGACGGTTGTTCATCTCAGCAAAAATTCCTGACTGTGTGAAGGAACATTGTCTTAAATGAGAAACGTTTGTCTCGGACGTAACTATGGATACGAAAAGCTTTATAAGCAACAAAAAGTAAAAGTGCAGCAGATTCACTTTGCATCTTTTCAGGATTGTTTTCTTGCACAGAGTCTCTAAAACATTTTGTCCAGTTTTTATCCTCTTGCTGCTGCAGGAGGCGACGGCTTCATAGTTTCTATGAACCAACTTTTTGTGTTGTGATTTTTTTACAGCAGCAATAATAATCATAAAAAATATAAATCATTTACACAGGCCCTTTGTTGTAACTTCAATAAAAATATTTGTTTTTCTGAAACTTTCACCATGTTGTGACAGTTTGTTGAGATGAAATCTTCCAGTTCTAACTAGAAATAACCAGTCAGAGCCAGGAGGCGGCTCTTAGCTGTCAATCACCCTGCAGGTGGCGCTGCTCATGCCCCCTTTCTCTCTGCTACGCTGCAGCTAGCATAGTCTGTTGTGAATGCTAAGGCTAGTTAGCATATGCTGACAGCAGATAAAAGACGTTCCTGTAACGTTAAGTTGTTTCTCCACCATTAGCAATACTTTATATATTTTCTGAGTGCATGATGTTGATTGACATCGCTAAGCCCCGCCTCCTGGCTCTGATTGGTTGTTTTTTTCAGGAGCGGTTCATTTCAGTCTCATATTATACTGCCACAACATAATTACAGTTTTAAGAAATATGTAAAAGCACTTTTTATAAAAGTTACGTACTGCAGCTTTAGTCAGAGAAGTGACGTATTTTTAAATGGTTTATTTTTTTATTTCCACACAAACCTGGATATACATTCATCTTGTTCTCTGAATTGATTCTGTTGAATCTCCTCAGGTCGTGCTTTGAAAATATATGTTGCTTTGGGTAAAAGACACAAAACACTGTCAATTATAATGTATTTAATTGAAAAAGATGAGTGAATATAACTTTGGTCAAGGTTTTGCTAACACTCAATACATTTAAGTCCAATGAATCTAGGTGTACTGTAAATTACAATGTTGACTTTAACTTTAAATTAAGTGCATTTGACTTATTTTTGTACTAAGCAGTTGATTTAAATAAATTTGGTGCCTTTTGGGGTAAAAAGTGGCAACATGTCCCTGCTTCCATACTTTCTGTTAAAGTTTGAGTAGAGAAAGAAATCAAAAGGAGCCAGGAACTGTTTCCTTTTGCCTTCAGAAATCTTTACAAAAATTAAGCTTTTACAACATCCTCAGATTTATTAAGTTAACTAAAGTTACGTTCTATAAAATGTGACTCAATCTGTGAATTTATTGAAAACTAAAAAAACGAGTTTGCATATAAGTTTATGTAAAGATAACTAATTAGGTTTTACTGTGAATATTTTAATGATTCATCTCAGATTTATTCTCTGAATATTTTCCTCTGCATATTTAAAATAATGTTGCTGTTTTCTGATGTTTGCGTCTGACAGAGAGACTCAGGAAGTCCTCTGTGGCTCCAGGTTGGGTGATGTACGAGCTGTCGCCGTCCGGACTGACGCCGCGGCTCTTTCTCATTGTGGACCTAACACCCGTCAAACTCACTTCCTAAATTTTAACTGCAGACATGACAGAGTGTTTCTGACACATGTTTCCCGAAAAGTTCCCGTTTCTCAACTTGCTTTTGGAAAGCCAAGAAGCGAAACGGCGCTGACAACATGCAGGGCTGGTTCACGGCTTTCCCTTCATGTGTCCGCTCTACACATCTGCCTTACTCATATGTTCTGTTGTCTTTCTAATTTTGGACAGTGGCTTATAGAAATGGGCCTTTGTGTCATGTTAAATGAAAGCCTAAGGAAACAGGAAGTTGTGGAGTAATAATTAAATGTTCCTACATGCAGTGAAATTCTGTTTAACACCAAAAATCACGAGTCCCTCTGCAGCAACGTCACTTTGTTTTCTGGTTACTGCAGCGATCATGGTGGAGAGGAACGACTATTACGAGTTCACAAGTTTGGAGGAGGAGAAAATGAATTTCATCCATGTTATGGTAAGGAAAGAAAAAGAACACAAAGTTGGTGGGACGTTTTCCCACTGCACTGGACCAGAACCAAGCAGTGTTCTGGTCCAGCAGTACATTCTTCCTCACACCCTCAAACTCTCCGTCCTGTTCACTGGATGAAAAACCGGATGTGTTTGGAAAAACATGTAACACTTTTGGTCCAGTTTCCAGAGCAAATATCTTAGTACACTTGAAATAAAACTAAACTAACTTATAAGTCACTTTTCTGCATGAATGAGGAAGTGGTGATAAGTCAAGTTTCCTTAAAATAGATGAAAAAGAGCCAATAATACTAGTAGATTATTTCACTTATATCAAGAAAAAATGTCTACAAGTGAAATAAACTAGATTTCCCTCCCATTATTAAGAAATTATTGACTTACAACAAGCTGGTTGACCCTCAGGTCAGCAGGTTTCTGGACGTTCTTCCTTCCCGCTGTCGCCACATGCTTGCTCAGCATGAGAGGTTGCTGAGATGCAGCAAAGAACAAGAACATTACTACTGTACTTAAGAACATTTTTCATTTATCTGTACTTAAAGTCACAGTAACTTTTACAAAAAAAAAATATTTTTTTATTTGTTAAACTGTCACTGAACCAGCGTCTCTCCCACCACAAGCTCACTGACTTAAATTACTTATCGGGTTATTTGTTTAACTTTCTGACCGTCGTGTTAACGTCAGTAGTTGTTCGCTGCTTTACCTGCTTTCCAGGTGTTCTGCCGAGAATTGCATCACCTGTCGCGGGAACACGCATCATGAGTGTTCCCGCCATGTAAGCTCTGAAACGGAGGGTTTTATTTCGCAGATGAGTTGAAATAAATACGGTTTTGACACCTTTACTGAGACACGAGTGGAACATTTTAGAAGTGTGATGAAACGTTCCCCGCTTTTTCTTTTAACACCATAACAGCTGAAGGCAGGATAAAACAGAGAAAATACGACCGTTTATCGCTGAAGACTAACAGAAGATTTTTCCATCAGTATTAAACAAATATTGACTTAAAACAAGCTCATATAGTCTTCATGAAACTTAGTTATAAGTTTGTTTTGCCGTATTTCAAATGTACTAAGTTGATATTTTCACAAGAAACTCGACCAAAAATCCTTAAGTGTTAGAATTATTATGTTTTGTTATCTTTCTTACAATAGTAGTTTTATATTTTTAGTTGTTTTTTATTGAAAGGTTAATGTTCTCACCCCAGCTTCGTTAGGAACTTCCTGAGATACCTGAGTTTTAAAATTGTCTGTGTTGAATTTAGATTCTGTTTCCCTTCCTTGTTATCAGGGCAGCTGCAGTGATTCACTCTGTGATGATGACATTTCTTTCACCCTCAAGTATTTTACAGTGAAAGCGGTAGATGACGCAACAAATTCACCAAATTTACACAATTGCTGAAAGAGCAATTGTGTAAATTGCTCTTCAAGCTGCAGTTGTAAAAAACCGCGATGCTGAATCTCAGTTCTGGGTTTGATTATGTGTCCGGATCAAAGCAGAAGGAGTTTTGTGTTTATGAGGCTGTGGTTCTACGACCGTTCAAGTCAAGAGGCACATTATGCTTTATTTACTGATCTAAAATAAGAATAAACTGAAGGAGATTGAAAATCCCTATTAGAACTGAGTTTAATGGTGCGTTCACACCAAATCCAGTTTGTTTCCAGTTCGTTTTGTTTTTGGGGGACCAGAGTCCAAACCTCGGTCTCTGTTCGGTGGAAGTGAACTCTGGTGCAGTTTGAAGGCATCTGAACGCCATCGCTACAAAAGCAGAAAGCGAACTACAGCGCAAGGCATTCTGGGTAAATACAACCAAAACAAACCTGACAGTAGCAGGAAAAATGTGTCGTCTTTTACAAACGCGTAAAGAGAAACACTTCAAACCGCTTAAATCTCTTTTTTTAAAGGTTTTATTGGCTGTAGTGGCCTTTATTTGATAGTGAATTGAAAGGAAAACGGGAAATGAGAGAAGGAGGAAGACATGCAGCAAAGGTCAGCAGGCCGGGAATCGAACCTGCGACCGCCACGTCAAGGACTGAGGCCTCTATATGTGGGTCGTGCTCAACCACCACAGCACCGCTTAAATCTGACACCTCTAAAGCAATAAAATATGTCACTGTGGACATTTCATCTGGATTTAACTTTTATTATCAACATAAAGAGTTTTAGCATAACAGAAGAATTACAAAGCAATATAACTAGTTTTATCTTTTACTGCATGTATTTATCATTAATAACAGCAGGATAATTCTATTATTAGACTCATTTAGACAACAAATTAATTTATTCATAAGCTTTCTAAAATCAGCCTTCAAAGTGCTGACAATAAAATGTTCACAATTAATCTGAGTATTTTATTTTGAAGGACAACATAATTAAAAACCAGGAAGTCATTTAAGAGAAATACTTTATCTCAACATTCATAATTCATGAAAATTATTCCTAAAAATAAACTGATTTATGGGCTCATAACGTATTTAATGCATTAGCCAATAATTACTGCGCAAACACAAAATCTGATGAAGCAAAGAAGCCAAAAGTAAAGAGATGATGAGTCTCCTTCCTGAGCGAAAACAGAAACACTGCTGCTCTTCACATCAAACTTCCAGGAGGTTTTGATGCCAGTAAAATCACAGAACGGTCCAGTGTGTTGCAGATGGAACGGCCTGCAGAGCAACATGTTGACTCGGTAAACTCCAGAGTTCATCAGGAAACCAGCAGCTCCACAATCAGACCAGTTTAGACAACTCAGAACCGCCAAAGTACACAAACACACACACACACACGGGTTTCTGTTTGTGTTACAAACATCGGATGAATGCTTAATTAACTGATGCAGAAACGGAGACGAGTGGAACGTCTGACTGCAAGACAAAATCTGCATTTCAGACAAACACCCGAGAGAGAGAGACTGAGTCACCATCGAATCATTTCGATTTGATTTCAGACCTTTGCTACATCACTGTGGCTTCACAACAGAAAAACTCTCTGTGGATTTTCCTCCTTCCAGTTTGCAGAGGGAGAAAAACGTAATTAGGATTTATCTGCCAGGAAGGATACACAGTCCCTCTGAGAACCAAATCTGAAAAATATTTCTTACATATGAAACTCCGAACGATCCAAACCAGGGAGGTCCAGATGTCCAGATGTGTTTCTGTTGGACCCGGGCAAACAGGGTTTAATACACCAACATTAAGGAGTTATTAACTTAAAACAAGCTCTTGTGTAATTCTGGAAAGTTATTTGTAGGTTAAATATGTCTTACTTTAAGTGTACTGAGATATTTGTACATCAAACTGAAAATAAGACCAAAAGTATTTGGTAAGATTTTATGTTCTTGCAGTGAGAAGCTTTTTTCTCATTAAAATGATTCTCTTCTGGTAAAATGATGTCTTTATTCTGCTAATATTGACTTTATTCTCATAATATTAAACAAAAATTCTCATTGCTTGGCTCTAATTCTCCATCGTCCAACTCACACAAGGAATGATTAAAATAAATCCACTTTTTGAAAATATTTTCTGGAATTTGTAATTTCTTTTTTAGAAAAGAAAGCAAGAAAATAACAGATTCAAGTCGAAAATTTGATCTGGTGTAAAAAAAAAATAATCAACTGTATCACCATGCAGGCAAAATCTGCAAAAATGTAAAATATCCTGATATATCAGAGTCCATTCTGCCGTCCTCTAACAATGTTTCAAAGCCCAAAGCATCAGGGATCCTCCACCGTACCGCCACTCTGAGCATGAGGTATTTCCTCTTTACTGTAGTTTTAGTAACAATTCCAGCAGAATTTAACAAACTTTACATGTTTACATGTGAGATATGAGAACTGAAAAGATGTTTTTCTGACATCACTGCAAAACTTTCACTCCTGGAAGCAGTGAAAAATAGTCTCTCTGTGTGTTTTTGTGCATTTTTATTCATTCAAATAGTAGAAATTCTGCCAGCATCGTTTCTGCCGAGTTCGGAGGAAGACAGAAGTCAAACCTCGGCTGCTCTGGCCTTTCCTTTGCAGTTTTCTGTTCTTCAAGACATGCTGAGGCTCGCATGGTTGGTTTTCTTAAGGAGAAAAAGAAAAAAAAAAAAAAGAAAAATTTGCATCTGTGAATGAAATGAGTCGGCTTTCTGCCATCAAAGTTTAATAGACCTTTCAGAGGTTGTGGCTGAATGTGATGATTTAAACGCGACTTGAGGGCAAATCGCAAGAAAGGAAGAAGGTTTGGCAGGAAATGACGTAAATCCTAGGCTAACAATTATGAATGACTAAATAAATCCTGGAAATTTGTTTTCTGCTGTTTGCAGAACAAATGTTGTGAAGCAGAACCTGTTGTTCAGTTTTTTATAAAAAGATAAAAACTAAAAACCACTCTGAGTTGTTTGGCAGCGCCTGAGTTTCCATTGACCCTAAAACTGAACAAATTGGAATTACAAAGATAAATCTGCTTATTGGAAATATTTTTTGATTAAAAAGAATTACGCCAGGATGAGGTGGTTTTTCAAAACAGATGTATTTCACAAAACTGTGATTCTGTTTTTTAATCACATAAGTCACATGATCAGCAACCAGATGTTACTGCTGGTGGAAACGACAAAGAAGGCGACAGGAAGTGGAAGGAAGATGAGGATTTATTTTTTCATGTGTGATTTTAACCTCATTTGTTATATGATGCAAACACAGCAATTGTGTTTTTTCTACCTTAGTGGAAATATGAGTGAAATTAAATGAAATCTTATAATAACAAGATAATAATAATAAGTTAACATATCTAGAAAAAAACTCTGCAGCCTCTGCCACCTTCAGAATAATTAACATTTGAATTTTAATGTTTTTATGACGTCTGACGGATGATGTTAATTTTTATCCATCTTTTTTGTGACACTTCCAGTTGTTTTAATGAGACTAACTGTAGATTTGTGCAGGTTCAGGCAAGTTGCTCTGATTGTGTAGATATTTCCTCAGACAGGCAATCCAGCGATTTCTACACATAATGTAAAAGGATTGCACAAAAATAAAACACATTTTACAGAAATGTATAAAATAAAATCATAAAAAGTTAAACTTTGGTAGTGGAATATCTTTAATTGGAACGTGAACCTCCTGCTTCTCTTTTTACAGCAAGCGAGTGGCAGAAAGATTAAAATGTTTAAAGTCATAAACCTTCAGAAAGTCTTTTGTTTTGTCAGCACATCTCTTCATCTGCATCTGCATCAGTTCATTAAGCATTCATCTGATGTTTGGAACACAAACAGAAACCCTCAGCACATCTCTTCCTGAGGTGTGGTTTAATCTCCTCTGAATCCCCAGAGTTGTTGGCCTAACCAAAGTAAACCTCATTTCCTTTGAGGTGAAGTTATGTGCAAAATGTGTTTCCTCAGACGACTGTAACTGCACTCATTTTCTGATTTATCTGTTTAAATGCGTCTTTTGTAAATAATCTGGACCTGGATCAGATGAGGCTCCCGCAGCGATGATGGAGACAGGCTGGAAACTTTATCACAAACATATTCAGGTTTTTCTTGTTATTCATATTTCACCTCACAAACATTTAGTATCAGTTTGTTTAGTCAGCGCCCTGAAACTAAACAAGTATATTTGTGTCTCTGGGCACACAGCCCTGGTTTACAGTGACAAATGTTCAGGTTCTGGAGAAACATTCCTGGGGATGAGAAGCAGACTGACTGACATCATGTTTGTGTTTATCACCTGATGTTGGATGGAAGCCGATGAATCTGTAGGCCAGACCACAGAGGGCTGTTTACGTCGAGGCGTTACCTAACGACGACCGGTTGGTTTGTACACTTAATGCTTCCCAAACAGGGAGTGGATGGGAAAATGCAAACGTTGTGATCAACAGTCTCACAACTTCAGGCCCGAGGCCAGAGGTCGTCCTTGCATCATTTGCAGCCGACTCTTCAAAAACAACATCTT
Source organism: Xiphophorus maculatus (assembly GCF_002775205.1). Classification (NCBI taxonomy): domain Eukaryota; kingdom Metazoa; phylum Chordata; class Actinopteri; order Cyprinodontiformes; family Poeciliidae; genus Xiphophorus; species Xiphophorus maculatus. Next base: position 3,125,655 of record NC_036454.1, on the reverse strand, counting down.
AGAAATCATCCAAATTAGATACGAATCCGTGGCTCTAAAGCAGAGGACTTATAAACTTTGGTTTTGGAGTTTATATTTCTTTGAGTGTTTATTAAAAGGAAACATTTATGTATTTATATTTACAGCCTTTGCTTCAAGGTGACTTATTATTCTTCCTTGAACAGGTTAAGATAGATCCACAAAAACCTCCCCAGTCTAAACCGTTACCTAGCAACCCCAGCTGTGCTCCAGCATGTTTGGTCAGCTGGTTTTACGACTGTATGCTCTGCACAATGGCTGCTGGAAAAGACAAGTGTTTTGTTGTTGACTTATCATCCAGAAACCACTTGCTGCATTCTGATTGGTTGTGCAGGAGGCTGCACTTCTGCTTTTCAAAGCTGTCCGGTTGTATAGCTGCGTATTTGCTTGCAGCCGTCTTCTGATGTGATTGCCAGACCGACATCATGTTTGGAGGGAACTCCTCCATCCCTACAGTGATGCATGGTGGTGGCAGCATCAGGCTGTGGGGATGTTTTGCAGCAGCAGGAACTGACAGACTGGTCAGGATAGAGGGAAAGATGAATGCATCCTGGATGAAAACTGGGGCGACGCTTCAACGACCCAAAGCGAACGAGAAAAACCTCGAAGGCTTCAGAACCGCTGCAGAATGTCCAGAATCTGACTGAACATCTGGAAAATGCAGCACAGACATCAAACCCGGTGGAGCTGGAGAAGAACCTCAGGAAGAGCGGACCAAACTGCCTGAACAAGGGGCAGCGAAGGCTGATTATTTAAATAATCAGTTCTTGGTTTTCTACTTCTTTTCTTCTTCTCCCCTCCAGGGGGTCTTTTGTGGGCTCTAGTGTCCCTTAAAGGGGAAAACATGCGGTAAATGTCGCCGGGTCCGGGAATTGAACCCGCGACGGGTTCGAGTCCTCGACAGCCGCGTCGAGGACTCAAGGCCTCCAAATCCCGTACGCCACCACGGCACGCCCTTGCTTTTCTACTTTTAATACATTTTCAGAACATTCAAAAGAAAAGTTTTATAGCCTTGTTTCCATGGACCAGAGAATTGCTCAACTTGACATTTCAAAGATAAATTTCCTTAATAGAAACACGGCAACCAGTTTTCAATGAAATGTTCCGGCGCCAGGATCAGGTGGTTTTTTGGACTTATCGAAATTTGTTTATTTTGCAAAACTTCAATAGAAACAGTTTTCATGCATCATGAGTCATGTGATCAACCTCCGGGTGTAACTGCAGGAAGTGGTAGGAGGCCTGATGACTTGTGATTTCTAATGACTTGTGGCCTGAACAAGTTCATTCATGTGTGATTTTAATTGCGTTTCATATTTAATGGAAACGTCGCGATTACCTAATTGTGTTTTTGACTTTAGGGGAATATTAGCAAAGTTTTGCTCATATTTGTAATGAGAACGCAGCTGCTGTCATGGTTGTGTATTTGTGTGTAAAATCTAAAACATGGGAACAGCGAAGCTCTGTGAATACTGATGAACTGCAGGGGGGGGAAATAATGAGACATTTTTTAAATTCCTCTCAATGTTTCTGGACAGAAACAGCCTGAACTGTGTTATCTGGACGGTGCAGGCCGGACGGCCTTCCGGGCAAATTCCTTCGTAATCTTCTTAATCTCTGCGGATCATAAATGTTTTGTTTTGTTTTGTTTATAAAGGGGAAAAAACAAGAGAATGTTTCCCCCATGTGGATAAAATGAATCATTTTTCGCCACCAAGCTTTAAAAACCGTTTTCTTCATGCTGACTGTGACTCAACTGAACTCTCAAACTACAGAAATAAGATAAGGAATTTATTAAACTGCATGAGCAGAAACATCTGAACAGACATGAAGTTTTCACTTTACTGCAGAAACACCAACAGAGACGGGCAGAAACTAGTTACAGTTACTCACACTGACCTGAGTAACGTTTTGGAAAACGTGACCTTTTAGGGGAACTATTACTGCACTTTAGATTTTTACATAAATAAAATGTTATGAATGATTTCTGAGTAAAACTTCTAGATACTGGATCCAATACAAGTGGCTTCAAAAATGACATATTTAACCAAAAGCATATAAAACTTTTATTTTACAGTTTCTGCACTGGTTTTGTTATTTTTGATCTGCTGAGTCTTTTCTTTTATTTAGAGATCCATCCAGTAAACACTAATACCTTTTGTAAGTATTCATTTTATGGAATTAAAGTTTAATATTAATAAAATAATTTGAAGAATGGGTTAATTGGTCTTTGTTTTTATACCAAACTTTGCTGATATATTCTGTTTAATGACATCATTTTAAAATATGAAATCAGATTTTCTCATATTTGAGGATCATTTTTATTAAATACTGTTTTACTGCTGAGTGATTTCTCAGGAAGCTAGAAATGATCAACTTGTTTTGTGAACATGCAGGTTGCAGAAAGCTGCAGTGGAGCACAATCTGTGTTTCTGTCTGTTATTTGAGCTGCAGGTCAGTGCAGCTGAAAACACTCAACATGTACAGGTCACATAATAAATTCAGATACCTAATCATTTATTTTACTTGGTTTGCATCTTTAATTTAACGCCTGATTTTCCCTGAATCAACATTTATGCTCTTATTTTGTTTTATTTACCTTTGAAATAAGTTTATTGTCAATCATACAGTGTTGTGCAATCTTTAACTAGAAAATTTCTGAAGAAATTTAACCGGGGCCTGCCAAACCGTGCCCGTCGGTTTGGGCCCGGCGTTGTCATGCTACAAATTAGCATCAATGCTAAAGAACGCTGCAATGTAATCAATAGCATGTGGAGAATCACAAGAACTTTAAGTAAGGTGGACGTGCACCATTCAGTATGATTTAAAATTTTTGTCAAGGCTTTTATTTTGAAATTGTTGTAAAACTTCATTTCAAAGTGCCAAACTAAATCCATGTGTAACATTGCTTTGGCTGAAAAAGTCAAATAAAGCCAAAAAGAGCAATTACATGATGTAAAAATATTCAAGGCTTTTATTTTGAAATTTTTAGTTAAGCTTCATTTCAAAGGTCCAAACTAATCCCATGTATAACAGTCATTGGGTTAAATCAGTTATATAGTGCTCAACAGAGCAATTACCTGATGTAAAAATTCTCAAGGCTTTTATTTTGAAATTTTCAGTATGCTTCATTTCAAAGGGCCAAACTAATCCCATGTGTAACATTGCTTTGGATGAAAAAGTCATATAAAGCCAAAAAGAGCAATTACATCATGTAAAAATATTCAAGGCTTTTATTTTGAAATTTTCAGTATGCTTAATTTTAAAGTTCCAAACTAATCCCATGTGTAACAGTTACTGAGTTAAATCAGTTATATACAGCCCATAGCAGCAGTAGTTCTAAAGGCCAGTTCTCAGTCCTGATCTGTTTCAACTGAGGATAGATAGAACTACAGTGATGCGTATTTGTAGTCCTAATCAGCAGCCAATAGCCTCTTGAGTTCCGTTGCTATGGTAAATAATTTTCTCACCAAAGTGTGAACTGTTAGTGAGAGAGGCTGGGGCAGAGAATACTCTGTTTCAGCCAGGCAGTTTTACTGAAAAAAAGCATTGGGAACAAATCCTTTCCGTTCGGGAACCGTAATACATATTCGAAAACCGTTTGAAGCGTATGAGAGGGCTATGTGTCTTCTGCAATATTCCCGAGATTCATATCTCTACGTCACTCACAGCAATAACAGTGATGAGAGAAAGAAATGTTGTGCCCAGATCTGAAATTCTAGTCAAATACATGGGAGAGAGCCTCAGACAGCCTCAGAAAATCCTGTCGCATGACTTTGCTCTGAAGCACCGTGACAGAAAACCGTACGGTCTAGATAAATTTCGAAAACATTTTACCGGAGCAGACATGCGTATCAATGTCAGGACCGATTTTGATACCAATCGTGCGATATTTGTGGGCGTGATGGCGATTTCAAAATTATTTTGGGGTGAAAAATTGTCTTCATTTCTCACTCTAGCAGAGGGGCACTCAGGAAGAGACGCACTCTAATTTTAGGAAAAATGAGAAACTTTGGGTCGCTTAGAGACAAATTGTGGACAAACCGTAATTGGTATCGACGAGCCGTCTTCACTTTCGAAGAGATCACAGACGTATCTACAAAATGAAATTTGAATGGCATTTCTACGTGAATTCGTGACGACACAGAAAATCCTCAAAAATAGGGTATTTGAAGGATTTTTCCCATTGACTTATAATGGGGTTTTTTTCGTAGTTTTTGCGAATTATGTCGCCACGTTAAGCCCAAATCCCACCAAAAGTAATAGCTGGAATGGCGTGAATTTTCTGCACGTTTTGATACCTCATTTGTAGGTGTGCACCCAGCGGTACGAGCCGCATTAACGGTTACGGAAGAAAAATAAAGAATTGGGAGAATAGTAATAGGTTCCTGCCTTTGCTTTGCATGGCAGGCCCCAATAAGAATATTGCTGAACTTCCGGAGTAAGACCAAAAGAGCAAAACTACAAACCACGAGCTGGCGTGACGTAACCCAGACAGTGACGTAGTCTGCGTGATACGCGGGTTTGCGCCACTTATCTGGGTTCCTGTCTGGGTTCCGCCAGGTTCTGAGATCTGGACGGCCCAATAAACGTGAAAACAGCCGTGAACGAACGTGCGCAATTACACGCCACTGTAGTCATTAAAGATAAGTGTCACTGATCTGCGCAGCCGCAGAAAGTCATCTGAGATGCGCAGCAAAGGCAGGGGCGTAACAAGGAGCCCGGAGGTTGGGGGGCTTTTAAATTGCTCCCATGTAAAAAAAAAAAAAAAAAAAAGAAAAGAAAGAAAGAAAGAAAGAAAAAAAAAAGCTTTATTAAAACAAAATGACTTGTAGAAAAAAGTTATTAAAATCGCCACCTTCCTAAAATAATAACATGTCTTTTTGGTTTTTGCCGTTTGGAACATCTTTTGGAAAGAGGTGGTGATTTTTTTATTTTTTTTATTTTTTGCAAAAGTTACTTATGACTTTTGCAAAAATAAATAAATAAATAAAAAAATAAAATAGACAAGCCATTATTTTAGGAAAGTGACAATATTTATGTTTTTAGTTTTAATTGATTTAAATGGCACCAACTAAACCTTTAAAAACAAATTGAAACACTGAAAATTACCTGGAGGAGAATCATAAGAAGATTACTTTGTTTATTTTTGTTATTTTACTCTAACTTCATGTTATTTGTGTTATTTGTCATATAGATTTTGTCTATATAACATCATCTATGTGACATAAAGATGATATTTGAATTATTCTGAATCATTTGATGTTTACTGCTGACATGATGATTATTGTTCTAATTAAAATAAATAAATGATACTATTGAAAAGACACACACAAAAATATAAGGTGTTCATAATACAGAGCCTTGCTAAATGCGGGGCAGGCCGCCGCTTCATCACAGATTCATTTAATATTTGATCAAATTGGAATCACTTTCATCAATATCCACACCGCATGGAGACAAGAGGGAAAATAACTTTTAGTTTTCTTTGAGTTGTTTTATTAACAGAACTGTTCAACTGCATCCAGAGCTAAAGGGTTTTGTTCTGGACTGTTGTAATCATTAAATTATTTTCATTATTTCCCTTCATAAACAACATCAGAGGATAAATAGTGAATATTTGGTCTTTTAATTTCAGTTACATCTATTTGCTTTTTATATATTAATCTGTACTTATTAGTAGCTTTAATGACAAAGTTTTGTGATTCATGAATCTTTCCGAAGTTTTTTGAGTTGAACAGAAAAAGTGATAAAACAGTCAGTTAGTCTCTGCTGCCACCGTGTGGCATTTTGTGGTACTACTGCTATCTTTACACCTTTACACTCAGCTTCAGTGGTTGGTGCGTAACTTAAATTAGTTCATGTTGTCACGTTCACACCGGCCTGAAGTCTCTTAATGAGGTCAACACCTTTAGGAGACTGAAGCTCGCAGGAGTTAAATGTTTTCTGGAGAATTTAGCATTTAGAGACAAAGATTGAGCAGTTTGGCCAAAAAAGATTAAAATGATGTTAGAAGGAATCGATGTCCAGCTTGAGATCTAAGATCCTCGAATCAACTGGAAAACATGATGGTTGTGGCCAGAGAATCGGAACTTTCTCAGGTCAACGCCGGACATGATCAGAACCTCTCAGAGGGTTTCAGTGTTCAGGTGAATAAAGCTGAACACGATGACTGTATTAGTGTTTAGATAAAAAATAAAATGACAAGGGTGAAGCTGAAATAATACGAGAATTAAACAAAAATAATATTAAACAAAAATTATGATATTACACGAATACATTTGTACTATAATAAAGCTGAAATAATGCAAGAATAAATTCTTAATATTAGAATAAAGTCATAATATTTGGAGAATAAAGTTAATATTACAACTAATAATTTGTTTATTTTATTTTCTCAGTTTGGCCCAAACACTCGATTGTAAAATACAGAAAATGGGAAGCAGAAATAATTTTTCCCATCGTTTTGGCGCCCTCTGTAGGACGGCGCCCCTCCATGCGGCGCTGCTGTCATGTTTGGTTTTCAGATGGACTTTAGCTGGTGCAGGAAATTCTGCTGATACATTGACTATTGATTGGATTAACCAGTTATTTACTGGAAGAGAAAAAGTGATTAGTAAGAGTTTCTACTGAATCAGGTGAAGCTAAAACTACCTGAGGAGTTTTAGATCAAGAGTTTTTATTGACTTAAATACAGAAAGTATGTCAACAATTTTGGTGCAAATTATTGTTCTGAGTTGTTCTTTCAGCAAATGGTCATTCTTGATTCTGTACTCCAGTTAATCACTAATCGATTACTAAATTAGTTGACAATTATTTCAATAATCGATTCATTGCAATTAATCTGATTAATCGTTTCAGTACCGAGCTCAAACCAATCAGCGCAGTTCTGAAGGAAAAACTGGATTCAATGCGGCACAAGCAGGATGTTTATTCAGGTCTGTGTTGTTAATATTAACTGAATAATATAAATGAGTAATAATAATATTTCTGTTTTAATCGCTGTAGCTTCAGTGAGCGGATCGTTTCTCCGGTTAGCCGAAGCTGCGTCATCACAGAAAATGTGTTTTTCCTGAGCGCAGCTTCATCACTCATGGCAACAGGCTATAAATAGCTTTTCACTACTACAGGACATTTTCTCCATTCGGGTCCAAATCAGACGTAAGCAGTTCGGTTCCGCCAGGCGTCCTCAGCTCTGCCCCCGGTGACCCGTTTCCCCGACGACTGCTGCTGCTTTATTACTGTTATTATTGAGCTGCTGCTTCACGTTTATTGATGAACAAGTTATTTATTATTCTGTTGTCAAACGTTGAAACAGATTAAAAGGTTGGGAAATGCAAAGTCTCGTGTAACAGTAATTTCATTATGAGTTTTTATTTAGTTCATATTTTCACAGAATAGTAACAGAATTATTAAGACAATCAAGAAATTCTTTGTTAAACATCACTGACAGTTTTCACTGTAACGTAAGAGACACTATTGGTGTTTATAAGTATAATTTTATTACTATTTTAATTGTAATGTAAAGAATATTTTACAAAATATGGATTTTTATAAAGTGTACCAAAAATATCTAAAGTTATATGTTACATTTTGTAATATATTCTTAAAAGCAGGTTCAACTGATGACATACTTGAAATATATTTCAGAAAAATGCAGAAAAATGCAGAAAAATGCAAAAAAATGCAGCCTATTTAAAATGAAGGTAAGCAGATTATTTTCTCCTCCCTAAGAAAACATCATATTGAACATATTTAACATCATATTTAACATATTTAACATATTTAACATCATATTTAACATATTTAACATCATATTGAACATATTTAACATCACATTTAACATATTTAACATATTTAACATCATGTTGAACATGGCTGGTGAAAACTTTTATTTCCAAGAAGGAATTCCAACTTCAGGTTTGATTTCAAGCCATTTTTAGGATCAGAAAAGTCTAAATTTCTGGTTCATTTCTCCATTTTAAACTCTTATTTCCTCCATAAACCTCAGAAATAAATTCATTTCATCACCACAGCTGCACTGCATTCATTACTCGCTCTGTCACATCTTTGTTTCAGTTTTCTTCTCTACTTTTGCTAAGTTTAGTTTTGTTTGTGCAGCTCTGATTTTCATGCTTTACATGCCACTGCAGCACCATTTTAATTCCTGATTTGATTTATCATAACCACCGATGATGGCAGATAAACATTTTATTTTTGTACGGTCAGCTGTTTTGCCTCCATCAGCACATTTAGCAGCACTTACAAAAGGTTGATTGACAACGCTAAGCCCCTCCTCCTGGCTCTGATTGGTTGTTTTTGGTGTATTTCTTCTGACGGTAGTCACAGCTTATGGAGGAGATCGATGTTTTCACAGATTATCTGTCACAACAGTTTTAACAAAAATGTAAAAAAATAAATTAAATTAAAGTTACATACTGCAGCTTTTAAAAAGCCTTTTGCTTTTCCCGTTTTTCTTTTCCAGTTTTCCAGCTTTGCTCTTTCTCTAAACCAATAAAATGCAATTTGTGACTAAATGGAGGATGAAGACTTTTACAGGCCGCCTTCCTGCTCAGCACATGATCTCAGACGTGAACTTTGACCGGATTAAAGTTTTATGACAGATGTTGTTTGTAAACACTCAGCCTGAAGCCCTTTCACATCATTTATCAGGCCAACAAACGTTCCCCAGCGGCAGCATGGATCCGCTGAGCCGAGCGGCTCCGGTTCTGGGCGATCAGCCGCTCTGTCCCTCCTCACCTGCTCTGGGTGATGGATGGATTAGCGGGGCTTGTGTTTCTGGAGCAGGCCGTCAGGACGCTGGGGCCACTAATCCTCTCTTCCTCTGGCGCCCGGCTCAGCCTGCACCACGTGGCCTGGAGCTGCTCCCTGTGACTCCAACACATTAGCGCTGCATCCGCTTCGTTTCGCCTCTGTGGGCGCGATGCTCATCACCACTGAGGGTTTGTGAAACCGGAACTGTGTGTCTGTGTGAACATGAAGGAGCGGACTGAATCACAAGGTCAAAGGCAGGAGGAGGAGGAGGAGGAGGAGGAAGAGTATAGATGCTCTTCATCTATACTATGAAGAGCAGTTCTGCACAAGCAAAATCATTTTGACTATTTTCTTCTATCAAAGTCCTGCAGACATAGGAGGAGGAGGAGGAGGAGGAGGAGGAGGAGGAGGAGGAGGAGGAGGAGGAGGAGGAGGAGGAGGAGGAGGAGGAGGAGGAGGAGGGGGAGGATGAGGAGGAGGAGGAGGAGGAGGAGGATGATACTATTTTCAAAAATTATATTCAGTTATTGTTGAACAACTGATTCTGGTTTTTCTCCAAACTTTTGGAGAAGCGAAAGTTTCCGACGGCTGACAAACTGGATGTGTAGGGAAAAAACTTAAAAATCAATTTTACATAAGTTCATAACCATAAATACATATAATATTAGATCTACTTTTATTTATTTCAGTTAATGGTTCCTGTTTTCTCAATTTCAGTTTCCATTATCTTGTTAGCTTTAGCTAACTATAATAACCTTGGTTAGAGCACATGTGTCAAACTTAAGGCCCGGGGGCCAAATCCAGCCCGCTGTAACATTTTATGGGGCCCTCAAGACTCCAGAGGATAAACAGATTCTTTAAAATATAATTTTGACTTAAATCATGAAAAACTTAAATCGTTTCTCATGCTTCAACAAATCCCTGCACTTTTGCATGCTAATAATAATATATAATTTTAATAAAGCAGTTTCAAAGTGCTGAATAATTACAAGGTAAAAACCAAAACAGAACAATAAATACTGTTTATAAAGCAGAATTGTTGAGAAACATTGAGGTCAGGTGATGCTAACTCCCACCTACAGGTGGCAGTATAACTCACTACTTCATCCTTGTCAAGTTATCATCCCTGACCGATGTAGTAAGAAAAGGTTATATTTACTGTCATAAATGTCATAAGAGCAAATATTGCTACATTTCTTGCTGATATTTTAAAATTATTGATAAAATATCAGTAATTTTTTCCTTTAAATCACAGAAACAATAATAAATTCCTGGATGTGGTGATCAATGTGAAAATATGTTCAGTGCTATTTAATTTTATGGAGTGCTTAAAGTTATTTAGCAATATATTGACAGTTTGTTAATTATCAATAGTTTTATCAATTCATTCTGGCACAATACACAAGTGTATTATTATGTATTAAATATTTTGCAGTGTCATTGTGAAAGCTGTAACGCTCCACTGATGAAAGAAAATCTGTTTG